>NC_069502.1:979443385-979775885 GCF_027579735.1 Bombina bombina
CTCTCAATTCCAGAATGTTTATTGGCAGGAGACTCTCCTCCTGACTCCATTGTCCCTGAGCCTTCAGAGAATTCCAGACGGCACCCCAACCTAGAAGGCTGGCGTCTGTTGTTACAATTGTCCAGTCTGGTCTGCTGAATGGCATCCCCCTGGACAGATGTGGCTGAGAAAGCCACCATAGAAGAGAATTTCTGGTCTCTTGATCCAGATTCAGAGAAGGGGATAAGTCTGAGTAATCCCCATTCCACTGACTTAGCATGCACAGTTGCAGTGGTCTGAGGTGTAAGCGTGCAAAGGGTACTATGTCCATTGCCGCTACCATTAAGCCGATTATCTCCATGCATTGAGCCACTGACGGGTGTTGAATGGAATGAAGGATGCGGCAAGCACTTTGAAGTCTTGTTAGCCTGTCCTCTGTCAGGTAAATCTTAATTTCTACAGAATCTATAAGAGTCCCCAGGAAGGGAACTCTTGTGAGTGGAACGAGTGAACTCTTCTTTTCGTTCACCTTCCATCCATGTGACCTTAGAAATGCCAGCACTAACTCTGTATGAGACTTGGCAGTTTGAAAGCTTGAAGCTTGTATCAGAATGTCGTCTAGGTATGGAGCTACCGAGATTCCCCGCGGTCTTAGTACCGCCAGAAGAGCACCCAGAACCTTTGTGAAGATTCTTGGAGCTGTAGCCAATCCGAATGGAAGAGCCACAAACTGGTAATGCCTGTCTAGGAAGGCAAACCTTAGGTACCGATAATGATCTTTGTGAATCGGTATGTGAAGGTAAGCATCTTTTAAATCTACAGTGGTCATGTACTGACCTTCTTGGATCATAGGTAAAATTGTCCGAATAGTCTCCATCTTGAACGATGGAACTCTTAGGAATTTGTTTAGGATCTTTAAGTCCAGGATTGGTCTGAAAGTTCCCTCTTTTTTGGGAACCACAAACAGATTTGAGTAAAACCCCTGTCCCTGTTCCGATCGTGGAACTGGATGGATTACTCCCATTAACAAGAGCTCTTGTACGCAGCGTAGAAACGCCTCTTTCTTTGTCTGGATTGTTGACAATCTTGACAGATGAAATCTCTCTCTTGGAGGAGAGTATTTGAAGTCCAGAAGGTATCCCTGAGATATTATCTCTAGCGCCCAGGGATCCTGAACATCTCTTGCCCAAGCCTGGGCGAAGAGAGAAAGTCTGCCCCCCACTAGATCCGATCCCGGATCGGGGGCCCTCAATTCATGCTGTTTTAGGGGCAGCAGCAGGTTTCCTAGTCTGCTTGCCCTTGTTCCAGGACTGGTTAGGTTTCCAGCCTTGTCTGTAGCGAGCAACAGCTCCTTCCTGTTTTGGTGCAGAGGAAGTTGATGCTGCTCCTGCTTTGAAATTACGAAAGGAACGAAAATTAGACTGTCTAGTCTTGGCTTTGGCTTTGTCCTGAGGCAGGGCATGGCCTTTACCTCCTGTAATGTCAGCGATAATCTCTTTCAACCCGGGCCCGAATAAGGTCTGCCCTTTGAAAGGTATATTAAGCAATTTAGACTTAGAAGTAACATCAGCTGACCAGGATTTTAGCCACAGCGCCCTGCGTGCCTGAATGGCGAATCCTGAATTCTTCGCCGTAAGTTTAGTAAGATGTACTACGGCCTCCGAAATGAATGAATTAGCTAGTTTAAGGACTCTAAGCCTGTCCGTAATGTCGTCCAGAGTAGCTGAACCAATGTTCTCTTCCAGAGACTCAATCCAGAATGCCGCTGCAGCCGTGATCGGCGCAATGCATGCAAGGGGTTGCAATATAAAACCTTGTTGAACAAACATTTTCTTAAGGTAACCCTCTAACTTTTTATCCATTGGATCTGAAAAAGCACAGCTATCCTCCACCGGGATAGTGGTACGCTTATCTAAGGTAGAAACTGCTCCCTCCACCTTAGGGACCGTTTGCCATAAGTCCCTTGTGGTGGCGTCTATTGGAAACATTTTTTTAAATATCGGAGGGGGTGAGAACTGAATCCAGTCTGTTTGGATCAGAACCGTCACCCACAGAATGAAGTTCTCCGTCCTCATGTTCTGCCACCTGTGACGCAGTGTCTGACATGGCCCTAATATTATCAGCGCACTCTGTTCTCACCCCAGAGTGATCACGCTTACCTCTTAGTTCTGGTAATTTAGCCAAAACCTCAGTCATAACAGTAGCCATATCCTGTAATGTGATTTGTAATGGCCGCCCAGATGTACTCGGCGCTACAATATCACGCACCTCCCTCTGAGTGGGAGATGTAGGTACTGACACGTGAGGCGAGTTAGTCGGCATAACTCTCCCCTCGTTGTTTGGTGAAATTTGTTCAATTTGTACAGATTGATTTTTATTTAAAGTAGCATCAATACAGTTAGTACATAAATTTCTATTGGGCTCCACTTTGGCATTGCAACAAATGACACAGGTATCATCCTCTGAATCAGACATGTTTAACACACTAGCAAATAAACTTGCAACTTGGAAATACAATTCAATTAGAATAATATTAAAACGTACTGTGCCTTTAAGAAGCACAGAAGATCTATGACAGTTGAAAATTAATAAATTGAAACAGTTATAGCCTCAATCCTTGTAAACAACACAACTTTAGCAAAGGTTTAATCCCATTAGCAAAGATAACAAATTCTGAAAGCAGGAAACAAATTACAGAATAAACGTTTTTTATCTCAGTCAAACTATAATTCTCACAGCTCTGCTGAGAGAAATTACCTCCCTCAAAATAAGTTTTGAAGACCCCTGAGCTCTGTAGAGATGAACCGGATCATGCAGGGAATACAATGAGTTGCTGACTGAAATATTTGATGCATAGTAAAAGCGCCAAAAAACGGCCCCTCCCCCTCACACACAGCAGTGAGGGAGAACAGAAACTGTCTGGGCACTATTTTTCCACTTGGCAGTTGCTTAGTCTGTTTTCTAACATTTATTCACTCAGTACCTCAGCAAATGAAAACGATTTTACATTCCAGCAAAAACGTTAAACATAATCTCTAGTTATTAAACAGCTTTATGTATTTCTTACAGTGTAATTCTAGTGAAGTACCATTCCCCAGAATACTGAAGTGAAAAGTATACATACATGACATATCGGTATGGCAGGATTTTCTCATCAATTCCATTGTCAGAAAATAAAAACTGCTACATACCTCTATGCAGATTCATCTGCCCGCTGTCCCCTGATCTGAAGTTTACCTCTCCTCAGATGGCCGAGAAACAGCAATATGATCTTAACTACTCCGGCTAAAATCATAACAAAAACTCTGGTAGATTCTTCTTCAAACTCTGCCAGAGAGATAATAACACACTCCGGTGCTATTTTAAAATAACAAACTTTTGATTGAAGATATAAAACTAAGTATAATCACCATAGTCCTCTCACACATCCTATCTAGTCGTTGGGTGCAAGAGAATGACTGGGAGTGACGTAGAGGGGAGGAGCTATATGCAGCTCTGCTGGGTGAATCCTCTTGCACTTCCTGTTGGGGAGGAGTAATATCCCAGAAGTAATGATGACCCGTGGACTGATCACACTTAACAGAAGAAATCATGTTTTTCTTGAAGGATGCAGACTTCTTCCTGTACCACTGCTTGAAGAAGGTGTCTTCCAGAAACTGGCAGTAGGACTGGGAGTTGAGCTTGACTCCATCCTCAACCCGAAAAGGCCCCACAAGCTCATCTTTGATGATGCAAGCCCAAACCAGTACTCCACCTCCACCTTGCTGGCATCTGAGTCGGACTGGAGCTCTCTGCCCTTTACCAATCCAGCCACGGGCCCATCCATCTGGCCCATCAAGACTCACTCTCATTTCATCAGTCCATAAAACCTTAGAAAAATCAGTCTTGAGATATTTCTTGGCCCAGTCTTGACGTTTCAGCTTGTGTGTCTTGTTCAGTGGTGGTCGTCTTTCAGCCTTTCTTACCTTGGCCATGTCTCTGAGTATTGCACACATTGTGCTTTTGGGCACTCCAGTGATGTTGCAGCTCTGAAATATGGCCAAACTGGTGGCAAGTGGCATCTTGGCAGCTGCACGCTTGACTTTTCTCAGTTCATGGGCAGTTATTTTGCGCCTTGGTTTTTCCACATGCTTCTTGCAACCCTGTTGACTATTTTGAATGAAACGCTTCATTGTTTGATGATCACGCTTCAGAAGCTGTGCAATTTTAAGAGTGCTGCATCCCTCTGCAAGATATCTCACTATTTTTTACTTTTCTGAGCCTGTCAAGCCCTTCTTTTGACCCATTTTGCCAAAGGAAAGGAAGTTGCCTAATAATTATACACACCTGATATAGGGTGTTGATGTCATTAGACCACACCCCTTCTCATTACAGAGATGCACATCACCTAATATGCTTAATTGGTAGTAGGCTTTCGAGCCTATACAGCTTGGAGTAAGACAACATGCATGAAGAGGATGATGTGGTCAAAATACTCATTTGCCTAATAATTCTGCACTCCATATATATATATATATATATATATATATATATATATATATATATATATATATATATATATATATATATATATATATATATATATATATATATATATATATATATATATATATATATATATATATTATTTTTTTTAAACAGACAAAAGGCTTCTGTCACACAATTTACCAGATTACTCCAAGGGTATAAGCTGTGATTAAAGAGAGACAGTAAGCACTTTGTAATAATATATTTCTGTTTTGTTGCAAAAGAATAACATATCAGTCAAGTCTTAAGGCTCTGTTTTTGTTGCTGTTTTTTTTTAAACAAATTAAAGGGACACTGAACCCAAACTTTTTCTTTCGCGATTCAGATAGAGCAGCAATTTTAAGCAACTTTCTAATTTACTCCTATTATCAATTTTTCTTTGTTCTCTTGCTATCTTTATTTGGGAAAGAAGGAATCAGCTTTTTTTGGTTCAGTACTCTGGACAGCACTTTTTTTTATTGGTGGATGAATTTATCCACCAATCAGCAAGAACAACCCAGGTTGTTCACCAAAAATGGGCCGGAATCTAAATTAACATTCTTGCATTTCAAATTAAAGATACCAAGAGAATGAAGAAAATTTGATAACAGGAGTAAATTAGAAAGTTGCTTAAAATTTCATGCTCTATCTGAATCATGAAAGAAATAAAATTGGGTTCAGTGTCCCTTTAACATCCTTTTTAGTGCAAACATTTTTCAATAGTCTACCCACCATTTGCCTTATTTGGAAGAGCCAGTGTGGGCTTTAGCCTGCAGACAAGGCTAATCATGGTCAAAGTGGTCGCTTTATCTAACGATTCGCACCCCCTACGACTGCAGGTTCTCACAAAAGAGCCTGCAGTCTGTATTTATGAAGCAGCGGTCATCAGACCGCTGCTTCCCTAACCTCTTCTCCACCTTTTAGGTGGCGAATTCCAATCTCACGGGTCTCGTCCGACTGGAGAGATTGACAGCTCCTGCCCGAGCGTGATTGGCGGGCAGGGGGCGGTGTTGCACAAGAGCACAAAATTGTGTTCTTCTGCAATGCTGAATTCCGGCAGCAGAATTCACCCCACCAGAGGCGAGCTGCGGCAGACAGGGGCGCATATGTACTCCACTGTACACCGCAGCTTGATAAATTGACCCCATAGAGTTAGTATAAAGTACTCTGTTTTGCAGTTGTTATCAGTTAAAGCCAATTAGTGAAATATATGTAGCATAGTTAGCCTTGATAAGTCAGTAGGGTTCTATTTATGTTATGAGAAGTAGAAAAACTGTTTTTCAGAGATAAATTACATGAAAAAGGGCAAATTTTTTCATTATGCAGAACTAAAATTTGTATTTAAAAATCTCAAGGCATTTACTGTCCCTTTAAAGTGATGGTAAACTTTACATGTTTTAAAATCAGGTCCGCAAGCAATATTTTAGAGAGACTTTAATTGATGATTTCTTGCGCTGTAACTTACTTTTAATCTAGCCGTGCCAATCTAATACCCCACGCTCTGGCTGGCAACTTCAAACCTTTTTTTGTGAGCTAATGGTTTGAACAGTTCTCAATCACGCTCTAGTCGTATGGCACTTTTTTTTTAGCTAGAGTACGGATTGGAAAACAGTTCAAACAGCTCACAAAACATAAGTTTTAAAATGGTCTGCTGGAGAACGGGGTATTAGAATGGCATGACTTAATGTAAGTTACAGCGCATCTTTATTAGAATTGATCAATTAAAGTCCCTCTAAAATATCTCTTTAAAGGGATAGTATAGTCAAAATTAAACTTTCATGATTCAGATAGAACCTGCAATTTTAAGCAACTTTCTAATTTACTCCTATTATCAAATTTTCTTTGTTCTTTTGGTATTTTTATTTTAAAAAGCTAAAATGTAAGTGCTTGCTAATTGGTGTGTAAATGTAGCCATCCAATCAGCAAGCGCTACCCAGGTGCTGTACCAAAAATGGGCCGGCTCCTATGCTTACTTTCCAGCTTTTTAAATAAAGATACCAAGAGAACGAACAAAAATTGATAATGAGTAAATTATAAAGTTGCTTAAAATTGCATGCTGTAACTGAATCACGCAAGTTTATTTTTGACTAAACTATCCCTTTAAGATATAAAGTTTGATGAATAAAGTATTAAAAATAATAAAATACTAATATAAAATATTGCTAATGATTACCCTATATATTTAGGAACAATTTTCACATTATAAATTTAACAGTAAAAATGTATTTGAAAACAGTCACCAACTTATAAAAACGAAATATTAACATATTGCATAAGTCACAGAATATAGAATAGTTTTATATCATTGCAAATCTCTTTATAATCTTACCTCATAATGCAGCATAAAATTTTTATCTTTCACACCACTGAAAGAAATATGAATATTCATAAGCAAACTCACAGATTCACATAATTTACATTTTGCTTTAGATGATCATAAAATAGTTTCCTTCACTCAGTCTGTGATCAAGCCAATTTTCAAACGGAACGCATGTTTCGCACATTGTAAATGGAAACACGTTCTTTATCTACAGCTTGCAAACACCCACTCACTCATTTCCAGTAATTACAAAAAAGCGCACATGTATCACTCCAAAGACAAAAATAGGGCAATTTAAATGTCAAATGTGTGACTTGCGTGTACTCTTGAATTCTCACTATTCCTATCTACATACATTGATGATGTTTTGTCAGTGTTTATATATTAGCAAGTCCTGTTTTATTACATAGGTCCATGTCTCATATACTATAGTTAGTCAGATATTATCAATGGTTATCATACAGAACTTATATAGTCTATTTTAATATTAATATTCCTTTGATTTGGTCAAAAATGTATAAAGAATAAATACAGTTAAAGATAAATCATATTGAAAAAACAAATAAAATGCTTTATTACATTAAAGAAGAATACATTTTTAACATATGTATGAGTTTAATTCTGTTAAAAATAAAAATCGAGCAGATTATAATAAATTTCCATTGAAAATTGTATTTCGAATGCAAAAGCTAGAAAGAATTGAGGAGACAGTCCCACAACAAGATAGTGTTTCCATACAAATGCATATAAAATGGACAAAAAAGTTATGGTAAACGTTTCCCTTTTTAAAAACCGATCAGGACTGTTAGTGATATTTTACATGGAGTTTTAATCATCAGTTGTAATGAAGATGCGCTGTAACTTACTTTTAAATGTAGATATAAATATAAAATTGTAATACCCCCCTCTCCACCGCCCACTTCAAAAGTCAATTTTATATGTGAGCTAAAGGTTTGAATTAAACTCCATCTAAAATATCACCAACATTCCGGATCTGATTTTAAAAAGGGGAGAGTTAACCATCCCTTTAAGCATCCCGACTCAAAAGGCCCAAATAAATACAGCAGTATATATTCTTTCTAACCAGGTTTGTTCTCAATCAGCTTTGAAACGCTTTTAGTGCATTTTTAACCAATTAATGTTAAAGGTTTTTATGCACAATGAAAATCTGGGTTCCATTTCTTCAAATCAGTAAAGGAAGGTTACAATATTGCAATAAAAATCTGATGTTCGATCTGAAAGTGCTTGTTTTAGGACTCCATTTACATGACATACCTTAAAGCTGTTGAAATGTGATCAGCTTTCATACTTGACTCTATTGAGTCAAAAGTTACAGTACACAGAACCTATAAAAGAAAAAGCAAAGTCCAGTAAGGCCATGTAAAAAAGCAGAAAGCACGCGCGTGCAGATTAGCTTTATGAAGACACACTGATGAGCAATGTTAAATACATGGGCATGTGATTATAACTAATTTAAAACCACATGGAAAATGGAAATAATTCCAATGATCATATAAGCTACAATGTGTTTAGTTTTACTGTTTTAGACTGTAATAAAAAGGTTCAGCACTACTTACATTAAATATCATTTTCGCTCTTAATAAAGAAATTCTCAGTGTTCTCTGCAGAAAATTAAACTTGCATGACTCAGACAGAGCATGTCATTTTAAGGCATTTAATTTCACTTCTATTTTCAAATATGCTTTGTTCTCTTAGTATCCCTTGTTGGAAAAAAATGCACATATCCTACACTAGTAAGAGCTAGCTGCCGACTGATGTGTGCACACTTGTCTCTTGTGATTGGCTAACTAGATGTGTTCAGCTAGCTGCCTGTAGTACAATGCTGTTCCTTCAGCAAAGGATAACAAGAGAATGAAGCAAATTTTATAATAAAAGTAACTTGGAAAGTTGAATTAAATTGTTTGTTCTATCTGAATCACGAAAGAGAAATTTGGGGGTTTCCTGTCCCTTTAATGATTATATGTACCATAACATTAAAAATTAACATAGCTACTTTTAGCTTAAAATTTAAGATGGGTGGTCCGTACAAATGTCCTGGGGAGAACACTGTTCATCAAAGTACAATGGCAAGCTACAATAACAATTCACTAATGATAAAGAATCTAGAATGTCATCTGTAAATTTTTACTGTTAAAGGGACACTGAACCCAAATTTTTTTCTTTTGTGATTCAGATAGAGCATGACATTTTAAGCAACTTTCTAATTTACTCCTATTATCAAATTTTCTTCATTCTCTTGGTATCTTTATTTGAAATGCAAGAATGTTAGTTTAGATACCGGCCCATTTTTGGTGAACAACCTGGGTTGTTCTTGCCGATTGGTGAATAAATTCATCCATCAATAAAAAAGTGCTGTCCAGAGTACTGAACAAAAAAAAAAAACCTAGATGCCTTCCTTTTCAAATAAAGATAGCAAAAGAACCAATAAAAAATAATAATAGGAGCAAATTAGAAAGTTGCCTAAAATTGCATGCTCTATCTGAATCACAAAAGAAATAATTTGGGTTCAGTGTCCAATTAACCTCACTTTAACATGCATGGAATAAACACTACCTGTGTTTGACCCCTCTGGAATAAAGCAGATCCATGAAGTGGTTTATATAGGTCAACTTCAGAGCTAATGTTCCTGAGTGACGTTAGATCTCTCCCATCACACCTTAAAAAAAATAAATAAAGATCAGCACTATAAAAAATTAGTTTTTTCTTGGCTCATTGCTTTAAAGGCATTCCAAAATGAGAAAAAAATAAAATAAATTAGTGCCCCTGTTCTGTAATGTTTCACTACCGAGTTACGTTTTCCTACCAACTGCCACGCCTACAATAAACTTGCAAATACCCCTTGAACGCATGCGCTCACTGCCGCAGTCGGCAAACATTATAGAACACCAGCCTACAAAAAAACTTGGAAATACACTTGTGCACACATGCGCTCACAAATATTACAAAACACTGTCCACAATTTTGGCAACTAGCTATCTTTATTTTGCATATTCATTAATATACTAATTTCTTTGATTAAAGAAATTAGTATTCTCTCTCTCTCTCTATATATATATATATATATATATATATATATATATATATATATATATATATATATATATATATATATATATATATATATATATATATATATATATATATATATATATATATATATATATATATATATAATAAGACATAATCCAAATATTTACAAACATTTCCTTTCATAATGAAACTAACTAACACTAATACATTTTGCAACTATTTAGATTATGTCTGTTTTATTGAAATACGTTCACTCCTTTAATCAAAGAAATCAGTATAATAATATTGAATATACAGAATAAAATAGGATAGTTGTAGGAAACCTTTTTTTTAAAAAAAAAAAATGTTATTTCGATGTCCCCAGCTAGTTGCCAAAATTGTGGACAGTGTTCTGCAATATTTGCCGACTTTGGCAGTGAGCGCATGTGTGCACAAGTGTATTTCCAAGTTTTTTGTAGGTTGGTGTTCTATGTTTGCCAACTGCGGCAGTGAGCGCATGCCGTGCAAGGGGTATTTTCAAGTTTATTGTAGACGTGGCCGTAGGTAGGAAAACGTAACATGGTAGGGAAACATAACAAAACACCCCAAAACAGTAATATAATCTATGGAACAAACCATTATTAAAAAATAATAAAATCCGCTGCAGGACTTTGTACAACATGCATCTTATCATGAGGCTGTAACAAAAGCCAAACTGCAGCGTTTTTGTACTTTGACGGGCAAGTATTTCAGGCCATGAGTTTTCAGATCTTTCATTTAGGTTTTATGGTACATCAAATAATATACTTTACTGTTGTAGTGTTTGCTAGAAAGTGAGGATGGACCAATCCCAAAACCCGAAAGCCCAGGCTCTTAAAAGGAAAATTAATCTTTCATAGATCAGATGCAGCATGCAATTTACTTCTGTTATCAAATTTACTTCATTCATTCTCTTTGTATCCTTTGTTGAAAAGATTACCTAGGTAGGCTCAAGAACAGCAATGCAATAGGAGCTAGTTGCTGATTGGTGGTTGCATATACATGCCTCTTGTCGTAGGGTCACCAGATTAAGCTAAGTCCCAGTAGTGCATTGCTGCTCTGTAGCTGACTTTAACTATGTGTTTAATCAATTTGCAGGGGGTGAACACATAGTTATAGGAAAGCAATAGAGCTCTAACATATTAATGCATTTCCTTTTTGCACGTATAGGTCCTCTTTACTAACTAGGCTGCCAGTGACCATCAAATGTAATGATAACCTATTTGCCCACTATATATCAGTTACGGCAATGAAGAGTATTACTAGCTGCAGGTACTTTACAAATCCAAGAGGACCATATATTGGTCATGAAAGCCACAAACCAGCTGACTTCTTTGATGTTTAGGACAGGAGATCATCTGACTCTACAGTGCAGCAGGGGAATAGAGAATACAGAATACTGCCAAATGTTATACAATATATTGCCTCATATGAGACACATCTGGTCAAGTCTAACTTATAAAGTCACCAGAAATGACCATACGTCTATACAAAAAGAAAGGAATGGGGACTATGTTCCATTTAAACCTAGTCACTATACATGGAAGAAATTCAGATATGATGGCAAGTTAAATATGTAGTGGAAAACAATAAAAATTGCCAACCATTTTTTTAAAGGGACATTGAAGTGATTTTGCACACAACTATCCAGCTCTTTTAAATTGGAAACTGAAACATTTAAAATTGTGTGTTCCACCAATGTGGAGGAAACTGTTTTTTACTATTTTTTTTTAAGTGCATGTGACATAAAAATCTATATATCTCAATGCACTTTACAATTTAAAGTGTGTTAAAAAGGCTGTGTGTTCTTTCCATGATCAATAAAACACCCCACCTGCTGAAAGAGCAAGCAGTGGCATGTATTGCCTCTGTGATGATGCAAACTGACACGGGCCATTGCCAGCTCTCTAAGCAGGTACGGTATTTTAATGCACGTGTGCTGAAGATACTCGCTAAAACAATGATTAGCATATTTGCGTAGTATAGTGTTGTACTTCAAAAATTCTTGTGCATTTCAATTTTGACTACAATGTCACTTTAAATGACAGAGGAGGGATTTAAAGTGAAAGTCAATTCTAGTGTTTGTGAAACACTAGGATTGACCATTGAAACAAATAAAAGGGGACTTTCATTCATGAAGTATAACATACTTCAAGCAGAAAGCTCCTTTATTTGTTTCAAGCGTTGCCGCATTGAGCTGCTAAGGCAGCCCAGGGCAGAACGCTATTTTGCTAAGAGGTGACATTTCCACCTCTAAGCAAATAGCGTACGGGAAATCCGGCGCCACAGGGAGACAAGCCAGATTTCCTGCATGGCTATTGGCTAAGAGGTGAAAACGTCACCCGTTAAGCAAAATAGCGTTCTGCCGTGGGCTGCCTTAGCAGCTCAGTGCGGCAACGCTTGAAACAAATAAAGGAGCTTTCAGCATGAAGTATAAAATAATGAAAGTCCCCTTTATTTGTTTCAATGGTCAATCCTAGTGTTTCAAACACGCTAGGATTGACTTTCACTTTAAATATAAAGCCAAAAATGTTTGTTTTATTGAGTACAATAAAAAAACATAATTTATGCTTACCTGATAAATTTATTTCTCTTGTAGTGTGTTCAGTCCACGGGTCATCCATTACTTATGGGATATATTCTCCTCCCCAACAGGAAGTTGCAAGAGGATCACCCAAGCAGAGCTGCTATATAGCTCCTCCCCTCACATGTCATATCCAGTCATTCGACCGAAACAAGACGAGAAAGGAGAAACTATAGGGTGCAGTGGTGACTGGAGTTATAATTTAAAATTTAGAACCTGCCTCAAATAGACAGGGCGGGCCGTGGACTGAACACACTACAAGAGAGATAAATTTATCAGGTAAGCATAAATTATGTTTTCTCTTGTTAAGTGTGTTCAGTCCACGGGTCATCCATTACTTATGGGATACCATTACCAAAGCTAAAGTACACGGATGAAGGGAGGGACAAGGCAGGAACATTAAACAGAAGGAACCACTGCCTGTAGAACCTTTCTCCCCAAAAAAGCCTCCGAAGAAGCAAAAGCGTCAAATTTGTAAAATTTGGAAAAAGTGTGAAGTGAAGACCAAGTTGAAGCCTTGCAAATCTGTTCAACAGAGGCCTCATTCTTAAAGGCCCAGGTGGAAGCCATAGCTCTAGTGGAATGAGCTGTAATTCTTTCAGGAGGCTGCTGTCCAGCAGTCTCATAGGCTAAGCGTATTATGCTACGAAGCCAAAAAGAGAGAGAGGTAGCCGAAGCCTTTTGACCTCTCCTCTGTCCAGAGTAAACGACAAACTGAGAAGAAATTTGTCGAAAATCTTTAGTTGCCTGTAAGTAGAACTTCAGAGCACGGACCACGTCCAGATTATGCAAAAGACGTTCCTTCTTTGAAGAAGGATTAGGACATAAGGATGGAACAACAATCTCTTGATTGATATTCTTGTTAGAAACAACCTTAGGTAAAAACCCAGGTTTAGTACGCAGGACTACCTTGTCTGAATGAAAGATCAGATAAGGAGAATCACAATGTAAGGCAGATAACTCAGAGACTCTTTGAGCCGAGGAAATAGCCATCAAAAACAGAACTTTCCAAGATAAAAGCTTAATATCAATGGAATGAAGGGGTTCAAACGGAACACCCTGAAGAACTTTAAGAACCAAGTTTAAGCTCCACGGGGGAGCAACAGCTTTAAACACAGGCTTAATCCTAGACATCTGGATTCTTTGCCAGACGCTTGTGTAAAAGAATAGACAGAGCAGAAATCTGTCCCTTTAGTGAACTAGCGGATAAGCCCTTTTCTAAACCCTCTTGTAGAAAAGACAATATCCTAGGAATCCTAACCTTACTCCATGAGTAACTCTTGGATTCACACCAATATAAATATTTACGCCATATCTTGTGGTAAATTTTTCTGGTAACAGGTTTCCGAGCCTGTATTAATGTATCAATAACCGAATCCGAAAACCCACGCTTTGATAGAATCAAGCGTTCAATTTCCAAGCAGTCAGCCTCAGAGAAATTAGGTTTGGATGGTTGAAAGGACCCTGAATTAGAAGGTCCTGCCTCAGGGGTAGAGACCATGGTGGACAGGACGACATGTCCACTAGGTCTGTATACCAGGTCCTGCGTGGCCACGCAGGCGCTATCAGAATCACTGATGCTCTCTCCTGTTTGATCCTGGCAATCAGTCGAGGTAGCAACGGAAAAGGTGGAAACACATAAGCTATGTTGAAAACCCAAGGGGCTGTTAGAGAATCTACCAGCACCGCTCCCGGGTCCCTGGACCTGGATCCGTAACAAGGAAGCTTGGCGTTCTGGCGAGATGCCATGAGATCCAGATCCGGTTTGCCCCAACGATGAATCAGTTGGGCAAATACCTCCGGGTGAAGTTCCCACTCCCCCGGATGAAAAGTCTGGCGACTTAAAAAATCCACCTCCCAGTTCTCCACGCCTGGGATGTAGATCGCTGACAGGTGGCAAGAGTGAGACTCTGCCCAGTGAATTATCTTCGAGACTTCCAACATCGCTAGGGAACTCCTGGTTCCCCCTTGATGATTGATGTAAGCCACAGTCGTGATGTTGTCCGACTGAAATCTGATGAACCGCAGTGTTGCCAACTGAGGCCAAGCTAGAAGAGCATTGAATATTGCTCTTAATTCTAGAATGTTTATTGGGAGGAGTTTCTCCTCCTGAGTCCACGATCCCTGAGCCTTCAGGGAGTTCCAGACTGCTCCCCAGCCTAGTAGGCTGGCATCTGTTGTTACAATCGTCCAATCTGGTCTGCGAAAAGTCATTCCTTTGGACAGATGAATCCGTGACAACCACCAGAGAAGAGAATCTCTGGTCTCCTGGTCCAGATTTAGCAAAGGGGACATATCTGAGTAATCCCCGTTCCATTGACTTAGCATGCATAGTTGCAGCAGTCTGAGATGTAGGCGCGCAAATGGCACTATGTCCATTGCCGCGACCATTAAGCCGATTACTTCCATGCACTGAGCTACTGATGGGCTTGGAATGGAGTGGATACGGCAAGCATTGAGAAGCTTTGATAACCTGGACTCCGTCAGGTAAATCTTCATCTCTACAGAATCTATAAGAGTCCCTAGAAAAGGCACCCTTGTGAGTGGTAACAGAGAACTCTTTTCCACGTTCACTTTCCACCCATGCGACCTCAGAAATGCTAGAACTATCTCTGTATGAGACTTTGCATTTTGAAAACTTGACGCTTGTATCAGAATGTCGTCTAGGTACGTAGCCACCGTTATGCCTCGTGGTCTTAGTACCGCCAGAAGAGAGCCCAGAACCTTTGTAAAAATTCTCGGGGCCGTAGCTAATCCGAAGGGAAGCGCTACAAACTGGTAATGCCTGTCTAGAAAGGCAAACCTTAGGTACCGATAATGATCTTTGTGAATCGGTATGTGAAGGTAGGCATCCTTTAAATCCACTGTGGTCATATATTGACCCTCTTGGATCATGGGTAGGATGGTCCGAATGGTTTCCATCTTGAACGATGGAACCCTTAGGAATTTGTTTAAGATTTTTAAATCTAAGATTGGTCTGAAGGTTCCCTCTTTCTTGGGAACCACAAACAGATTTGAATAAAACCCTTGCCCCTGTTCCGCCCGCGGAACTGGGTGGAATACTCCCATCACAAAGAGGTCTTGTACACATTGTAGAAATGCCTCTTTCTTTACTAGGTTTGTTGATTTAGTTCTTTCCTGTTTTGGAGCAGAGGAAGTTGATGCTGCTCCTGCCTTGAAATTACGAAAGGCACGAAAATTAGACTGTTTGGCCTTCGATTTGGCCCTGTCCTGAGGAAGGGTGTGGCCCTTACCTCCAGTAATGTCAGCAATAATTTCCTTCAAGCCGGGCCCGAATAAGGTGTGCCCTTTGAAAGGAATGTTTAGTAATTTAGACTTAGAAGTTACATCTGCTGACCAGGATTTAAGCCAAAGCGCTCTGCGCGCCTGTATGGCGAATCCGGAATTTTTAGCCGTAAGTTTGGTTAAATGCACTACGGCATCCGAAACAAACGCATTAGCCAGCTTAAGGGTTCTAATCTTGCTCAAAGACTCATCCAATGGTGCTGTGCTAATCGCCTCTTCCAGAGACTCAAACAAGAATGCCGCTGCAGCAGTGACAGGCGCAATGCATGCAAGAGGCTGTAATATAAAACCTTGTTGAACAAACATTTTCTTAAGATTACCCTCTAATTTTTTATCCATTGGATCTGAGAAAGCACAGCTATCCTCCACCGGGATAGTGGTACGCTTGGCTAGAGTAGAAACTGCTCCCTCCACCTTAGGGACCGTCTGCCATAAGTCTTGTGTGGTGGCGTCTATAGGGAACATTTTTCTAAATATCGGAGGAGGGGAAAAAGGCACACCGGGTCTATCCCACTCCTTACTAATAATCTCTGTAAGCCTCTTTGGTATAGGAAAAACGTCAGTACACACCGGCACCGCGTAGTATTTATCCATCTTACATAATTTCTCTGGGATTGCCACCGTGTCACAATCATTCAGAGCCGCTAACACCTCCCCTAGCAACACACGGAGGTTCTCAAGCTTAAATTTAAAATTTCTGAATCCGGTCTCCCCGAATCAGAACCGTCACCCACAGAATGAAGCTCTCCGTCCTCATGTTCTGCAAACTGTGACACAGTATCAGACATGGCTCTCGTGTCATCGGCGCGCTCTGTCCTTAACCCAGAACTGTCGCGCTTGCCTCTTAACTCGGGCATATTGTATAATACTTCTTTCATAACATTAGCCATATCATGTAAAGTGATTTGTAAGGGCTTTGATGTACTTGGCGCCTCAATCTCACGCACCTCCCGAGCGGGAGACGAAGGTACTGACACGTGAGGAGAGTTAGACGGCATAACTGCCCCCTCGCTGTCTGGTGATAATTTTTTTTAATCGGTACAGATTGATTTTTCAAAGTAACATCAATACAATTGGTACACATTTCTATTGGGCTCCACAACGGCTTTTAAACATAATGAACAAGCAGATTCCTCTGTATCAGACATGTTTAAACAGACTAGCAATGAAGCTAGCAAGCTTGGAAAATACTTTCAATAAGTTTGCAAGCAATATAAAAAACGCTGCAGCGCTTTTAAAAAACACAGTTGAGTAACAAAGAACTAATTTAGTTATAGTCAACAATTCCTTAAATGTATTAATTAGCAGAGGATTGCACCCATTAGCAACAGGATGATTAACCCCTCAGTACCCAAATAAACGGATATCAAATTAATATTAAACGTTTTTATCACAGTCTAACACACTGTCACAGGTCTGCTGTGACTGATTACCTCCCTCAAAAACGAATTTTTGAAGACCCCTGAGCTCTCTAGAGACGTCCTGGATCAAGGAGGAAGAAGCAGGAAGACTGTGCTAGAATTTTAACTGCGCAACAAGGCGCTAAAAAGAGGCCCCTCCCGCTCATTTACGACAGAGGGAGACCTGATATAACGGTTTCGATGCAGAAATATACGTTAGCCATGTGGAAAAAAATTCATGCCCAAAAGGATTTATCACCAAAGTACCTCACAAAACGAATAACATGCCAGTAAACGTTTTGAAAATAAACTTTGAATGTCATGCAAAGTTATCACTAAGCCTGCAACCAGCCGCTACCACTGCAGAAAAGGCTTAAGCATTATTTCAGTATTAACAGTATTTTCTCAGTCAAATTCTAGTCCCTAGAAAATAACTCTACTGTGCATACATTTATCAGCCTGATACCAGTCACTACTACTGCATTTAAGGCTGTACTTACATCATACGGGTAACAGCAGTATTTTCTTAGTCATTTCCATTCCCAGAAAATATTGTACTGCACATACCTCATTTGCGGGGGACCCCGCATGCTATTCCCATGTTCTGAAGTTACCCCACTCCTCAGAATGTCATAGAAAACGCAGGCAGTTTCTTCTTCCAAATACTGCCTGAGATAGAAAAACAGCACACTCCGGTGCCATTTAAAATAACAAACTTTTGATTGAAGAATAATTAAGTAAAAACTCCAACTCCTCCCGCGACCTCCTTCTTTGTTGAGGGTTGCAAGAGAATGACTGGATATGACATGTGAGGGGAGGAGCTATATAGCAGCTCTGCTTGGGTGATCCTCTTGCAACTTCCTGTTGGGGAGGAGAATATATCCCATAAGTAATGGATGACCCGTGGACTGAACACACTTAACAAGAGAAATAAATAAAATAAAATAAACGAAGAAGAAAGAATAGAAAAAGACTAGCAATATAAACATATAGGGTAAGTGAAGATGTTACAATAAATACCCTGTTGGGTATGGCCACATAGCTTGTCACCATACATTGTCTGTGTGTGTGTGTGTGTGTGTGTGTGTGTATGTATCTCTCAATGGGCAAACTGATGTTTTACAGCAGGGATGACCAACTAGCCCGAGATGCTACATGTGGCCCTTGACTGTAGTTGTTGCAGCCCTTTAGGAAAAGTAGGACTAACAAGTGCCATAGTGTTTGTGGCCCTAAGAAAAAGTGCAAGTAAAAATGTGTTCTTTGGAGTGACCATAACTCACAAGAATCCTCTAGAGGAAGAAAAGCAGACAGAAAGTACCCTGCAACTTTACCTACATCTATTATATACTTTCATATTATCTTGTTTGTTTAATAGCTATAAATTTATATATGGCCCTTAAAGGAACATGAAAGCCAAACATTTTCATTCATGATTCTGGCAGATCATACAATTTTTAACAACTTACTTATATCATCAAAATTGCTTCATTCACTTGGTATCCTTTGTTGAAGGAGAGGTAATGTACAACTGGGAGCTAGCTGAAAGCCAATGAAAAAGAGGCACGTATATGTGCGCAGCCATCAATCAGCAGTTTCTGAGCCTATCTAGGTATACTTTTTTAACCAAGGATACAAAGAGAATGAAACAAATTAAATAGAATTAAACTGAAAAGTTATTTAAAATGGCATGCTCTATTTGAATTATAAAAGAAACCATTTATATTTCATGTCCCTTTAAGGCTACTAAAATATTTATCAGCGCCCCCCCATGTGTGAGGAAGTTCACCATCACTGTTCTACAGTAAGTCAGAAAATGTATTCTTCCATAGTAATCAAGAGGAAATAAAATTAAATGCTATACCTTCTGAATTCATTCAGAACAAGATTTCTGAAAACTTCTTTTGACACGACACTAAAAGACTCCATAATCAAAAATGGTTCTGCCTCTGGAAATCTTTCTAAAAAGGAGAAAGCAATAAAATAAATTAATAATAGCACAAAAACAATCAAAGACAAACCAAACATTTCTCATAGTTATATTAGTATATTAAAAAAAACTAAGTGGAACAATTCAGCCCTGTAAACATAACCTTCCTCACTGCAGAGGTTGATAAATGTATTTCTTATGAAATAATAATAAATAAAAAAAATAGCTCTAATATTGAGGAACCATCCACAATATTTTAAGTAGCCAGTAAAAAGGTGTCTTATAATCTAAATAGTTAAGATACAGGACTACCCAAGGGTGTCTAGCTTTTGTCAGTTTCTCAACAAAATAAAAAAAAATAAAAAAAAAATATACACTTAATATTAAGTTGATACTATAAAAATAGAAATATTATGTTTTTGAAAAAAGAAATATAATTGTGTGAAATAAAGTGTGGCAATATATAGATATTTAAAAACTAAATTTCTGCTTTAGGAGTTGCTATACCATACAGATTTCTCAGCTGAAAATAAAATCAACATCAGTGCACTACTTTCATACTCAATGAGCTGCCTACAGCAGTTTGCCATCTGTTCCAACTCGGTGCCACAAGCAAACTCGCACAATTGTTTCTCCCATATAAAAATTAACTTTATTGGAAAACTTTCCATAGAGACAGACAAACTCTTCAAATCAGCACCTACATTATTAAATATATATTGTTTCCTTTGTATACAACACAAATGCTTTAGATCGTGATAACAAAACTATATCACAGTATAAAAATAAAAGAAAATATATATGCTGACAGTTTTCAAAACAGGAAGAGCCAAGAGAAAAAAATATAAATGAAATTTATGCTTATCTGATAAATGTATTTCTCTTTTGACACGGTGAGTCCACGGATCATCTAATTACTATTGGGAATATCATTCCTGCCCAGCAGGAGGCGGCAAAGAGCACCACAGCAAAGCTTTTAAAATATCACCTCCCTTCCCTCCAACCCCAGTCATTTGACTGAAGTAAAAGGAGAGAAAGGAAGCAACAAGGTGCAGAGGTGTCTGAGGTTTATAACATAACAAAAAAAAAACCTGTCTTCAAAAACAGGGCAGGCCGTGGACTCACCGTGTCAAGAAAGAAATACATTTATCAGGTAAGCATAAATGTAGTTTTCTTTCTAATGGCACAGTGAGTCTACGGATCATCTAATTACAATTGAGCATCAATACCCAAGCTAGAGGACACAGATAAGGGAGGGACAATACAGGGAACCTAAACAGAAGGCACCACTGCTTGAAGAACCTTTCTCCCAAAAGAAGCCTCTAAGGAGACAAAAGTATCAAATTTATAGAATTTTGAAAAAGTGTGAAGAGAGGACCAAGTTCCAGCCTTGCAAATCTGTTCCACAGAAGCATCATTTTTGAATGCCCAGGAAGAGGAAACAGCGCTCGTAGAATGAGCCGTAACTCTCTCAGGAGGCTGCTGTCCAGCAGTTTCATAGGCCAAGCGAATGATACTCTTCAGCCACAAAGAAATAAGTAGCCGTAGCTTTCTTCCCCTTACGTTTCCCAGAGAAAACCACAAACAGAGCAGAAGACTGACAAAAATCCTTAGTCGCCTGTAAATAGAATTTCAATGCACGCACCACGTCTAGGTTCTGCAGCAGACGCTCCTTATGAGAAGAAGGGTTAGGACATAAAGAAGGAACAACAATATCCTTATAATGTTCCGATCTGAAACCACTTTAGGGAGAAACCCTAACTTAGTACGCAAAACTACCTTATCTGATTGAAAAATAAGGTAAGGAGACTCATACTGTAATGCCGAGAGCTCTGAAACTCTACGAGCAGATGGAATAGCAACAAGAAACAAAACATTCCAAGATTTAATAATATCTAAGGAATGCATAGGCTCAAACGGAGCCTGCTGAAGAACTTTAAGAACAAGGTTAAGACTCCAGGGAGGAGTAACAGGACTGATTCTGACCAAGGCCTGACAGAAAGATTTCACGTCTGGTACATCCGCCAGACGTTTATGTAACAAAATAGACAAGTCAGATATTTGACCCTTTAAGGAACTGGTCGATAAACCCTTCTCCAAACCCTCTTGGAGAAAAGACAAAATTCTAGGAATCCGAACTCTACTCCAAGTGTAGCCTCTGGATTCACAACAATGCAGATATTTACGCCATATCTTATAGTAAATCTTCCTGGTGACAGGCTTACAAGCCTGAATCATGGTCTCAATGACCGACTCAGAAAAACCACGCTTAGATAAAATTAAGCGTTCAATCTCCAAGCAGTCAGCTTCAGAGAAACTAGATTTGGGTGAAAGAAGGGCCCTTGACATGGAAGGTCCTTCTTCAGTGGAAGTCTCTAAGGACGGAGAGATGACATCTCCACTAGATCTGCATACTAGATCCTGCGAGGCCATGCCGGTGCAATGAGGATCACCAACGCCCTCTCCTGTTTGATTCGAGCAATGACCCAAGGAAGGAGAGCGAACAGAGGAAATAGATATGCAAGACTGAAATTCCAAGGGACTGCCAGAGCATCTATCAGTACAGCTTGAGGATCCCTTGACCTTGACCCGTACCTCGGGAGCTTGGTATTCTGCCGAGATGCCATGAGATCCAGTTCCGGCTGTCCCCATTTGAGAATCAAGCTGGAAAACACTTCCGGATGGAGTTCCCACTCCCCGGGTGAAATGTCTGTCTGCTCAGAAAATCCGCTTTGCCTAACCGACAATGGAGTGTATATTCTGCTAGATAATCCGGACTCAAATTCTATATGCTGTAAATTGCAGTCCGGGAACCGTAAACACTGCTAACAACTGCAACAAAGCTATCTCCGCTCCGGAACACAGGAAGTGTTAGGAGGAAAAGGCGCGCAACAGAAAATTACCGCCTCAGCTAACCCCGCCCATCGTGAGCGTTACAAAATTAACCTCCTGGTAAGCTAAAAGTATTCTAAAGCCGCCGGGAGTAAGATAAAAAATAAAACACCACCTATTGAGCCTAAGTCTCCTCGTCCCCAGTGCCTGCCATTACTGCCGATAATAACATGATCCCCTAAGCAATAGGAGAATGTCTCTTGCCCCATAAACTGATTTTAAAGTGCCATTATTTTTCCCACATATGTTCCCAGAAAAATAAAGCCAGCACTTAACTTCAGAAATCTGCAGGCAGCAAGGCAGCTTACTAGGTTTAAGAGGCATGCTCCCTCACATGGACCTGTGGAAAAAAAACAAAGACTGAGTAATCTTACTCAGGCTTTCAAAGTTAGGGCAGCATTAAATACCTGGGTGGCGTAGTGAGGATTGAACCCCACAAGTTCCCATTGCTTAAAAGCCACCACTGCTCTACTGAAGAGACTGATATGGACTACGGCTAGACCCCAGGACAAAGCAGAACAAGCTTGCACTGCTGAAAAATAATAAAATCTTGCTTGAAGAATCTTCTTTCAAACACCTAAACTTTACCACTTCCTTGCTCTTAACGTAGGCAAAGAGAATGACTGGTGGAGGGAAGGGAGGTAATGTTTAACAGCTTTGCTGTGGTTCTCTTTGCCGCCTCCTGCTGGGCAGGAGTGATATTCCCAATAGTAAATAGATGATCCGTGGGCTCACCGTGTTATTAGAAAGAAAGTAATTTTTTAAATAAATTTTCTGAGAATATTGAAAAAGAAATACAAATCATACCTTTTAATATTTCCTCTGTTTCCAGTCTGATCTTGTTTATAGCGTCATCTCGAGAAATCTACAAGTACATAATAGTATTAGAAAAACAATGTCAAAACTGCATAAATCTATTTATACACTTGCATAACAAAGTAAACCATGATCTTTAAAGAACAAGTGTTCCGTGACTCACATTTATACATCATTCATTAAAATATATGTCACCACCTTTAAACATTGCCAAAGGGTTGTGTATTGTAATTTTATGTTACTGAGGAGTGGGAGTGAATGAATCATATTGCAAAGATACAACAAATACAAGTGGAAAAATAAAGATGCTAGCATAAACTAGCACCGAAAATAAATGTGTTAGACAATATGAGCTAGGATATATATAATTTAATAACTATTAAGCATACAAATCAACATAGCCAAAATAATAACATATCAGCCTCTTTTTCAATAATAAAAAAGGTAAAACCCCACTAAAAATTTGCAGCATTTTACGATGTTAAATTACATGCAACATAAATCATTTCCAATTCTGATAATACAAACTGAATATGAAGGAAGATTAGGTGACATGAAAATAAAAATTGCAATTTCTCAATTCAAATAGCAGTATATCTAGATAGGCTCAGGAGTTGGCATATATCTTGAGCAATATCTCTACCTATATAAAATGTGTGTGTGCACGTACAATGTATGGAGAAAAGTCTTGCTTATTCTATAAAGACATTCTAAAATGACCCAGATAATACAATCGATACCCTTAAGAAGTTATAATAAAGAATAGCTTTGTAGTGATACTAATAAAAAGAGAGTCTGCTTAAAGTATCACAGGTCAATTCAAAGTGTAAGGAACAGCACCACTTATTTTGTTCTTAAAGGGATACTAAGCCCAATTTTTTTCTTTTATGATTTTTTCTCTTTGTTCTCTTGCTATGTTTATTTGAAAAACCAGAAATGTAAGGTTAGAAGGCGGCCCATCTTTGGGTCAGCATCTGGGTAGCTCTTGCCGATTGGTGGCTATATTTAAGGCATGGAGTTCAGAGTCAACCAGCACCTCATGGAGTAGTCAGGAGACAAAAGTAACTCCAGCCTTGCATCAATTAAAAAAAAAAAAATGTACCCTCACATTAATCTTTCTGCGAATATTAAGTACTCCACACTGGAGTCAAAATGGAATGGCAATCTTGATTGTCTCTCGTGTCACCCCATTGTAATTATTTAAAAAGTAGTGGGTATCCCAGTGCTACTATCCCATACATAAATCCAATCAAATTAAATATCAAATATAAAGAAAAGTCAATTTACAGGCACTGGATTTACCAGGACAGCCTAACGCACGTTTCGCATATAGTTTTGTCAAAGGCAAATTGCAA
This sequence comes from Bombina bombina, assembly GCF_027579735.1. Lineage (NCBI taxonomy): Eukaryota > Metazoa > Chordata > Amphibia > Anura > Bombinatoridae > Bombina > Bombina bombina. Next base: position 979,467,540 of record NC_069502.1, read on the forward strand.
GCTTCAATGTCAGGTATTTATTGGCACTACTGGCCAATTGGTGGAAAAAAATAATCAGGAAAAGAGCCAATCAAATCACTCAACACATTCCTGAAATCAGGTGTATAAACAATTATCCCACAATAAACACATCTTAGCTAGTATGAATATAGAGGAACCTGTTCATATTTTATCCTGCTGGCTAGATATATTCACACAATCTCTATGGGAACTTCCCAATTATACAATGAGGATTGAAAGTTACATGTAACAATACCGTGTTAACAGGATCAACATAGTAGCATATTGTGAACATCTAGAGAGACATTATACAAAGTATCTCCCCGCCCATAATCCAAACAGATCAATTATTTTCTAGCTCTTCACGTCTTGAAAGGCATGTAATATATCACATCAAAAGCTTTATATTTTATATTGTCATAATGATACTGCAATAGATTATCATATAAGATGCCGTGCCCATATCACAGTCATAACTCATCCTCATGGATACTACACTGGCACATTAAATATCAGATTTCCATTATTGTGATTAAACAGTGCACTTAAAGTGGATGTAAATTTTGATGCTAAAGTGCTCTGTTTTTAAAAATTTGATTAGAAACAGGGGCACTTTAATTAATCAAAATTTACATTTCACTCCTGTTGTGAAAAAATACTTATCTTTTAAACTTGACAGCAGCTCCAGCTTCCCCCGGTCGTCGCATGCCATTTCTGACGTCAGAAATGATGGCACGGTCATCCTCCAATAACGGCTTCCCCCCGGGGGAATCTGTGTCTGATTCAATGCCGTGAGTGTAGGAAGGCGGACTCCACGAGTGAAATGTAAATTTTGATGAATTAAAGTGCCCCCGTTTTTAATCGAATTTTTAAAAACAGAGCACTTTAGCATCAAAATTTACATTCACTTTAAAAGGGACAGTATACACCCATTTTCATATAACTGTACGTAATAGACATTACTATAAAGAATAATATGCACATATATAGATATAAAAATCCAGTATAAAACCGTTTAAAACCTTACTTAGAAGCTCCCAGTTTAGCTCTGTTTAAATGGTTACTGGAATATCAATATCAGACTCCCCCCTTCCCCTTCCTTTGCATATGAAAAGACTAGGGTGACCATATTGCCGCTTTAAAAAGGGGCACATATGAAAAATACATGTCAGGGCTGTTTAGGGAAATGTTTTGTATAAGAACCCTGACATATGTATTTTTCATATGTGTCCCTTTTTAAAGCTGCAATATGGTCACCCTAGAAAAGACCCTTTACACAAACAGAAGCAAACTGGAGTAGGTATATGTCGGTATTCTCCTAAAACTTTGGGGCTTGGTTAGGAGTCTGAAAATCAGAGCAATGTTATTTAAAAATAAGCAAAACTATCCATTTAAATAAAAAAAAAAAACTGTATAGGCTATATAAATGGATCACCTACAAAACATTTATGCACAGAAAAATCTAGTGTATAATGTCCCTTTAACACTATGATCTCACCACTGTGAGATAGTATAAATCTTTTGATCTCATTATCCTGCTGTCTTAACATTAAAAAGGTAAATAAAGTGTGTCCTCATGTGTTAACCCAGTGTGTGTACTGCACGCCAAGCATCAGAGGATTCAAATTCATATAGGTTATATTTGCTTCTAAAAAGCAGGGTGTCCCAGGTCATACAATGTTGTCTTTTATACTTTCACAAAAAAGCAAGCATACACCCACATCCTATTGCACACCATCACCCTCTAGTGGTTATTTATCATATAGGTTCTTTTTTTCTACGTTTTTTTTCTTAATAGACAATTCCATGTAGTGGGTATTTTATATAACATCTCTGAATAAAACTGTATATACAAAAATGTAAAACAAGAATGTATGTAGCATTATTATGTACAAGCAAAGGTGCAATAATAAAAATGTTAACATATTAAAACATTTTTCTTTTGCACTTTTATATCCCTTTAACGTGTTACCACCACATTTTTTACTGTGTCCAGTGGTCAACAAAACTTAACAACCCAGAAATATTTCCCCTTCTAAAAACATAATACTAATGGAACACTGTGTCAAAGAACAAGGTTTCAATTCATTTAAGCATTAATATAGTATGGGTACATTTCACCAAGTTTTTGTTTATAGTATTTTACTTTAGGACAAAGCTGGAAATGAAAAAAAGAAACTGCCATTTTACAAGTGACTTACTTTATCATGTGTGAAATCAGTAAATACTGCATATATTTTTTCAGATGAATATCTGGTAAAATAAAAAAATAAATAAATATTAAATTAGCAGAATAATTCATTTTGCTCAGGTTAAAAAAATAACCAGTACATACCAAGTAAAAAAAGTCTAGTGTTGCTGGTTTTAGGTTAATTTTAAAAAATTCCATAACACCCGTGAGCTAATTTTTTTTATTCATGTAATATACCAGACATAAAATAGCATAAATTAAGAATGTATTGGCAATTTTAACATGTAATGAATTATCAATTGTTTATTCTCAAATATAGGAATTGAGCAATTTGGAATCTTGTTATAAACACTAGTTTTCAGGTGCACTAAAGTTATACCTAAGGGCATCTGCACGTATTTGTTGAGATTCACTATTTAGGCATATTCCAATAATGTTTAAAAGCAGCAAATGGCAAATGAATATGCAACTTTAGTGCCAGCGACAGATTTTTATTTTATTTTTAATTTCTTTTAGAAATAAATATCAATTGCTCATTGTCAAAAAGTGTATTCAAATACCTCTTACTTTTGTATAAAAATTGTAAGCAAATTATGTACCCTAGGTTTTCTTCAAAATGGTACAAACTTTGCTAAACCAACTACAGAATTTGCTTTTTGGCCTCTCTAAGAAGCATGAGACAACTACATTTTTTATTTAAAAAAAAAAGAAAAAAAAAGTTCAATGTCCCTTTAAAAGGGACATGAAACCCAGAATTTTTATTTCATGATTCAGCTAGATACAATTTTAATCAACTTTCCAATTTACTTCTATTATCTTTTTTTTATTATATTTCTTTATTATTTGAGACACATTTGTGATAATACAATCATAGTTCAGAGACTTGGTCATTTTAAGACATGCATTACCTTTTGTTTCCAATTAGGACACAACATATATATACATACAAAGAAAATTAAACATCATTTTGTTTTCAAATTTGTCTCTCATTTTTTTTTTTCTGTTAACCCAAATGTGCTACTCACATTTTCATTTATATAAAACAAATTCTACGAAGAGAGAAGAAAAGAAGAAAAAAAAAAAAAACACCCTCCCCTTCACCCCCTCATCAAGGCCTGTCCGATCTTGACCTAAAATATAACTCATCTAGCCTAGAGTCTCCAAAAATGAACACTCCTGTCCCTGATATTTCAAAATCCCTTTCTTGCTAGTACTTCATCACATAGAGTATTAAACTTCTCTAAACGAGGAGTACCAATTTACTGGAAATATGTCTAATATAGCTAGTTCTGCAAATGTCTCAGAACTTAAAAAAGGATATAGAATTTGTTTCTGAATCTGTAATGTGTATGTTTTAATTATAGGTAACCATCCTAATATAAATCTTTTTATTTTATGTTCCTTAACATTCTTCATATGAAATGATTCAAATACAATATGATTTTGAATTTCCTTAATTATCCTGGCCAATGAGGGTGCCGCTGTAGATTTCCATTTTTTTACGACCAAATGTCTTACCAGTAGTATAAGCATATTTAAAATTTTAACTTGTAATCCTAGATCAGTTGTATACCTTTTTAAAAGAATGGCTGTTTCCATGTCGATATATATATTTGAATTGTAAAGTTTATGTATCCAAAAAACTAACTTCTCCAACACCTGCTTCATTTTAGGACAAAGATAAAACATATGACATATGTCTGCCTTCAAAAAATTACACTGAGGACAACTAGCAATTTGTGCTGGATACATTTTCGCTAATCGGGCAGGGGTTAGATAAAAATTATTAATAAGTTTAAAATGGGATTCTTTCCAGCTCATAGGTATAGCTAACTTCCTTGTAGTCAAAAAGCTTGCATTCATTCTTGATAAATCTAAATTAGGAAAATTACATTTCCAGTTATCATAGGTTTTATTCAAGGAAATAAGGCTTTGCTTGGCGAGTAAAATATCATATAGCAAAGAGATAGACGTAGAGCCTGCTATATATTGATGTAGATATACTTTAATCTCTGTCCATTCCTTAAATTGATTCCTATCCCTTCTCATATCCTCTATAAAATGTCTTACTTGCAAATAGGCAAAAAAACTAGTTCTGGGTAATTCAAATTGTAGTAAGAGGGTTTTGAAAGAGATGACACACCAGTCATTCGTTAATAACTGACCAATATAATTAAATCCTTTATCTGCCCATTTTCTAAAGATATCTTGATTAATTCCTGGTGTAAAATTAGGATTACCCATAATAGGAAGGAAATCTGAATAATATGGATCCATATCCAGTATGCTACACAATTTATACCAAGCTATGATAATATTCTTAAAAGATATTAAGCAGTCTACATTCCTCGGGAGTACTTTCAAAGGGCAATATAAGATCGCTTTCAGAGAAAAAGGATATACAAAAAAGCTCTCGATATCATTCGATGAAACCATATTTATATCCATCATCTACTCAATTGCTATTTTAGCTAAAAAGGCCATATTATAGAGATGAATATCTGGTACAGCAAGACCTGCCATTCTATAGGGTTGGGTCATCTTTTTTTAACGCTATTCTTGTTTTTTTGTCTTTCCAGATAAAATTAGAAAAGGCAGAGTTAATTCTCCGTCGGTCATGAGTATTAATAAAAAGAGGAAGGTTTTGCAGTAGATATAATAGTCTAGGGAAAACAATAGTTTTAATTAGATTTACTCGGGCTGATATTGAAAGGGGAAGAGATACCCATAACTTTAAGTCTGAAATAATTTTTTGAATCAAGGGACAAAAATTTTCTGCATACCACTTATTAGGATTGGGACTGAGCTTAATGCCTAAGTAATTAAGGGTTTCTGTGGTTTTAAACAGGATCTGTTGCAGACTAGTATTAGTTTTATTTAACCACATAATTTCACTCTTATTACAATTTATATTATACCCGGAAAATGATGCAAAAAACTGTAAGGTGTCTACTATTAATGGAATTGACTGGGTAGTATTCTGAAGAAAAATCAATAAGTCATCTGCATACAGTAGTATTTTTAGCCTACTCGCACCTAGCTTTATTCCTGATATTATATCCCTAAGCCATATTGCAAGAGGCTCTATGGCTAAATTAAACAATAGTGGCGAAAGCGGGCAACCCTGTCTCGTGCCTCTACCCATTATAATTTTTGATGAAAGAGACCCGTTCACCAACAGATAAGAAATAGGATTCTTATAAAGATTACGTATAAAACCCAGAAATTGGTTTTGGAGTCCAAATTTTGATACTGAACTAAATAGATATTCCCAATTAATCGAATCAAACGCCTTTTCGGCATCAAGTGTAAGGATTGCTAGATCCTGCATCAATTGGGGATTCCTTGTTCCATTTATAGACCATATGTAATCCAGATATGTAACAAGTTTTCGAAGAGTTCCTATTTATCATAAAACCAGTTTGATCTGGATGAATGATATCAGTGAGACAATGAGCAAGCCTACCAGCTATTATAGAAGTTAATATTTTATAATCAGCATTTAACACTGATATGGGCCTAAATGAGGCAGGATCTTCCGGGTCTTTCCCTTTTTTAAATATTAAAGATATATTGGCTGCGGAAAAATAATTTGAGATGGGCTTGTTTGAAGTGAAATAATTATTATAAAGCTTTTGTAAAATAGGTGATATGTCCTCCTGCGGCTTTATTCGGTTTAGCTTTTTTTATTGCCTCAGTCACTTCTTCCAATGATATAGGAGCATTTAATAGGTTTAAATTTTCCTGAGTTATTTTCGGGATTTGAATTTTAGCCCAAAATTCTTCCTGATTTACTGAATCACTTTTTTTCTCAGAATATAAATTCTGATAGTAGTCATAAAAAACCCTCATAATATCTGTGTTATCCGTAAATCTTGTCTCTCTCTCCTTAATTGCGAGTATATAGTTTTTTTTTTCTGTTTCTAACATTGATAAATATTTAGCTGAACATCCATGAAAAGCCCTAAAATGCATATTAAGTCGAATATTCTCCTCTTGAGCTTTTTGTTTTAATATTATATCCCTTTCCTGCCTAGCCTTAATATATTTTCCCCAGTTTTCATTACTATGATTATTAAAAAATCTCCTGTATGCATTCCTGACACCATTCATCATTTGCTTTTCAATCATATTTGCTTTTTTCTTTCTAGCATAAACATAAGCACCAATCTCTCCTCTCAAGACAGCCTAGAGGCCTCCCAAAAATTTTCAATCAAATTATATTGCGCTATATTCAATGTACAATAATCTTTCCACTTCTGCCTTAACCAGTTATTAAATCTAAGATTATAATATAGATATCTAGGGAAGTAGAAGGTATTTACTTTGTCTTTAACTTTCACCAATGTATCAAAATGAAGCGATATAATAGCATGGTCGGAGATCATTATATCGTTTATAGACGTCTGAGATTTAACAATAGAAAGGGATTCCGAAATAAAAATATAATCTATTCGTGAAAATGTTTTAAAGGACTTAGATTCGCAAGTGAATTTAATTTTATCAGGATTCTTAGCCCTCCAAATATCGATTTTAAATGAGTACAGAAATTTTTAAAATATTTAGCCTGCTTATTATATCGGGCACGATGATCTACGTTCAATCTCTCTAGGTCAGGATATAAACACATATTAAAATCTCCAGCTACAATGAGATTATATTTAATATATGGAAATAATTTAGCTTTCATATTATCCCAGAAAGAGGGGGAGAATCCATTAGGACCATATATATTACATAATATTAATTTTGTATTATTTATTTGGACTTGTACAATAATATATCTAGCCTCTACATCTATCTCAATGCATGTAACACTATACGTCAAATATTTATTAAATAGAATCGCCACCCCACTTTTTCTACCTATACAGGGAGCTCCTATAACTTCTCCCACCCATTTTGATTTCAACTTAACTATTTCCCTATCTTTTAAGTGGGTTTCTTGGAGGAAGGCAATACTTGGTGACGATTTACCTAACGTTTTTATAATCAATTTACGTTTAGCCGGGGAAGAAATACCCCCCACATTCCAGGATAATATCTTAAAATATTTACAAAACTCTATCATAAACCCGTATTTAGAATCCTATCTTCCAAGGCACAGGGGGGAAGGGGGGGGGAGGGAAAAAGAGGGAAGAGAGAGAAAAAGAAAAAAAAAGAAAGAAGAAAAAAAAAAAAAAAAAAAAGGCAGGGACATAAAATAAAATCCATATAACCTTACAGATCTTTTTATCCTAATTTTTTATTGCGATTGGGGTCTCTCTCTAGTTCTGTAGGGGATCAAGGTTAGCTATAAACTCCTTAGCTTCCATTATAGTGTTTATGTTTTTCTTTGTACCATCCTTTTCTATAATAATTCTAGCAGGATAAACCATGTGTGCTTTTATACCTCTGTCTATCAATTGTGAACAATAGGGGGCCATATTTCTCCTCTTTGAGGAAGTCTCGTTCGAGAAATCTTGGAATATAAAGACTTTTATTGGCAATAGTGAATGTGTCAATTTTCCTATATAGCTTAAGCAGCTCAACTTTATCTTGAAACCTCAAAACCTTGAATATGCAGACTTTATTTCTTAAAGAACCATCTTCGTTATATTTCCTTGGACCTACCCTGTGTGCTCTATCTGCAAAGGTAGTTTAGAGGGAGGAAATCCCAATAGCTGGGATAAAGTGTTAGAGGCGAAATTCAACATATTTTCAAACTCTGCTGTCTCTGGGAGACCTACTACTCTTAAATTATTCCGCCTGGAGCGATCCTCAATATTCTCCAGGCGAGATTGTAAATTTTTGATCTTGGAATCTTGTTTAGCCAATATATTATCATGGTTATTTACCAAGTCTTCCACATCTGAAATTCTATTCTCCGCTTCTGTTAGCCTTGCAGAGAATTGCTTTACTTCAGTAGTAAGCATGTCTAAATTTATATTGATATTAGAGAGGTCTTTTTTAATTGCCTCAAATTGAGGTGTAAAGAGCAAATTTATTTAGGCGATCAATATTTGAGGGTCATTTAAAGATTCATTAGTAGTCTCATTACTGACCTCTGGCATTTTATTACTTTTCTTTTCTCTTGATTTGGAAGGCATTATTGGTGAACTTTGTCTACTTACTTCTATTATCTAATGTGCTTTGTACTCTTGGTATCTTTTGTTGAAAAGCATACATTGGTAGGCTCAGGAGCTAACTCCTGATTGGTGGCTGCACATAAATGCCATTTGTTATTGGTTTACCTATGTGTTCAGCAGGAACCCAGTAGTGCAATGCTGCTCCTTCAATAAAGGATAGCCAGATAATGAGTCAAAATTGATAATGGAAGTGAATAAGAATTATTTTTTTTTAATTATTATTTTTTTTTTTAATATATGTTCTTTCTGAAAAATAAAAAACAGAATTTATGTTTACCTGATAAATTTCTTTCTCCAACGGTGTGTCCGGTCCACGGCGTCATCCTTACTTGTGGGATATTCTCTTCCCCAACAGGAAATGGCAAAGAGCCCAGCAAAGCTGGTCACATGATCCCTCCTAGGCTCCGCCTACCCCAGTCATTCGACCGACGTTAAGGAGGAATATTTGCATAGGAGAAACCATATGGTACCGTGGTGACTGTAGTTAAAGAAAATAAAATATCAGACCTGATTAAAAAAACCAGGGCGGGCCGTGGACCGGACACACCGTTGGAGAAAGAAATTTATCAGGTAAACATAAATTCTGTTTTCTCCAACATAGGTGTGTCCGGTCCACGGCGTCATCCTTACTTGTGGGAACCAATACCAAAGCTTTAGGACACGGATGAAGGGAGGGAGCAAATCAGGTCACCTAAATGGAAGGCACCACGGCTTGCAAAACCTTTCTCCCAAAAATAGCCTCAGAAGAAGCAAAAGTATCAAACTTGTAAAATTTGGTAAAAGTGTGCAGTGAAGACCAAGTCGCTGCCCTACATATCTGATCAACAGAAGCCTCGTTCTTGAAGGCCCATGTGGAAGCCACAGCCCTAGTGGAATGAGCTGTGATTCTTTCGGGAGGCTGCCGTCCGGCAGTCTCGTAAGCCAATCTGATGATGCTTTTAATCCAAAAAGAGAGAGAGGTAGAAGTTGCTTTTTGACCTCTCCTTTTACCTGAATAAACAACAAACAAGGAAGATGTTTGTCTAAAATCCTTTGTAGCATCTAAATAGAATTTTAGAGCGCGAACAACATCCAAATTGTGCAACAAACGTTCCTTCTTTGAAACTGGTTTTGGACACAGAGAAGGTACGATAATCTCCTGGTTAATGTTTTTGTTAGAAACAACTTTTGGAAGAAAACCAGGTTTAGTACGTAAAACCACCTTATCTGCATGGAACACCAGATAAGGAGGAGAACACTGCAGAGCAGATAATTCTGAGACTCTTCTAGCAGAAGAAATCGCAACTAAAAACAAAACTTTCCAAGATAATAACTTAATATCAACGGAATGTAAGGGTTCAAACGGAACCCCCTGAAGAACTGAAAGAACTAAATTGAGACTCCAAGGAGGAGTCAAAGGTTTGTAAACAGGCTTGATTCTAACCAGAGCCTGAACAAAGGCTTGAACATCTGGCACAGCTGCCAGCTTTTTGTGAAGTAATACCGACAAGGCAGAAATCTGTCCCTTCAGGGAACTTGCAGATAATCCTTTCTCCAATCCTTCTTGAAGGAAGGATAGAATCCTAGGAATCTTAACCTTGTCCCAAGGGAATCCTTTAGATTCACACCAACAGATATATTTTTTCCAAATTTTGTGGTAAATCTTTCTAGTCACAGGCTTTCTGGCCTGAACAAGAGTATCGATCACAGAATCTGAGAATCCTCGCTTCGATAAAATCAAGCGTTCAATCTCCAAGCAGTCAGCTGGAGTGAAACCAGATTCGGATGTTCGAACGGACCCTGAACAAGAAGGTCTCGTCTCAAAGGTAGCTTCCAAGGTGGAGCCGATGACATATTCACCAGATCTGCATACCAAGTCCTGCGTGGCCACGCAGGAGCTATCAAGATCACCGACGCCCTCTCCTGCTTGATCCTGGCTATCAGCCTGGGGATGAGAGGAAATGGCGGGAACACATAAGCTAGTTTGAAGGTCCAAGGTGCTACTAGTGCATCCACTAGAGCCGCCTTGGGATCCCTGGATCTGGCCCCGTAGCAAGGAACTTTGAAGTTCTGACGAGAGGCCATCAGATCCATGTCTGGAATGCCCCACAGGTGAGTGACTCGGGCAAAGATTTCCGGATGGAGTTCCCACTCCCCCGGATGCAATGTCTGACGACTCAGAAAATCCGCTTCCCAATTTTCCACTCCTGGGATGTGGATAGCAGACAGGTGGCAGGAGTGAGACTCCGCCCAAAGAATAATTTTGGTTACTTCTTCCATCGCTAGGGAACTCCTTGTTCCCCCCTGATGGTTGATGTACGCCACAGTCGTCATGTTGTCTGATTGAAACCGTATGAACCTGGTCCTCGCAAGCTGGGGCCAGGCCTGGAGCGCATTGAATATCGCTCTCAGTTCCAGAATATTTATCGGTAGAAGAGATTCTTCCCGAGACCAAAGACCCTGAGCTTTCAGGGATCCCCAGACCGCGCCCCAGCCTATCAGACTGGCGTCGGTCGTGACAATGACCCACTCTGGTCTGTGGAACATCATCCCTTGAGACAGATTGTCCAGGGACAGCCACCAACGGAGTGAGTCTCTGGTCCTCTGATTTACTTGTATCTTCGGAGACAAGTCTGTATAGTCCCCATTCCACTGACTGAGCATGCACAGTTGTAATGGTCTTAGATGAATGCGCGCAAAAGGAACTATGTCCATCGCCGCCACCATCAACCCGATCACTTCCATGCACTGAGCTATGGAAGGAAGAGGAACGGAATGAAGTATCCGACAAGAGTCCAGAAGCTTTGTTTTTCTGGCCTCTGTTAGAAAGATCCTCATTTCTAAGGAGTCTATAATTGTTCCCAAGAAGGGAACCCTTGTTGACGGGGATAGAGAACTCTTTTCCACGTTCACTTTCCAGCCGTGAGATCTGAGAAAGGCCAGGACAATGTCCGTGTGAGCCTTTGCTTGAGGAAGGGACGACGCTTGAATCAGAATGTCGTCCAGGTAAGGTACTACTGCAATGCCCCTTGGTCTTAGCACCGCTAGAAGGGACCCTAGTACCTTTGTGAAAATCCTTGGAGCAGTGGCTAATCCGAAAGGAAGCGCCACGAACTGGTAATGTTTGTCCAGGAATGCAAACCTTAGGAACCGATGATGTTCCTTGTGGATAGGAATATGTAGATACGCATCCTTTAAATCCACCGTGGTCATAAATTGACCTTCCTGGATGGAAGGAAGGATAGTTCGAATGGTTTCCATCTTGAACGATGGGACCTTGAGAAATTTGTTTAAGATCTTGAGATCTAGGATTGGTCTGAACGTTCCCTCTTTTTTGGGAACTATGAACAGATTGGAGTAGAACCCCATCCCTTGTTCTCTTAATGGAACAGGATGAATCACTCCCATTTTTAACAGGTCTTCTACACAATGTAAGAACGCCTGTCTTTTTATGTGGTCTGAAGACAACTGCGACTTGTGGAACCTCCCCCTTGGGGGAAGTCCCTTGAATTCCAGAAGATAACCCTGGGAGACTATTTCTAGCGCCCAAGGATCCAGAACATCTCTTGCCCAAGCCTGAGCGAAGAGAGAGAGTCTGCCCCCCACCAGATCCGGTCCCGGATCGGGGGCCAATATTTCATGCTGTCTTGGTAGCAGTGGCAGGTTTCTTGGCCTGCTTTCCCTTGTTCCAGCCTTGCATTGGTCTCCAAGCTGGCTTGGCCTGAGAAGTATTACCCTCTTGCTTAGAGGACGTAGCACCTTGGGCTGGTCCGTTTTTACGAAAGGGACGAAAATTAGGTCTATTTTTTGCCTTGAAGGGCCGATCCTGAGGAAGGGCGTGGCCCTTACCCCCAGTGATATCAGATATAATCTCTTTCAAGTCAGGACCAAACAGCGTTTTCCCCTTGAAAGGAATGTTTAGTAGCTTGTTCTTGGAAGACGCATCAGCCGACCAAGATTTCAACCAAAGCGCTCTGCGCGCCACAATAGCAAACCCAGAGTTCTTAGCCGCTAACTTAGCCAATTGCAAAGAGGCGTCTAGAGTGAAAGAATTAGCCAATTTGAGAGCATTGATTCTGTCCATAATCTCCTCATAAGGAGGAGAGTCACTATCGAGCACCTTAAGCAGTTCATCAAACCAGAAATATGCGGCTGTAGTGACAGGGACAATGCATGAAATGGGTTGTAGAAGGTAACCCTGCTGAACAAACATCTTTTTAAGCAAACCTTCTAATTTTTTATCCATAGGATCTTTGAAAGCACAACTATCCTCTATGGGAATAGTGGTGCGTTTGTTTAAAGTAGAAACCGCTCCCTCGACCTAGGGGACTGACTGCCATAAGTCCTTTCTGGGGTCGACCATAGGAAACAATTTTTTAAATATGGGGGGAGGGACGAAAGGAATACCGGGCCTTTCCCATTCTTTATTAACAATGTCCGCCACCCGCTTGGGTATAGGAAAAGCTTCTGGGAGCCCCGGCACCTCTAGGAACTTGTCCATTTTACATAGTTTCTCTGGGATGACTAAATTTTCACAATCATCCAGAGTGGATAATACCTCCTTAAGCAAAATGCGGAGATGTTCCAATTTAAATTTAAATGTAATCACATCAGATTCAGCCTGCTGAGAAATGTTCCCTAAATCAGTAATTTCTCCCTCAGACAAAACCTCCCTGGCCCCCTCAAATTGGGTTAGGGGCCCTTCAGAGATATTAATATCAGCGTCGTCATGCTCTTCAGTAACTAAAACAGAGCATCCACGCTTACGCTGACAAGGGTTCATTTTGGCTAAAATGTTTTTGACAGAATTATCCATTACAGCCGTTAATTGTTGCATAGTAAGGAGTATTGGCGCGCTAGATGTACTAGGGGCCTCCTGAGTGGGCAAGGCTCGTGTAGACGAAGGAGGGAATGATGCAGTACCATGCTTACTCCCCTCACTTGAGGAATCATCTTGGGCATCATTGTCATTATCACATAAATCACATTTATTTAAATGAATAGGAATTCTGGCTTCCCCACATTCAGAACACAGTCTATCTGGTAGTTCAGACATGTTAAACAGGCATAAACTTGATCAGAAAGTACAAAAAACGTTTTAAAATAAAACCGTTACTGTCACTTTAAATTTTAAACTGAACACACTTTATTACTGCAATTGCGAAAAAACATGAAGGAATTGTTCAAAATTCACCAAATTTTCACCACAGCGTCTTAAAGCCTTGAAAATATTGCACACCAATTTTGGAAGCTTTAACCCTTAAAATAACGGAACCGGAGCCGTTTTAAGCTTTAAACCCCTTTACAGTCCCTGGTATCTGCTTTGCTGAGACCCAACCAAACCCAAAGGGGAATACGATACCAAATGACGCCTTCAGAAGTCTTTTATGAGTATCAGAGCTCCTCTCACATGCGACTGCATGCCATGCCTCTCAAAAACAAGTGCGCAACACCGGCGCGAAAATGAGACTCTGCCTATGCTTTGGGAAAGCCCCTAAAGAATAAGGTGTCTAAAACAGTGCCTGCCGATATTATTAAATCAAAATACCCAGAATAAATGATTCCTCAAGGCTAAATAAGTGTTAATATCAATCGATTTAGCCCAAAAAAAGTCTACAGTTTAAATAAGCCCTTGTGAAGCCCTTATTTACAATCGTAATAAACATGGCTTACCGGATCCCATAGGGAAAATGACAGCTTCCAGCATTACATCGTCTTGTTAGAATGTGTCATACCTCAAGCAGCAAGAGACTGCAAACTGTTCCCCCAACTGAAGTTAATTGCTCTCAACAGTCCTGTGTGGAACAGCCATGGATTTTAGTTACGGTTGCTAAAATCATTTTCCTCATACAAACAGAATTCTTCATCTCTTTTCTGTTTCTGAGTAAATAGTACGTACCAGCACTATTTGAAAATAACAAACTCTTGATTGAATAATGAAAAACTACAGTTAAACACTAAAAAACTCTAAGCCATCTCCGTGGAGATTTTGCCTGTACAACGGCAAAGAGAATGACTGGGGTAGGCGGAGCCTAGGAGGGATCATGTGACCAGCTTTGCTGGGCTCTTTGCCATTTCCTGTTGGGGAAGAGAATATCCCACAAGTAAGGATGACGCCGTGGACCGGACACACCTATGTTGGAGAAAAGGCTATTATGTCCCTTTAATATGGGGGGGTGATAAATAAAAGTACAAAAATGTCCAATTAAGATTATACCAGGGTTGACAAATTAATTTCAAACTTTGAAGCCAGTCACAAACATGTTTAGCAATCAAATGTGTTTATCCAAATATATGCAAAATAGCCTAAAATATTACAAGCCAAGAATATTAAAAATGCATAGCTTTTTCTCATTGGTTTCTGAGATATATCAAGCTCTGAATTAAAGGCAGAATAGAATTAAACTTTCATTAATCAGATAGAACATGATATTTTAAACAAATTTTCCAATGTACTTTCATTATCAATTTGTGCTCAGTTTTTTCACATGCACAATGTGAGAGCCACCAGCACTTACTGAGCATATGCAAGAGTTCATGGTGTATACGTTTAGGAGTCTGTAATTGGCTGATGGCTGTCACATGATACAGTGTGCAAGGAAATGGAATCAATGCTATTGCATTATCTTTTTATTGAGCATTTGTGGCTTATGCAATTCTAATAGATCTAATGATCATTTAAACATTTTTTTCTACTGTAAGAGAACTGAAGTCACTCACTGTTTTGCACATTCTACAATCTCTGCTGGGGCAAGAAACGTCTTCTGAATGGATCTTTTTGTATTGCCATGCTCCTTAACTAGCTGTTGTATACCTTGGATTATTTGCTGGGAATGTTTCACCCCTAATTTAATAGCATGGCAGAAGTCTTGCTGTAAAACATTCTCTGCTGCAGCTTCTATCATGACTGAAAAAAAAAAAGACAGATCCCCTCATGCAACCGATTGACTAAACAGACAAGTAGCACACACAGTATAAACAAAGTATATAGTTTTCAGTAGAATGTTTTAACCACGGTTAATATATTAAATATTTTTTCAACTATTAAAAAGGGACAGTCTAGTCAAAATTAAACTTTCATGATTCAGATAGGGCATGCAATTTAAAAAAAAAAAACAACAAAAAAACGTTTCAATTTACTTTTACCATCAAATAAGGGGGCAGTCTGCAGAGGCTTAGCTACAGGTAATCATAGAGGTAAAAACCATGTTGGTTATGCAAAACTGTATAATGGGTAATAAAAGCGATTATCAATCCTTTTTTAACAAAAAAAATTCTTGTGTAGACTGTCCCTTTAATTTATTATAGGATTAGTACTCAAACGTCTTTAGAAAAGAGAACAAAATTGCATGCCATAGGAAAAGTGTAAGAAAACCAAAAAAAATATTTGTAAGAGTGATGTACAGTAATGGCTCCCACCATATTGACATTTTAATTGGCCCGTTTTGTGTATGTGCTACATTTGAGCTCACACCTTTGCGTAAACAAAGCATTTAAACAAACAGATGACAAAGCTAAGTGTTTATCCAAGGTACGCTAAGATTTTGTTTTTTAAACTTTTATCAACACTGATTTAGTATTTTTGTTTAAGTACCATAGCTTGAAGCATTGTACGTATGAAATCTTACAAAAAGAAAATCAGTTCCTTTTGAAAGGGACGGGATAGGCAAAATTAAAGGGCCATTATTATTATTTTTCTTTATTTATAAAGCTCCAACAGATTCCGCAGCGCTGTCCATGGGTACAAGGATAAAAGTACAACGGAGAAACAATACAATAAAAGACAAAATTTTACAGACAAATACGGGGGGGGATTAAGGGCCATAAAAAAAATTAAAAAAAAATGACAGGCTCTAATTCGCGTGTTTAACCCTTTTGGCTAAAAGGCTACTCCACCTAGTATTTAATAACCATGTTAGATATATGTAATTATAATATTAGATATAAAAACATATTATATACACCATTTTAGCAGCTCTGTTGTAAATTGATTGTTTTTTTTTTTTTACAACCTCATTAGTAGCTTTGGGGGATTTAAAATAATAATAAAAAAAAATCTTATAGAGAATCAATGGGTCCAAAATAACATCATATTACTATTTATAATTATGACGTTACAAGTAGAAAAATAATATTCAGACCAAACGGAGATGGTTAAAAGATAAAAAGGTATATGAAACAGTAGATACATACAAGATACAGGTAGAAAACCCTTTTATCCAAACTGCTTGGGACCTGAAAAGGTTTGGATTTTGTAATATTTGCATCTGTAAAATGGGACAGCTTGTAGAGGGAATAGAACCAAGTGTAAACAACAATATCTTATGTCAATTAGGCAAATAGCGTGCAGGAAATCCGGCTCCACAAGGCGCGTAGTCGGATTTCCTGCACGGCTATTGGCTAAGAGGTGAAAATGTAATCTCTTCACAAAACAGCATTCTGCCGTGGGCTGCCAGAGGAGCTCAGAGTGGCAATTGCTTGAAACAAATAAAGGAGCCAATGGTTAATCCTAGCGTTTCACAAATGCTAGGATTTACCATCACTTTAAATGTAGGAATTCCTATTCCCTTTATAAAAATGTAAAACTCAGATATTTTAGCCACATTTCCCCTTACCAATTTGACTTTGAGTTCCGCCAGTAATTACCAGATTTAATAAACTGCTAGACATTTCTTTTCGAGTAGGATTTATGATGAACTCTCCATCTACAAGGCCCACTCTGACCGCACCTAAAAACAAAGATATGCATTAATATGTGCAAACTCTAAAAAGAGAAAGGAATCAGTTGTATAGCTATTGCCCCATTACCGTGTACCATATTCTAGAATGTGATACAAATGTATATCACGTTACCCATCTCTGCTCTAAGTCTATCCTCAGTTCTCCACCCGATATGTTGTGAACAAAAAACATGACATGCTCATTTTTTCATTGTTACATCTAACAGAGCATTTAAAAATGAACTACAGTACATTTTTGAGAAACAACAACAAATGAGAAAACAGATGTTCATGTGCCGAATATTTTTTCTATTCTGACAGGCTTTTGAAGACTTGTCTCTCTCCACTAATAGAGCTGTATGATGCTGTTCTTATCAGCCAATCAACCTATTTATTTTTGTTTAGTTGTAGGCACAAAAACAGAATTCAGTTCTGTAACAATTTAAACAAATACATGGCAGAGCATAAAGAAAAAAGAGAGAAGCATTCAACCTTGGAACGAACAATAGCATAATAGCTTGTTCTATGGCTAGTTACCACCCAAGGAGCAGCCTAGTTTTGCTCAACATGTGGCTTTTACAAAGAATAACTTTCCTGTAGTATATCAGTTTGATCCTGA
Source organism: Bombina bombina (assembly GCF_027579735.1). NCBI lineage: Eukaryota > Metazoa > Chordata > Amphibia > Anura > Bombinatoridae > Bombina > Bombina bombina. Next base: position 979,485,177 of record NC_069502.1, read on the forward strand.
CTAAACAGTGCAGTCTAGTCCCAAAATATCAGACAATCCCTCTCTGAGAACAAGAAAAACAGCAAAACCCCATACATACGCTTCAGTATCCCTCTAGGCACACTGAGCAACGGGTCCACATCTGGCTTCCGGCATCACCCTGAGGGAGACTTCCCTTAGGGTCATAATTTGCATACGTACGTCTGGGGTTTTGCCGTTTCTCTCGTTCAGAGAGATTGCCTGGCATTTCGGGACTGGACTGCTTAGTCAGGATCAGACTTATATACTACAGGAATATTCTTCTCTGTGAAAGGCACATGTTGAGCAAAATAGGCTGCTCCTTGGGTGGTAACTAGCCATAGAACAAGCTATTATGCTATTGTTCGTTCCCAGATTGAGCGCTTCTCTCTTTTTATTTATGCAAATTATAGCCCTGAGGGAAGTCTCCTTAAGGGTCATGGGCAAAGCCAGACGTGGAGCCGATGCTCAGTGTGCCTAGAGGGTTTAGTTATGGTCAGACTGATATACTACAGGAATATTCTTCTGTGTGAAAGGCACATGTTGAGCTAAAAGAGGCTGCTTCTTTGGGTGGTAACTAGCCATAGAACAAGCTATTATGCTATTGTTTGTTCCAAAGTAAAGCACTTCTCTCTTTTTATACATGGCAGAGCAGGACACATTTGTATCAGACTTGAAATCCAGATACATATTAGTAACAAGGCAAGACTTTTTGGCTATGAATATGTTTATTTAGTTAGAAAAAAATAAAGGGGCTAGAGTATAAATTTATAAATAGAGTATAAGAAAGTGTCCAAATAAAAAGAATGTGCAAAATTTGATAATGGAAGTAAAATTGTAAAGTGTCTTAAAACTGCTTTCTATATCTGAATTATAAGTTTATTTTGACTTGAGTGTCCCTTTAAGGACATGTGGCTCTCTGGGTCCCAGAATTTTTCATGTTCCGATTTATGGGTAAGATATTAAAGGGCCATGAGAATCCTAATTAAACTTTCATGGTTCAGAGCATGCAATTTTAAAGAGTCTTTTCAATCTACTTATAATTTACCATTATAAAAAGGTAATTGTTCTCGTTAAAAGCATATCTAGGTAGGTTTAGAAGCAGCAAGGCACTGCTACTGGGAGTTAGCTAATGATGGTGGCTATGGATATATGACTCTTGTCATTCACTCATCAGATGTCCCAGTAGTGCCCTGCTGTCCTGGCAGCTGAATTAATATGTTTTACCCCATTTGTAGAGGATAAACACAGTTATATTCAAGCAACAGTGTGATACACATTCCAACACAGAGCATTAGAACGTATACATTCCTCTAATCACACTATAGAAAAAAACATGCTTTATAGTAAAGATTTAAGATGAGATTATCTTAATATTGAATATGCAGTCTATTTATTTTCTTTAGTTATTGCCTAGGTTAAATAATCATTAGCTACTTATCATTCAGTAGAATTCATACTCACCAACTGGACCATTCCAAGGTATATCAGATAAGGCAAGGGCTGCAGAGGCTACAAAGAAAAGAAAAATGGACAAATATTTATAGGGACACTAAATACAGCAGAAACGCACCCTCCCTCCTCCCAAAAAAAAAAAACAATGCAATAACACTCTGAATATCAAAGAAGAGGTAGATTATTTTTCCTTACAAATTTATTTCCCTCTATTTGCTGGGCCCTCTGTATCATGTGACAGACATCAGCCGCTCACTGACTAGTGTAATTATACCCTGTGAACTTGTGCACATGCTCAGTAGGAGCTGGTGCCTCAGAAAGTATGTATATAAAAAGAATGTCCAAAATTTGATAATATAAGTAAATTGGAAAGTCTCTTAAAATTATACGCTCTATCTGAATGATTAAAGTTTTGAAGTTTAATTTTGGACTTTAGTTTCCCTTTAAATTAGATTTCTAAAAGCTAGAAAAAATGAAAATGCAGAAATGTAAGGTTGGCTGTCAGAAGACCAAGGAAAATGGGTTACCTCCATTTATGGCAAGAACATCAGGCACATTTACACCATCTACTGCAAGTAAATTACACAGGATCTGAAATACAAAAAGATTCCAGAAGTGATAATACAAATTATGCCACATTAAATGCAGAATTAACAGGATACTAAACCCACATTTTTTCTTTCATGATTCAGATAGAGCATGCAATTGTAAGCAACTTTCTCATTTACTCCCATTATAAATGTTTCTTCCTTCTCTTGGTATCTTTATTTGAAAAGCAGAAACGTATGTTTAAGAGCCGGCCCATATTTGGTTCAGGACCTGGGTTGCACTTGCTTATTGGTTAGTTACATTTATCCACCAATAAGCAAGTGCAACCCAGGTCCTGAACCATATATGGGCCGGCTCTTATACATTTCTGCTTTTCAAATAAAGATACCAAGAGAAGGAAGAAAAATTGATAATGGGAGTAAATGAGAAAGTTGCTCAAAATTGCAGGCTCTATCTGAATTATGAAAGAAAAAATTTGGGTTTACTATCCTTTAAAATGTTTATTTAATGCATAGTAAACAAGCAATTCAGTGTACATGGTTTATTTTGCTGGATTTTAGTGTACTTAACCTGTGAAAAGCCCTCTCTCAGATCTGCTCTAGTTCACTACATACTACACAGTGATAGCTTAGATGAGTGAGGGAGCTTATTACATTCGCCCTTAAAGGGACATTAAACTCAATTTGTTTATTTCATGACATGGAGAGAGCATACAATTTTAAAATGATAAATTACTTCTACTATCTAATTTGCTTTGTTTACTTGGTATCCTTTGTTGAAACATATCTAGGTATTCTCAGGAGCCCCAATGCACTACTGGGAGCTAGCTGCCGATTAGTGGATGCACATATATGCCTCCTCTTATTGGTTCTTCAGATGTGTTCAGCTACCTCCCAGTAGTGCATTGCTGCTACTTCAACAAAGAATACTAAGATAATGAAGACAAATTTAATAATAGAATTAAAATGGAAAGTTGTTAAAAATTGTTTTACTTAAATCATAAAGGGAAAAAAAATTATGGGGTTTACGTCCCTTTAATTAGTCACAGGAAAGGAGACAATGTAAACATACTTTGAGATGAGCATAACTAGACCGCTCAAATAGGAAAAACTTGTAAATTTCACTATTAAAACAAAACAAACAAACAAAAAAGAAGGTATAAATTCAGAACTTTTGCTATGCAGTGTTTTGCTTTTATGTTTAAAATAAATATTACGTATTAAAAAATATACTAAATCAAGCCTTTTAAAAAGGCAAAAAACATCACTACACAAAAGATGTATCAAAATTGACAGCAATCAAATATATTAATGACTGACATAAAACTGAAAAATAAAAATAAGAAGGAAGAAAATACCTTTATATATTTACCTGTGTATCATAATAGTATCCAGTAGGAAAAAGTGGTCGGATAGAGCGATCTGTAAATAAAAATGTAACCATTCTTAATTTAAATAAAGCAAGATCCAATAAAGAACCATTTTAACTCTGTAAATTTTAAAGCTACAATAAAGACTATTTAACATATTTATTAATGATATTGGTGTTGAGCTTATATCTTTTTGTGAATAATACAAAAATTGGAACAGTTTAGATTCCAGGAGGGGGAGATCAAATTACTATTAAAACAAATTTGCATAATCAGCAAGTGCCTAATAAAAAAAGATAATGGAATAGCACTTATTCAGGATTTTAAATAAGCAGTGGATTTTATTGCGACACATTTCTGACAAAACTCCTTGTATTATGTGACGTCCATTAGCCAATCACAGACTCATATACATATATACTAAACTGTTGCACATGCTCAGTAGGAGCTGGTACCTCAGGAAGTGTGCATATAAAAGACTGCTCACAGTTTCATAGTTGATGTAAAATGGAAAGTCTCTAAACTCCATGCTCAATCTGAATCATGAAAGTTTACTTTTGACTTTAGTGTCCCTTAAAAAAAAGTTGACTTTAACCCCTTTGTGGAAAATAAACACACAGCTCTGTTTAAGCAGAAGTGCAACAATAAAATGTTACAGAACATTTGAGTATTTTCTCGTTGCTCTTTAATGTTTCTTTAAAATGGATGACGGGATAAATCAGTGAGATCTAAACTATGCATTTAGAATGCACAGATTCAGAAAGACTCAATGGCACTTTACAGGCAGTAAACAAGAGGAACAAAACTTGTTTATTATTATTTAAGGTTATTTATATTTGGTAAACAGTATAACTGTGCAGCAGGAAGAGCTAGTAAAATTCTTATTTTCAGTGGCCCTTCTTTAACCCCTTAATGACCGGACCATTTTTCAATTTTCTTACCCTTAATGACAATGGCTATTTTTACATTTCTGCAGTGTTTGTGTTTAGCTGTAATTTTCCTCTTACTCATTTACTGTACCCACACATATTATATACCGTTTTTCTTGCCATTAAATGGACTTTCTAAAGATAACATTATTTTCATCATATATTATAATTTACTATAAAAAAAAATATAAAATATGAGGAAAAAAATTGAAAAAAAATCACACTTTTTCTAACTTTGACCCCAAAAATTTGTTATACATCTACGACCACCAAAAAACACCCATGCTAAATAGTTTCTAAATTTTGTCCTGAGTTTAGAAATACCCAATGTTTACATGATCTTTGCTTTTTTTGCAAGTTATAGGGCAATAAATACAAGTAGCACTTTGCTATTTCCAAACCACTTTTTTTTAAAATTAGCGCTAGTTACATTGGAACACTGATATCTGTCCGTAATCTCTGAATATCCCTTGACATGTATATATTTTTTTTTAGAAGACAACCCAAAGTATTGATTTATGCCCATTTTGGTATATTTCATGCCACCATTTCACTGCCAAATGCGAGCAAATTAAAAAAATCGTTCACTTTTTCACAAATTTTGTCACAAACTTTAGGTTTCTCACTGAAATTATTTACAAACAGTTTGTGCAATTATGGCACAAATGGTTGTAAATGCTTCTCTGGGATCCTCTTTGTTCAGAAATACCAGACTTATATGGCTTTGGCATTGCTTTTTGGTAATTAGAAGGCCACTAAATGCCGCTGTGCACCACACGTGTATTATGCCCAGTAGTGAAGGGGTTAATTAGGGAGCTTGTAGAGACCTTGAAGGGTTAATTTTAGCTTTAGTTTAGTGTAGTAGACAACCCAAAGTATTGATCTAGGCCCATTTTGGTACATTTCATGCCACCATTTCACCGCCAAATGCGAGCAAATAAAAAAAAAAGTTAAATTTTTCACAAACTTTAGGTTTCTCACTGCAATTATTTACAAACAGCTTGTGCAATTATGTCACAAATGGTTGTAAATGCTTCTCTGGGATCTCTTTTGTTCAGAAATAGCAGGCATATATGGCTTTGGCGTTGCTTTTTGGCAATTAGGAGGCCACTAAATGCTGCTGCGCACCACACTTGTATTATGCCCAGCAGTTAAGGGATTAATTAGGTAGCTTGTAGAGAGTTTGCAGGGTTAATTTTAGCTTTAGTGTAGAGATCAGCCTCCCACCTGACACATCCCACCCGCTGATCCCTCCCAAACAGCTCTCTTCCCTCCCCCACCCCACAATTGTCCCCGCCATCTTAAGTACTGGCAGAAAGTCTGCCAGTACTAAAATAAAAGGTGTTTTTTATTTATTTATTTATTTTTTTAATTATTAATCTGTGATGGACCCCTGCCTTAGCCCCCAACCTCCCTGATCCCCTCCAAACAGCTCTCTAACCCTCCCAACCTACCTATTTGCCACCATCTTGGGTACTGGCAGCTGTCTGCCAGTACCCAGTTTTCCCCAAAAAAGAAAGGTTTTATTTTTTTTATTTTTTTGCTAAACACAGCTTTTTCTGTAGTGTAGCTGCCCCCCCCCCCAATAACCCCATCCCCCTACCCTAGCAGATCCTATTATTTTAAGAAGAAAAAAAACGTTTTCTGCCCCCACCTCTCTCTTCTCTAATAATTGGTGTCAGTGGTTGCTGCACGCGCGCGCGACCCCGCAGGCCCCCCTCTGCACGCTCCCAGCATCCGGCGTGCACAAAGCACTTGCAGGAACCGGATGCCGGGGAGCGATGGGCCGCCCACCCGCCTCCCCTGTAAGCTCCCACCCACCAACGAACGGCACCATCGCTACCGGTGCAGAGAGGGCCACAGAGTGGCTCTCTCTGCATCGGATGCTTTTCAAAGGGTATTGCAGGATGCCTCAATATCGAGGCATCACTGCAATACCCTGAGAGCTGCTGGAAGCGATTGCGATCGCTTCCAGCACTCTCTTAGACAACTGACGTACCAGGTACGTCCATTGTCACTAACTGACAGTTTTTGCAGGACGTACCTGGTACGTCAGTTGTCACTAAGGGGTTAAATAGGTGTCCACTTTATATGTCACTAGCTGTATACCATATGGAATATGAAGTCTAATACTGGAGGCCATAAGGATATAAATAATCTAGAAACTATTTAAAAGAGGGCTACTGAAATGTTACATAGTCTAAAACAGTGGTTCCCAAACTGGGCAGTAGTGCCCCCTGGAGGGTGGGATTACTGAGGGGGAAGGGGGGGCATTGGAATTACCATAGGGGGTGCTAGTAGGAAAGGAGAGGAAGAGGATGCTAGTGGGCTCCTCCAAGTATAATTATTGTAATCTGTTGTGCATAATCCTAGACATGTAAAGCAAAACACATTTCTTGCTTTGTATTTTTTCTTCTATGATAGCTCAGGTTTATCAGCAACTGACACTTTCTCACTACAATAAATTATAAGTCACTTGTACTGTAGGCTAACATTCCTTGTTTTACCTGCGCTAAACATTAGCATGTTTTATTCTCCACAGAGCATTTTGCCAGCCGGGTGGCATTATAAAGTAGTTGGGTGGGGGGCAGTGTAGTATTTTCTAATATTGTATCATTTTCTGCTATGCAAAGCACACAATTGCAAAATTTAACAAATGTGCAAAAAAAAATTGATCATTTTTAATATTAACCGGGTGGTCAGTAAAATCAGCCAGGTGGTGCACCCACTAAAAAGGTCCTGGGGAGAAAACTGCTAATTAACGGAACAGTTTAGATTCATTGTGTAGTAGCAAGAAACATAGCAAAGGCATGTTGAGTTTGTCTGAGTAGTTTGTACACAGTCAACCATTTAAAGGGACATGAAACCCAAAAAAAAATTATTTCATGATTTAAAAAAAAAAAAAAAAAACACAACAAAAAAAAAAACCCAGCATGCAATTTTAAAAACTTTCAATTTTACTTCTATTATCTAATTTGCTTCATTCTCTCGATATCCTTTGTTGAAAAGCATATCTAAATAGGCTCATTAACTGCTGATTGGTGGCTGCACATAGATGCCTCGTGATTGGCTCACCCACATGCATTGTTATTTCTTCAACAAAGGATATCTAAAGAATGAAGCTAAAGGGATACTAACCCCACATTTTTTTCTTTCATGATTCAGATAGAGCATGCAATTTTAAGCAACTTTCTAATTTACTCCTATTACCATTTTTTCTTTGTTTTCATGTTATCTTGATTTAAAAAAGCAGTAATAAAAGGTTAGGAGCCGGCCCATTTTTAGTTCAGCACCTTGGTAGAGCTTGCTGTTTGGTTTGCTACATTTAGCCACAACTCAGCAAGTGCTACCCAGGTGCTGAACAAAAAATGGTCCAGCTCTAAAGCTTACAGTACTGCTTTTTCAAATCAAGATAGCATGAGAACAAAGACAAATTGATAATAGGAGTAAATTAGAAAGGTGCTTAAAATTCCATGCTCTATATGAACCGAGAAAGAAAAACAATTGGTTTTAGTATTGTTTAAAACGGTATTCTCTATCTGAATCATGAAAGAAAAATGTTGGGTTTCACATCCAATTAAGGATTTTAAGTCTTCTGTCATCAGAAATAATCTGGTAGTGCACTGCATAACACATTTACTATAAAGTTGATTTATTGGTGCAACAGTACAACTATACTCCAAGGAAGGTAATCAATTCCAGATCCCCAACAACAGCAATTTGAGACTCCTGCTAAGTGACATCATCAAAACAGAATTTGGACAACTGGTATCACTTTGTCAAGCGCATCCATAGGCCTCCTTCTCCCTATCCCGCTTCCCCTATTTAACTGATATTTTGCAGAAATAAGCCTCATTCAATGGGATTTCCCTGCCTCCAATATAGTTCTGATCCAGAAGAAAGACAAAAATCCTGAACTGCCTACATCTTATAGACCAATATCTCTTCTGAATCAGGACTATAAGTTATCTTCCATCATTGCTAAAAGACTTAAATCATGACTAAATTCTCTTATACACTCAGATCAGGCGGGTTATATGGCAGGTAAAAGCCTTACTAAAAATTTCCAGAAAGTATAATTGGTACTAGATCATTTCTGGAATAAAACTGCTAAAAAGTCCCATCATAAAGTTGATCTAGCAATCCTGACGGTCAACACAGAGAAGGCCTTCAATTCGATTGTCTAGGATCATCTATTCTCTCTATTCTCCGCCCTTGAGAGCTTTGGCTTGATATGGTGTTTTCGTGATATACCAGACACCCTCATCCTCAATTATCGTCAATGGTGGTATCTCAGATAGAATTTTTTTTAAGAGGCACACGACAAGGATACCCTCTTTCACCACTCCTTTTTAAATGTATCCTTAGAACCATTGGCGATCCTTTTTAGGAATGAATTGAAAGGAATAAGGGAGGGGGGGGGGGCAGGATATCGTTCTATCCCAGTATGCAGACGATCTGTTATTTTTAAACAATACCAAACAGTCTATTCCACAGACTCTGCACCTTTTTGAAATGTATAGCTCCTTCCCAGGGTATAAAATCAACAATGAGAAGTCTGAGCTGCTATGGATTTATAATTTAGGTTAGGGAGCTAAACACCCTTTCAGGGAAGTTCAGTATATCCGTTATTTAGGCATTTTCCTTAAGCAAGAACCCATCACAATGGTATGATTTAAACTATCTCAAATGCTTTGATGAAATTAAAACCCAACTACAAATTTGGAGAAACCTTCCAATTGCTTTGTAAGTTTGTGTTATGGTTAGTGAAAGCCATTCTATTTCCTAAGCTTTTAGATCTACTTAAAAATCTTCCACTTCCATTATCTCAAGAAGTTCAAACCCAGATAATTTTCCCTTTTCTAAGTGGTACAAAAATCAAATAGAGAACAAAACCTTTCCAGCCTCATGGTCCTAAACTAAGGAGCGCAGGGAGGAGGGCGATCCCCTTGTCCTTTTTTGGTGCTTTTTCCCTTCCCTCCATTTTTTTTTCATCACTCCCCACCACATCCAATCTTTACGGTATAGTCATTTTATTATATGTTTATAAGGACTCGCTTCTGAGAGTCTATTACCGGAATTGCTTTTTTCTTTGGTGCCGTTTTAGTTTTAACCATTATGTAATGACTTTCTAATTGAATTCTTTTGATTTAGTTAATCTAAATCTAGTATCTTATTACTATTGTTGACTGTATTGACTCTTAGCTTTGGTGTATTCTTTTTATTAATGAAGCTGTGTCTCCATATTTTTCTTATGTTATTACATATACACAAATATATATATATACATACACACCTCAAAGACAATGCACTCAGGTCTTTTGGGTATATTATATGCATTTCTGCACCCAGGGTGATCCTGCAGAGTGGACTGCATTATATATATATATAATTTGTGTATATATTATTCAATGTCCATAGGGCACTGCACGCACTTTTTAAGTTTAAAGCTGCCCGGGGTGCATTCAATCAAATTGCATACAAATTCCAAAAAATAGGAGCGCACTCACTGGGTCTTAAACAAGTAACAATATTTATTTAAACAACGTGACGTTTCGGGGTGGTTAGCCCCGTCCTCAGACCATTACACATGTAATGGTCTGAGGACGGGGCTAACCACCCCGAAACGTCACGTTGTTTAAATAAATATTATTACTTGTTTAAGACCCGGCGAGTGCGCTCCTATTTTTTGGAATATATATATATATATATATATATATATATATATATATACACACACACACACACACACATACATACATATACACACACACACAGATAGAGAAACACATACACACATACAGTATCTCACAAAAGTGAGTACACCCCTTACATTTTTGTGAATATTTTATTATATCTTTTCATGTGACAACATTGAAGAAATGACACTTTGCTACAATGTAAAGTAGTGAGTGAACAGCCTGTATAACAGTGTAAATTTGCTGTCCCCTCAAAATAACTCAACACACAGCCATTAATATCTAAACAGTTGGCAACAAAAGTGAGTACACCCCTAAGTGGAAATGTCCAAATTGGGCCCAAAGTGTCAATATTTTGTGTGGCCACCATTATTTTCCTGCACTGACTTAAACCTCTTTGGCATGGAGTTCACCAGAGCTTCACATGTTGCCACTGGAGTCCTCTTCCACACCTCCATGACAACATCACAGAGTTGGTGGATGTTAGAGACCTTGCGCTCCCCCATCTTCCGTTTGAGGATGCCCCACAGATGCTCAATAGGGTTAAGGTCTGGAGACATGCTTGGCCAGTCCATCACCTTTACCCTCAGATTCTTTAGCAAGGCAGTGGTCGTCTTGGAGGTGTGTTTGGGGTCGTTATGTTGGAATACTGCCCTGCGGCCCCAGTCTCCCGAGGGAGGGGGATCATGCTCTGCTTCAGTATGTCACAGTACAGTTAGCATTCATGGTTCCCTCAATGAACTGTAGCTCCCAGTGTCGGCAGCACTCATGCAGGCCTAGACCATGACACTGCCACCACCATGCTTGACTGTAGGCAAGACACACTTGTCTTTGTACTCCTCACCTGGTTGCCGCCACACACGCTTGACACCATCTAAACCAAACCAAATAACTATCTTGGTCTTATCGGACCACAGGACATGGTTCCAGCAATCCATGTCCTTAGTCTGCTTGTCTTCAGCAAACTGTTTGCAGGCTTTCTTGTGCATCATCTTTAGAAGAGGCTTCCTTCTGGGACAACAGCCATGCAGACCAATTTGATGCAGTGTGCGACGTATGGTCTGAGCACTGATAGGCTGACCCCCCACCCCTTCAACCTCTGCAGCAATGCTGGCAGCACTCATACATCTATTTCCCAAAGACAACCTCTGGATATGATGCTGAGCATGTGCACTCAATTCTTTGGTCGACCATGGCGAGGCCTGTTCTGAGTGGAACCTGTCCTGTGAAACTGCAGTATGGTCTTGCCCACCGTGCTGCATCTCAGTTTTAGGGTCTTTTAGGGCAATCTTCATGTTGAGAAACAATTCTTTTTTTCAGATCCTCAGAGAGTTCTTTGCCATGAGTTGCCATGTTGAACTTCCAGTGACCAGTATGGGAGTGTGAGAGCGATAACACCAAATTTAACACACCTGCAACCTTGTAACACTAACGAGTCACATGACACCGGGGAGGGAAAAATGGCTAATTGGGCCCAATTTGGACATTTCCACTTATGGGTGTACTCAATTTTGTTGCCAACGGTTTAGACATTATTGGCTGTGTGTTGAGTTATTTTAAGGGGACAGCAAATTTACACTGTTATACAGGCTGTACACTCACTACTTTACATTGTAGCAAAGTGTCATTCCTTCAGTGTTGTCACATGAAATGAACATATTTACAAAAATGTGAGGGGTGTACTCACTTTGTGAGATACTGTATATTGAATATGTTTAATTGTTACTCCTGTAGATTGTATAAGATTACCTCACTACAAAATAGCTTTCCACCGTGGGCAGCCTGAGGCGCTCAGCATGGTAAACACTGCAGACAAATAAAGGAACTTTCCAGCATGAAGTATTTTATATACTTCATGAATGAAAGTCCCCTCTATTTGTTGCACTGGTAAATCCTAGCGTTTCACAAATGCTAGGATTTACCATCACTTTAATTACTTGTGCAATATTATTGTAATATTTTTATGGGTTATGTTGGGGGGGGAGGGGGTAGGATTTACCATCACTTTAATTACTTGTGCAATATTATTGTAATATTTTTATGGGTTATGTTGGGGGGGCTGACGGTGAGTTTATAGAACCAAGGGGCAGTGATTTGAAAAAGTTTGGGAACCACTGGTCTAAAATAAATCTTGAATTGAATACATGAATATGTATTGTTTAGAGGAAAGAATGGAGAGATGTGATACAATAGAAACCTTCAAGCATATTACGGGATTTAATAAAGCGAAGCCTGAAAGAAATTTTCACAAAAAGAGCAAAAGCAGAACAAGAGACCATGATCTAAAGTTGGAGAGTGACATGTTTAGAGCAATTTATGGAAGCAGTTCTTTACAGAAAGGTTGGTTTATACAGGGAATTGTGTTTCTTTAAAGACAGTAAGGGTAAAGACTGTAAGGAAAATGAAGAATGCCATAAGGAGATCCTAATAATTAATTAAGCCTACAGTGTAGAAAGAAATATGACTGGAATATTTTGGTTCTTATCTTGATGACTTTTTTCATATGTCTGTCAATATGTTAGACTTGTGCATTACCTATAATTCTGCTAGTAAGAATTTCATGATCTGTAGGACCAGTTTCTCTTCTTAGATAATTTGTAGGAATTCGACCAGCAGCAGCAGCCTTTTGCCGATAATCAACCTAAAAATAGCATTAAAAAAAATGCAAGTGTTAAAGTTTACATTGAATTAAAAAGAAATAGTACCAAACCTATATTAACACAATAACAAAAAGGGCCTTTATAGAGCACAAATTACATGATGCAATTTTAGAGCCAGTAATTTTAGCACTAACACCCTGGCAAGTCTGTTTATTTATGTGCAGCCTTTTTTTTTAACCTATGCAAAGGGATTAAACACAGTTAAAGTACAACTCTGGAGTCGGTGTTTCCAAGAGGACACAGGTAGCGAGGCAGTCAGCAGTGGCAGTTGTGCGATTGCCATTGCTAATTGGCTTTTGGGTCATATCCACTCTGAACCATCATTTCAATGCAGCAACCAAGCTATATGTTATCTACTAGTTTTAACCACTTTGCAGGGTCAATAGTGCTAAAATGACAAGACATAACAAATTACAGCAAGTCTTTTGTGCACTATAGTGACTCGGCTGGTACTCAACCATTTGCTAAATATAAAATTAGAATAGCAACAATTTGTGATACTGAATAAAATCAGTCCACAACTACTAGTACTACACAACTATTAGTAAGAAAGTAAGAAAGACACACCACTCACCACTAACGGTAGGAACTGAGCGGGAGCAGGCTTTGTTTTGCTTACAGCGGTTACCATAACAGAAGTGTCACCTAGCTTAAATAAATAAAAAAAAATCTGGGTCAAAACAGTAAAATGTGTTTTCACTTATAACAATGTAAACATTCGTATTATTATAGGGAGTCTATTCATTAAGAGGTAAATGGCAGGTGAATAGAAACATTTCTATTCCCGCCATTAACTATTATGATGGGCCAAACCCAGTGAGTATCTCTTGCAAGAAGAGAGAGCCCTGTACTTTGCATAGTTAATGCTGTATGCAATTTACATAAAATAGGAGAATTGCAGGTGAATTGTATGCAGCATTAACTATGCATTGTGCAGGGCTAATTCAGGTCTTCTTGCAGGACATACTTACTGGGTTTGGCCCATCATAATGCATAATAGTTAAAGTGATTGTAATGTTTAATGAATAAGTGCCCAGTATCTAAAAATAATCTTAAAAACAGGGGCATATTCATTAAACTTAACAAAGACTCCTTCTGCTTTCCTTAGCAGATCGATGACTAATCTGGCTTCCTCCAATCAATGTGTGCTTTGGCGTTCAGCTCGTGAGGCACGCAACAATTGGAGGAAGCCGGATCATCATCGATATGCTAATGAAAGCAGGAGCTGCTGGCAGAGGATCGGCTTTATGTTTACCATAACACAAAGGTAAGTATTTTTAAAAATAAGCATCTTAATAAAACTTTATTGAAAGTGTCCCTGTTTTTAAGATTTTTTTTAGATACCAGGCACCAATTCATTAAACTTTACAATCACTTTAAATCACCCACAATTCATCTTTGTGAATAGCGCACTATGATTATTAAAATGTTTACACTAATATTTTACAAATATTTAATAAGGGTTTTAAACATTAATATTCCATTTAATTTTCATTTAAAAGAGAACAAATAAATGACTTAATTTTGACATAATAGTACTGAAAACTATTAAAAGATCCTGATTCTATTTTTTAATCGAACATAGGAAAATACATTGAAATTTGTTTGTATATTATTCAAAGTTGGAAGTTGAACAAAATATAAGTTTTGGAAGATTTATTAGAGAGATCCAAGTTTTAAAAAACACATATATTGTATTTAATGTCACCACATAGAATGGTAAAATGAATTAAGATAGTATTTAGAGTTTAAAACACAATAGATAATGTAGAGAATAGTAATATCAATAATTGGATATTTAGCAATTTTATAGCACATATAAACATCAGAATTTGAAGCTAAGTCACTTTAATCTATTTTAATTTTATATAAAATATTATAAGTGTTAATAATATCAAAGATATAAATGTTATAATATATATATTTTTTGCACTTAAACACATAGGTAAAGAATGGTCTCCGATGTAGTAAGTAGAACCACAGACTAAGTAAGAATGACATACTAAAGGGCACTTAAATGAATATACAAACATAGGGAGTACTAACCCACAGGAGATATTTTTTGCACTTAAACACATAGGTAAAGAATGGTCACCAATGTAGTAAGTAGAACCACAGACTAAGTAAGAATGACATACTAAAGGGCACTTAAATGAATCTATAAACATAGAGGGTACAAACCCACAGGAGATCTAAACATATAAGGTTTTTATTTGTGTGTAAATTGTTTAATGTAAATAGTTTATTCAATATATATATATATATATATATATATATATATATATATATATATATATATATATATATATATATATGTTAACATTTTCTAATGACTTCAAAAGGGCTTAACTGTTGATTAGAATACATGTTAGAATATAACATGAATCAAGGGCAAAAAATGAACAAAAAGACATAAAATTGAACTAAAAGAACTAAGAAACAATTGAATAAAAATAACTAAGAAATAAAAGAACATGAAGGGTTAATTTAAAAAGGAGGTGTAAACCTTTGAAAAAGGACCAATTAACTTGAAAGGTGGAGAAAATGGAGAGTATAAAGGAGATCTCATTAAGAGATATGACATCTTGATAAAGGCTTTTCGCCTAAACATGTTGACAGAGCCATATCGTGCACGTCAAACTGAAAAATAAACTGGGGATACGAGAGGAGAAGGTGAGTGCTCACAAATACTTCATCCTTGCAAAGAACAGAGACATAGTACCAAGAACAGGAAACCTTGGTTAAATCACCCAGCGGATTTGTTTTACTTCAGAGCTGAAAGAGAGCTCAGAAACAGCTTAAGTTGCTAAGCGCCCGAGAGGAGCTCTAAGTGACCAACACAGGAGTGTTACACGGAGGGTCACGGAAGGTAAGAGGGTAGTGGGTTATAAGTTCTAAAAACCTGTCAAAATCCCTTAATTTCACATCATCGCAAAAAGCTGCAAACTATCTCAAGCAGTGGGAAAAAACTTTAAAGCACATAAACTTTAGTACCACGAAACGGAGATACCATCTACATTTTACACCTTCAAAGAATTGAAATTCATATGCACTAACAGCGTAAAAACAAAGTTTGCTGTAACAATTCAAGATCTTGAAAACACAAACATATATTAAGTGTACTATATCAGCCCAAGTTAAGCCCTGTATCAATTGGCTAATTGTTTTAACCATTTGTAATCATTGCTGCTGCAAGATTGTTGCAAAATATTTGTAACCATTGTTATCATTGTTTTTTTTAGACAGAGTATTGTTTGATTAAATAGAATGAATGAATTTTATTAGTTGTGAAATACACCGGTGTATGAATTCAAATTGTGTGGTTTTTAAAGTTATAGTTAGGATTACTAAATATTTAATTGTATGCATGCTTGTAAATCGAATATATATTAAATTGTTTTAGAGTCTTTTAAAATAGAAATTTGGTCTCTGAGTTAATTTAACCACCTTGTTTGTACCCTTATTGAATAATATATATATTTTTTATATATCCATAACGCATAGACATCCTAGGAGTCTTATGAGTCATTTAGATCAGAGAGGATTTGGGAATTTGTATTGACTTGATTAAAGGTTCCACACAGAAAACAGCTAATATTTGCAGTGAAGTGGTTTTTAGCAATATCACATAGTGCCTATTTCATTTTCAACAATTTTCAAGTTACATAATTATTTTAAACCACACCAGCATTGTTTGCGCCAAAGTTTATACCTGTTTGAAAAAGAATTGCAGGTGAATTGTATGCAGCATTAACTATGCATTGTGCAGGGCTAATTCAGCTCTTCTTGCAGGACATACTTACTGGGTTTGGCGCATCATAATGCATAATAGTTAAAGTGATTGTAATGTTTAATGAATAAGTTCCCAGTATCTAAAAATAATCTTAAAAACAGGGGCACATTCATTAAACTTAACAAAGACTCCTTCTGCTTTCCTTTCAGATCGATGACTAATCTGGCTTCCTCCAATCAATGTGTGCTTTGGCGTTCAGCTCGTGAGGCACGCAACAATTGTAGGAAGCCGGATCATCATAGATATGCTAATGAAAGCAGGAGCTGCTGGCAGAGGATCGGCTTTATGTTTACCATAACACAAAGGTAAGTATTTTTAAAAATAAGCATCTTAATAAAACTTAATTGAAAGTGTCCCTGTTTTTAAGATTATTTTTAGATACCAGGCACCAATTCATTAAACTTTACAATCACTTTAAATCACCCACAATTCATCTTTGTGAATAGCGCACTATGATTATTAAAATGTTTACACTAATATTTTACAAATATTTAATAAGGGTTTCAAACATTAATATTCCATTTACTATTAGATGTGTGCATTCGGCAGTTTCGTTCACTGCCAAATGCGGAAGCAGGAGGTCATTTGCGGTATTCGTGTGTTTTCTAAGCTGAATATCCTCTTGTGCAAGTAAAACACACTAAGATCGGTTTTGCACAGATCTTAGCATTTCACTTGCACAAAAGGGATACTCAGCTCCAAAAAGAACCAAATACCGAAAATAACATCCTGCTTCCGCAGTGTAGGCTCCTTAATAAGGACGGTATGGGCAGCGCCCTACTAGTTTTTTTGTGGAAAGGGAAAAAAATAAATTAAAAAAATGAAATGCCATGGAGGTAGCAAAATTAGGAATTGGTGGGGTTTTTTTTTTTTTGTTAGTTTGCTTTTTTTTTAAAAAAATAAAAAACCTTGCATTTACAAAGTACTCTCAGGCAGGGCGTTTGGGTAATCTTCCCTGTTTAAGAGAACTTTGCACATGCTTGGTCTGTGCCTTAAAGGGATTTTTGAAGTCACCCATCTGTTAGCAGGGGGACGTCTAGGCACAAACGGTCTTCTAAGCTCTTATTGGCTGAAAGGAGCATGTAGGGGCATGGGTGAGGTCTACACAGTCATATTTACTGAAAAAAAAGCATGTGGGAGGTCTACAGTAGCTTGTGACTCACTAGAGTGTTGGGAGGAGCGGCAGCAGATCAGCACGGCAGGTATGAGAAAAGTATACTAACTTCAACTTGCATACCGCAATTGCTCAGAGCCTCAGACAGTGACTGTAATTTAAAGGGACCCCTTGCCGTCAATATAGCCGAGCATGCACCAATGCCTATATCTAGAGCAGGAGTTTGCATTGGTGCCTGCATGGTCGTGTCACACTCCCCTGCTTGTTGTGTAAGTAGTCTTGCCGGCAGTAGCTCAAACTAGTCATCTGCTTAAAGCCAGTGATTGATCCGTTACCAGATGCAGAGGGGAAGCTACTTGTAAAAACAATAAACCATACCATTAATATTTCAGTGACACTCATTGTATTAAAAGTTGCCTCTACATACTACTGCAGACCAGCAGCTCACGGGTTATTGGATGCCTACCAGCCCTGATAGACATGCAATAACCTCTGAAGGCTGCTTCTAGCTCTGAAACCGTGTGGTGCTCTTCTACACAGAGGGAAAGTAGCTCTGCTGGTTCTCAGGCAGATTAACTAAACCCTGTGAGATCCGGCAGAGCTACGTCCCTCAGTGCAGAAGAGCACCAGGAGGTTTCAGAGCTAAAAGCAGCTTACGGAGGTAAGAGGTTATTGCATGTCTATCAGGGCTTGTAGGCATCCAATAACCCGTGAGCTGCAGTAGTGTGGCTAGGAGAGTAATCAGCTGCTGCTTGATGCACATTGCACAGACAGATTCAACCTGACCCGGAGAGATCAGGATCTGTAATATGCTGCACCAGCTGGGTACTTTATCTGTGGAGCAAGCAGAAGGATATAGCAGCTACGTATTACCGTTATCACAGCACAGTCTGTGATAACGGTAATAATAAGCAGCTGAGCCCTGGCTATTTGTAAAATGCTTGCTATATCCTTTTGCTTGCTCCACAGATAAAGTAATGTGCGTTACAATGTATGATCTGGCACTGTCATAGGTGGAGCCATCTGAGGGGTGGGGCTAGCACCCCACCATCTTCAAAAGTCACCAGCCGCCACTGTGTTTCTGTATTCTACAGTGAATGAAACTGCAGAATGCACACATCTAGTTACTATACCTGCCTCATTAAAATAAATCAGGTTTGTCAGGCTCCTTGTTTCAAAGCAAATTTGTCAAGTCAGGAGTAACATTTTCAACCTGTATCTCTCAAGATAATACTCTGTAGCACTTCCTACTGGATTGAGATGTTTACTATAAATGTTTTGGTTTTCAACTTGTACTGCGTGAACTCAACTAATAACACTAGTGTGCCATGATTAGTCTAGGGGTTTTGAGTCGCTACTTCTTGGAAGCTGCAGCATCCATCTGTAGCATGGCGCCACAATTGCTCTCAAAATCCTATGTAGAGCATTAGTCTGCACACAACTGATGCAACATGGAGCAATAAGCATCAGATCTATGCCTATTTGGTTTAAGATTTCATTTTTCTTATTCCATCAATACAGAGCTTGGCAAATTTTGTTCAAAATCTAGTAGCCAGCAATAGAGCCGCATCAAGCTATATTTTAGGTGTGGCTGTCGGCAGCGAGTAGGGAGAAGTTGGGGGCAACCATGGGTGACTTGGGGACTTTAAACCCTGGCCGTCAGGGCCTAATTTTAGGGCTCCAATTACTCACTGGCGCCTGGCTTTGTCTAGCTCTGGATTAGAATGTCTTTTAAAAGAATATGAGACTGAGAAGAAAAACACCTAATAATGACTGGTTTACCTTTACTACAGCACATCCATCAGCAAACCGAGCAAGTTTCCCAGAAGAAATCTCCATCTTACTGTGGAAAGAAAATATACATTTAATGCTGTATATCTTGTGACTCTACATCTACAATAGTTTTCTTATCATAGTAACTAGGAATGCAAAACCAATGAACACAATGATAAAAACTAATTGATTCAAGTCACACTAGGTCATCAGTATGTCATGCTTCTTGCATAATGTTAAAGGGATACTGAACCTAATTTTTTTTTCCCCTTTCATGATTCAGATAGAACAGGCAATTTTAAGCAACTTTCTAATTTAGTCCTATTATAAAAAATGTCTTCATTATCTTGGAATCTTTATTTGAAAAAGCAGGAATGTAGAGCTTTTTATATATATATATATATATATATATATATATATAATAAGAGAAATATCGGGTGCAAAGCTGTTGAAAGACTAGACAGATAGTGGATCACATGATTCATTTCTTTTTAAAGGCAGTATTTATGTATTGGCTGCAAAGAGATATTTTTAGTAGATTGCAATGTCAGTTAGTGGACCTTTGCAATCATATATAAAAAAAATGTATTGTATAATATTTCCCCATCTCACATGCCTTTTCTACAGCTGAAGAATGCAAATACAAAATCTGAATTTATATACTGTACTGTATATATGTTGGTCCATTAAAAGTAACATTTAACTAAAAACAAAATAACCTTTAAAGATATTTTTAAACCTAAAACCAATATAAAAAGTCCATATCTCCATGTCAGTATATTAAGCTCATGTCCACGTTGTTTTAATAGTCAAGTACACCGTACTCTTCTCCATATTGTACAATTAGACTGCCCTATTGTGAGTGTCATTACAAATAAAAACTGAACTGGTAAAAATCATAGTTTAATCATTTAAGCTAACACAAATAATTTTAATTCAAAAAATGTTTGAATGCAATGCAGATAACAATAATCTGACATAATGGGCAGGCAACAAGTGGTTAACTGTGTATTAGAGTGTATAGAAGTCAAAATCAGTAAGGCTTTCCTATACACTCCTGACATCCTCCCCACGACCCTTCACATCGTACTGCTACCCATGTTCTGTTATAGTACAGACAGTGCCTCAACTATGTCACATCAGTTACCGGGTTCCCACATCCACTGTCACAGCGCCATTCCCTATCTTATAACCGGCGCTTGGTTGTAAGCGAGTCCAGAGCAGCGCACTACGTCTCATTGTCAAACAATGTGAGGCAATCCTCGGCCTTGTTGTATTCGTCAATCCCCACATTACACCGGCACGGTAACTCATGGAGGCAGCCATGACACTTCGCATGATCATCCCACTTCCGCTCAGCTATCGGGTTGCCCAATGACTGCAGGTCCTGTCCTGGCCTGTCATTTTAGACACGCCCACACTCGATGTTGGTTTCGTTTCTGCGCCGGTAGGAGAGAATTCTGAGAGGTCAACGCTTTGCATTGCAGAGTAGGGGAGAAACCACTAGAGGGCAGGGTAAAAGTCACTACACAGTTATATAATGGTAGAATGTGCAAAGAAGCACTTGGGCTAAAACTAAAAGGAATAAAATAAGGATAAACCTAAATAATGTTAGTAAACTAGTAAAAGTCATTTTCGTTTGCCTGCCGATACATTTTTTGATAGTATCTACTTACCTGCATATCCGATAATCTAATAGAAATATCTTTATAAATGAATATATTTCTAATTTTATATATATTCACACCAACGAGTGGCAGTAACATTTTGCTTTAATATGCAATCAAATCTGTACACATGTATTCACCAGTAAGGGTATATGGACAAAGAAGGATTTGCTGTAGTCATATGCTCTATACCACTGCTTTTCAAACCTGTCCTCAGACCTCCCTAACAGGCCAGATTTTGAGGATATCTGAACTAGAGCACAGCTGAAATAATCAGCTGATTAATATACACGGTTATTTTACCTGCTCTCATCCGGTCCGATGGAATCTTGAAAACCTGGCCTGTTGGGGAGGCCTGAGAACAGGTTTGAAAACCAGTGCTCTATACAAAGGGCCACCAACTGTCTATTTGCTGTAATTTACTTACAGGTACATATATATTTTTTTTATTCATGATTTGGATAGAGCATGTAATTTTAAACAACATTCTAATTTACTTCTATTACTACATTACTTCACTCTCTTGGTATCTTTTTTTGAAATGCAGGGAGGTGAGTTCAAGAGCATGCACGTCAGGAGCACTTTATGCAGCAGTTTGCAAAAATGTTATTCATTTACAAGAGTACAAGTTGGCAGCATTATTTCCTGTCATGTAGAGCTCCAGGAACCTAGCTAGGTATCTCTTCAACAAAGAATACTATGGGAATGAAGCATATTTGATAATAGAAGTAAATTGGAAACTGTTTTTTAAATTTTATGGTCTGTCTGAATCAAAAGAAATTCTTTGGTTTTCATATTTCTTTAATTTTATATTGAATAAAAATGTCCCTTTTTTGCATAAGAATTAAATGGCTATGGTGACATCAGTAGTGTCCCCATACGCTAATGCTTATATGTTTGCTTTTGTAAGTGAATTTCTTATAAATCATCCACTTTATATGAAGTATGATATAATACAGGCTTTTTTGTTTGACATCATGGACAAAAATGTCTGTGTTATAGTAAAATGGACATTTATTTTCTAAAGAAATTAGCTACATGAATAAAATAGCCCCCTGGCTGCTAAAACTACACATTTATCATTTGCTTGTTTATATCAAAGAAGATAATTCACACAGATATTGCATGTCAGTCATTCAGCAGTTGATAATATTTGCCAAACACTGCATATAATGGAGTAAAATAATGTATCAGTGGGGTGTGTGTTTTCTTCCAGTTGTGGTTATGGCTAAAAAGACAAGGGTAATTGATTTGAAGATTTGTCCACTAAGATAGTGGTAATGTGTAATATGGCTCAAACATTAAAGGGACATTAAACACTAAATGCATGCTAGATAGAATGATGCATTCAAAGAAAAGATTAGTCTGAGAATAACATGTAGATGTATTTTTTTAAAGATTCATTAGCTGTTTAAATAGTGACAAAATAAGTGTAAAGTTTTAGTGTCTATAGAACAATTTGAGCTGACATGTTGTAACTTAGAGAAATGAGAGAACTAGTCCCAGATATAAAGTCACATTCAATAGGATAATAGCACTCAAAGCCAGGATATCAGTGATGAGCAATTAGAAACCATATAAAGTAAGGCTGTAACGATGACACAACGCACCCCCCTCAAACAGATACAATAGTTCATGTGAGCCCCAGTCCTTTCAGGCATCCACTATAGCGGAATAGGGTGAAATTCAAAACTCACCCTTCTGCCGTAAGGATTCGCTAATGTCCGTGTCTGGTCAGTAAGGATTTCTTCAGAGGCGTGCTCCTAGATGGGGACAAACATCGGCTAAGCTGCCGGTTCCCCTGCAAGGATTAGCTTCTCTCCGTTTCTCCTACAATGCTAGACTTCAGGATCTCCGTAGCGTAACGTGTGACGTCATCGGGGGCCTGTGAAGCCGGGGGGGGTGTCGCGGTCAGCCTATCAGATTCCTGGAAACTCGAAAGTCACTGATCCACTTAGTATAGCTTGAGTGTGAGAAGCATAAAGAAAAACTGCTGCCAATTGAGGGACTCCTTGTAATCCCAAAGTGAATAAATGTAGAAAAGATGAGGCAGTAGTCGTTCCTGATGTGAATAAAAGTCCAATCTTTATTTCTCAATTAAAACATCACAGCAAAGGGTAAGAAGGTGCAGGCTGGTTGACTAGTTTCGGCAGAGTGCCGTAATCATAATCCTGCAGCCACTTAAAATTGTGCATATTTAAAGGGGTTTCCAAACACAGTGATTGGTCAATGTTGATGGGAGTGTAAGTTTACTCCCTCACATATTAACCTCTTACTAACAATTATCAAACCTATTCAGAAATATGACCTTATTTACATAGTGTGAGGCCTTAGGATATATTAATCACAAATAATCAATTCGTTTTTACAGTCTCAAAAATAATAATAACATGTATCTTGGGCATATATTAATGGATATGCAACACATTCTCACATCTTCACAACTATACCATAGATAGTAATAATATGAACATATATACATATTTATAAAAGAGTATATAACATAGGTATATAAGAAATGTATATTCATACTAATATAGTAGTATATAAATACATGCATAGATATGGCAATAGTAGGATAGTGACCACAATATGCTCTTTAGATAGTTAAATACATACATCGATAGACACATCACCAGGAAATATTTTCCAAACCTGTTTTCCTTTTATTCCTAGCTCTTTTGAATGCTTAGACCCTAATCTGATCTTAATTCAAAACTAGTAGTCAATAAGCTAAATATTCCGTTATTTGAACTATGGAATTAAACTCATGTAATGTGCTTATAGTATGTTATTCAAATTATATGGGACTATGCCCAGATCAAAGGACACATATGTGTATAAACAAAGTTACTAATGTATTCCTAAAGGCTGTGCATAGGTGTATATCCTAATATGCTAAGATATGTGAAAGATGACCCAAAGCAGAATTCCCTCTTATTTTGACGGCAAAATCAATCAATGTAAACTAACAGGGTATGGAGACCATCAAAAAATGATGTTGACTGGTTGGGTACCAACCCAGCATGCGAAACAATACGTAAAGGGTACCAGTGTGGTACAGGAAAGAGCCCACAAAACATGTAACAGTATAAAAAACATGTGCACATTTACACATAAAGAGCACACATGTACACAATTTCCATATATATATATATATATATATATATATATATATATATATATATATATATATATATATATATATATATGAACGGAGGGGATGAGGGGCCCCAATAAACAGAGGCATGCATCAATGCCAATGGTTGATGAGGTCAAACTCAGAATTGAAGCCCTTTGGTACCTGGGTTTGAAGTTTAAAAATCCAAAAGGCTTCCTGTCTGGCTAAAATCTCCTCTTTATTTCCACCTCTAAATGGTTGCTTAACCTGTTCAATTGCCCTCCAATTAAATGCTCTAACATCTCCTCCGTGCACCTCAATGAAATGTCTTGACAAGGCCGAGACTGTTTTCTCATTTTTGATGTAACCCAGGTGCTCACGTACTCTCGTACGGACATCCCTGGTAGTCATGCCCACATACTGCCGGCGATGCTCGGTACATTCAATGAGGTACACGACGAAATGAGTAGAGCATCTAATACATCCTTTAGTCTCGAATGTTTCATTAGTGACATGAGAATAGAAATTTCTTCCCTCTACTATGTAGTCACAAGCCTTACATCTACCATTGCTACATTTGTATGTTCCATTTACGACCAACCATGTAGCTGATACTTCCTTTTGTGGTAAAAGGGAAGGGGACAAGATATTACCTAAGGTTACACCTCTAGAATAAACACATTTGAAACCCTTTTCCACAGTTCTTTTTAAAGCCTTGTCTCCACGCAGTATTGGGAAGTATTTTCTTATGATGTTACAAACTTCATTATATTCTGATGAATATTGTGTAATGAAAAGAGTTATATTGTCATCTCCTTTATTTGGCCTATGTGTTAGAGTATCCTGTCTATCCACACTACCCACTTCCTTAGCCACATTATTGACCATGCTGGGCTGGTATCCCCTCTCAGTCTGCCTACCATGTGTTTGCTCTCTTTCTTGAAGTCTGCGTCTGTGTTACATTACATGAGTTTAATTCCATAGTTCAAATAACGGAATATTTAGCTTATTGACTACTAGTTTTGAATTAAGATCAGATTAGGGTCTAAGCATTCAAAAGAGCTAGGAATAAAAGGAAAACAGGTTTGGAAAATATTTCCTGGTGATGTGTCTATCGATGTATGTATTTAACTATCTAAAGAGCATATTGTGGTCACTATCCTACTATTGCCATATCTATGCATGTATTTATATACTACTATATTAGTATGAATATACATTTCTTATATACCTATGTTATATACTCTTTTATAAATATGTATATATGTTCATATTATTACTATCTATGGTATAGTTGTGAAGATGTGAGAATGTGTTGTATATCCATTAATATATGCCCAAGATACATGTTATTATTATTTTTGAGACTGTAAAAACGAATTGATTATTTGTGATTAATATATCCTAAGGCCTCACACTATGTAAATAAGGTCATATTTCTGAATAGGTTTGATAATTGTTAGTAAGAGGTTAATATGTGAGGGAGTAAACTTACACTCCCATCAACATTGACCAATCACTGTGTTTGGAAACCCCTTTAAATATGCACAATTTTAAGTGGCTGCAGGATTATGATTACGGCACTTTGCCGAAACTAGTCAACCAGCCTGCACCTTCTTACCCTTTGCTGTGATGTTTTAATTGAGAATTAAAGATTGAACTTTTATTCACATCAGGAACGACTACTGCCTCATCTTTTCTACATGTTGTAACTTAGGTTACCTTCTCTGCTGTGGCCAATTAGAGACAGTTATAAACAGATCACTAGAGTGTGCAGCCAATGGCTGTGTGGAATATAACAGTGTTATACACTTCCATTCTAACAGGAACTGAAAAGCTCACAATTGCAGAATGGAATTACAGGAAAAGGGGACTAAATAAATAATGAAAGTATATTGCAGAGTTTTTTTTTATATAAATGATATATCATTTTATATTGCTATCTTTAAAGGACATTATACACTCATATTTGTTTCCCTTTATTGGATGTAGCATGTTGCAAACGTGTATTGTATCCCTAATGAGCATTGTTAACTTAATAGAACTATATATTTTTTTTCTAGCTGAACACTCTATTTTTTTTTTTTAACTTACCATGCCCAAACATTTTTTTGAAAATACGTTCGGCCACTTCTGCTATGCATGCTCCTGTTAACACTCCATGAATAGTGCATGTGTTCCATTAGCCGTGACGTTACCTTGCCTTCAGCATGGGATCGCGGTGCTGCTGTTTCTACCCACCAGTAATGTGGGGTTGGTGGGTAGTGTCAGCATAATTAAGACAGATAGAACTTTGCAAATGCTCTTGTAATAGCGTATTTGTGCAAATTATGGAGCTCATATCATTGTCTATTTGAGGACAAGCCAGGCACACAAATGCTCTCATTAAGCTTTATCTCATATTACGTGTGCCAGCAAAATAAGAAGGAAGCTTTTCTTTGGAACCGTAAGCACATTTTTATTTGAAGAAATTATTGTTTACTAGTTGTTGCCCGCGGCTTCGCTCGTGTAGATTTTGTGATTTGTAAAAAATAGCGAAAACGCGACCACTCGCAGCGAAATGTGCCCTCACGTGTGTGTCCGTTCGGGTTGCACACTCGCTGACATGAACTTCTTGAGTTTTTGTTAATTCTCTGTGTTGTAATCTAAATATCAATTTTCGTGTCAATAACATCTTTGTTTTATGAGATATAGGTATCCTCATAAATAAGCCCCCCCTTTTGACCCCCCTTAAGTAGATTTTTTGGAAATGGTAAAACACGTGTTTCTTTATTTTTCAAAGAGAATCTAAATACCAATTTTCACGTCTGTAACATCTTTGTTTTTTGAGTAATAGGTCTCTTCATAAATCAGCCCCCCCCATTTTGACCCTCCTTAAGTGGATTTTGGGGAAATTGTAAATCACGTGTTTCTTTTTTTTTAAAGGAGAATCTAAATAGCAATTTTTTGTCAGTAACATCTTTGGTTTTTGAGCTATAGGTAACCTAATAAATCACCCCCCTTTTGATCCCCCCTAAAGTGAATTTCAGGAAATGGTAAAACACGTTTTTTTCTTTATTTTTCAAGGAGAATCTAAATAGCAATTTTCACATCTGTAATAACATCATCGGTTTTTGAGATATAGGTATCCTCATAAATTAGCCCCCCTCTTTTGACCCCCTTAAGTGGATTTTGTGGAAATGTTAAAACGTGTTTACTTTTAAAGGAGAAACTAAATATCATTTTTCACGTCTGTATCATTTTCAGTGTTTGAGATATGCATACAAAGAGAGAAGCGCTCTACCAGGAACGAACAACAGCTCAGTGGCTTGTTCTATGGCGATTTACCACCCGGAAGCAGCCTCTTTTAGACCAGTGTGCTTTTCACAGAAGAAAACTTTCCTGAAGTATATCAGTCTGATCCCGCCAAGTAAGGTCAGTCCAGCCCCGAAATACCAGGCAATTCTCCTCTGAACAAGGAACATGACAACCCCAGACGATCGTTTCGGCCTCCTATGGGCCTCGTCAGTGAGGTGCAGCCACATTCCTCTAAGCACACTGGGCAAGGAGTCCACGTCTGGTTTCCCCCATCACCCATAGGGAGACTTCCCCAGGGACATAATAATTTGCATACAAAGAGAGAAGCGCTCTACCAGGAACGAACAACAGCTCAGTGGCTTGTTCTATGGCGATTTACCACCCGGAAGCAGCCTCTTTTAGACCAGTGTGCTTTTCACAGAAGAAAACTTTCCTGAAGTATATCAGTCTGATCCCGCCAAGTAAGGTCAGTCCAGCCCCGAAATACCAGGCAATTCTCCTCTGAACAAGGAACATGACAACCCCAGACGATCGTTTCGGCCTCCTATGGGCCTCGTCAGTGAGGTGCAGCCACATTCCTTTAAGCACACTGGGCAAGGAGTCCACGTCTGGTTTCCCCCATCACCCATAGGGAGACTTCCCCAGGGTCATAATAATTTGCATACAAAGAGAGAAGCGCTCTACCAGGAACGAACAACAGCTCAGTGGCTTGTTCTATGGCGATTTACCACCCGGAAGCAGCCTCTTTTAGACCAGTGTGCTTTTCACAGAAGAAAACTTTCCTGAAGTATATCAGTCTGATCCCGCCAAGTAAGGTCAGTCCAGCCCCAAAATACCAGGCAATTCTCCTCTGAACAAGGAACATGACAACCCCAGACGTATCCTCATAAATCAGCCCCCCCTATTTTGACCCCCCCTTAAGTGGATTTTGGGGAAATGGTAAAACACGTGTTTCTTTATTTTTTCAGGAGAATCTAAATACCAATTTTGACGTCTGTAACATTGTCGTTTTTTTTTAGATTTAGGTATGCTCATAAATCAGTCCCCCCCTCTTTTGACCCCCCCTTAAGTGGATTTTGGGGAAACGATAAAACACATGTTTATTTTTAGAGGAGAATCTAAAGACTAATTTTCACGTCTGTAACATTGTCGTTTTTTTTAGATTTAGGTATGCTCATAAATCAGCCCCCCTCTTTTGACCCCCCTTAAGTGGATTTTGGGGAAATGTTAAAACACTTGTTTCTTTATTTTTCAAGGAGAATCTAAATACCAATTTTCAAGTCTGTAACACTGTCGGTTTTTGAGGTATAGGTATCCTCATAAAAAAGTTAACCTCATTTTTCACCCCCCTTAGGGACGTCATTTTTAAAAATTCCTCCTTAGTGGGTGCCTACGTCATAAAAAAAAAGTACCTTCGAAATTTCACGTTCCTAGCTTAAACGGTTTGAGCTGGGCGTTGATGAGTCAGTCAGGACTTCTAATTTTTATATATATATAGATTTACTGTCTTGGCCGTGCGGGTCAGTGGTGTACAATTCAATGCGCGTGCGCTAAAGCATGCAGTGCATGTAAGGTTTAGCGCATGCGCAATTACAAAGGGGAATTTTAAAATGCTTATTGTAATAAACGACCTTATTGGTCAGTAGTTGATGCGTAGGTGTTAGTATACTCGTAGTTAGCTCTGCCCTTCTATGAAGGTGCAGCATTATGGCAACAGACAAACTGTTAAACTGTAAGTAACTTTATAAAATTTACCTCGATTTCAATAATGTATTTTCATTACATTGGGACAGATTTAATAAATAACAGTAAATATATACATAAAGTGTGAAACAATATCAGTGCATAATGGTCCTTTAATCATTTTTTGCAGCACATTGATATGATTTGTGGTGTGCAATAGAAATATAGTTCAGGACACCCATTGGTATGTGTTTACCTCTATGAATGGCCACACCCTTCATTTTTCATTGCAGGGTGAGAGGTCCAGCCATTCAGATGCAACACCACCCACCCACAGACAGAAAGCAGAGTGTGGACCTACTTTAAGGTGTAATGGTATTTGTAACCCAATAATTTAGAATAAACACTCTGGATAATTAAAAAAGCAACACTGTGAATAAAAATCCTACCAAACTCTTTTACGTGTCTCCACACTGTATAAGTAGAATAAGATGATAAATATAAATGGAAAATCAATTTATTAACAGTAGTGAGCAAATAATGTCAATTATATGAACTTTCAATAGTATAGAACTTTCACCTCCCTATAGCGCTCCAAATACAAGCAGTGTTTTGACATGCTCGTGCACGATTTCCTCATAGACATCAATGGGGAGAGTCGGCAAAAAAAAGCCTAACACCTCCGATCGCGGAAACAAAAGCTCCTTAACGCTGCCCCATTGGTGTCTATGGGGAAAGAAAAAGTTACCTTACACCCTAACATAAAAACCACGTCTAAACACCCCTAATCTGCTGCCCCTAACATCGCCGCAACCTACATAATGTTATTAACCCCTAATCTGCTGCCCCTAACACCGCCGCCACCTAAATAAAACTATTAACCCCTAATCTGCCGCTCCCGATATCGCCGCCACCTACATTAGTTATTAAACCCTAATCTGCCGCCCCCAATGTCGCCGTCACTATACTAAAGTTATTAACCCCTAAACCTCTGGCCTCCCACATCACTAACACTAAATAAATATATTAACCCCTAACGTAACCCTAACCCCCCCCAACATAAATATAATTAAAATAAATCTAAATTAAAATTATTACCTAAATAATTCTGATTTAAAACTAAATACTTACATGTAAAAACAAAAGCCTAAGCTCGCTACAATATAACTAATAGTTAAATTGTAGCTAGCTTAGGTTTTATTTTTATTTCACAGGTAAATTTGTATTTATTTTAACTAGGTAGACTAGTTAGTAAATAGTTAATAACTATTTACTAACTACCTAGTTAAAATAAATACAAATTTACCTGTAAAATAAAACCTAATCTGCCTTACACTAAAACCTAAAATTACAATAAAATAAAATAAAATAAATTAAATTAATAAAATACAATTATCTAAATTACAAAAAAATAAACACTAAATTACACAAAATAAAAAACGAAATTATCAAAAATAAAAACCCACCATCCACCCAACCAAACCCCCAAATAAAAACCTATCAAAATAAACCTAAGCTAACCATTGCCCTGAAAAGGGCATTTGGATGGGAATTGCCCTTAAAAGGGCATTTAGCTCTTTTACATTGCCCTAAACTAAAAATAAAACCCACCCAATAAACCCTTTAAAAAAAACCTAACACTAACCCCCGACGATTCACTTACAGTTTTTGAAGACCAGACATCCATCCTCATCCAGACGGCAGAAGTCTTTATCCAAGCGGGCAGAAGTCTTTATCCAAGCGGGCAGAAGTCTTTATCCAAGCGGGCAGAAGTCTTTATCCAAGCGGGCAGAAGTCTTTATCCAAGCGGGCAGAAGTCTTTATCCAAGCGGGCAGAAGTCTTTATCCAAGCGGGCAGAAGTCTTTATCCAAGCGGGCAGAAGTCTTCATCCAGACAGCATCTTCTATCTTCATCCATCTGGGGTGGAGCGGGTCCATATTCAACACATCCGGTGTGGAGCATCCTCTTCTTACGATCGTCGCTGGAAAATGAAGTTTCCCTTTAAGTGATGTCATCCAATATGGCGTCCCTTACATTCTGATTGTCTGATAGAATTCTATCAGTCAATAGGAATTAAAGGGGAAAAAAAATCCTATTGGCTGTTGCAATCAGCCAATAGGATTGAGCTTTCATCCTATTGGCTGATTGGAACAGCCAATAAAATGAGAGCTCAATCCTATTGGCTGATTGGATCAGCCAATAGGATGAAAGCTCAAGCCTATTGGCTGATTGCAACAGCCAATAGGATTTTTTCCCCTTTAATTCCTATTGGCTGATAGAATTCTATCAGCCAATCCGAATGTAAGGGACACCATTTTGGATGACGTCACTTAAAGGGAACCTTCATTTTCCAGCGCCGGATGGATTAAGATAGAAGATGCCGTCTGGATGAAGACTTCTGCCCGCTTGGATGAGGATGGATGTCCGGTCTTCTAAAACTGTATGTGGATCGTTGGGGTTAGTGTTAGTTTTTTTTTTAAGGGTTTATTGGGTGGGTTTTATTTTTAGGGTTTGGGCCATGTAAAAGAGCTAAATGTTCTTTTAAGGGCAATGCCCATCCAAATGCCCTTTTCAGGGCAATGGTTAGCTTAGGTTTATTTAGATAGGTTTTTATTTGGGGGGTTTGGTTGTGTGGGTTTTACTGTTGGGGGGGGGTGTTTGTATTTTTTTTAACAGGTAAAAGAGCTGATTGCCCCAAAGAAATGCCCCGCAAAAGGCCCTTTTAAGGGCCATTGGCAGTTTAGTGTAGGCTAGGTTTTTTTATTTTGATAGGGCTATTAGATTAGGAGTAATTCGTTTTTATTTTTGTGTAATTTAGTGTTTATTTTTTTGTAATTTAGATAATTGTATTTTATTAATTTATTTTATTGTAATGTTAGAGGTTTTAGTGTAAGGCAGTTTAGGTTTTATTTTACAGGTAAATTTGTATTCATTTTAACTAGGTCGTTAGTAAATCGTTAATAACTATTTACTAACTAGTCTACCTAGTTAAAATAAATACAAACTTACCTGTGAAATTAAAATAAAACCTAAGCTAGCTACAATATAACTATTAGTTATTTTGTAGCTAGCTTAGGTTTTATTTTATAGGAAAGTATTTAGTTTTAAATAGGAATTATTTAGGTAATAATTGTAAGTTTTTTTTATTTAGATTTATTTTAATTATATTTAAGTTAGGGGGTGTTAGGGTTAGGGTTACGTTAGGGTTAGTGTTAGGTTTAGTGGTTAATAAATTTATATAGTGATGTGGGAGGCCAGAGGTTTAGGGGTTAATAGTTTATTTTAGTATATTTTGTTGTGGGGGGCTTGTTTGCGATGCGGGAGGGTGGCAGTTTAGGGGTTAATAGGTTAATTATAGTGGCGACGATGTCGGGGAGCGGCGGGATAGGGGTTAATACATTTTTTAAGTGGTGGCAATGTCTGGAGCGGCAGATTAGGGGTTAATATTTTTATTTTAGTTTTTGCAATGCGGGAGGGCTTCGTTTTAGGGGTTAATAGGTAGTATATGGGTGTTAGTGTACTTTGTGACAGTTTAGTTATGAGTTTTGTGGTACAGCTTTGTAGCATAAAACTCATAACTACTGACTTTAAATGGCGGGACGGATCTTGTCATTTTAGGCTTTACCGCTCACTTTTTGGCCTCACAGCAAAACTCGTAATACCGGCGCTATGGGAGTCCCTTGAAAAAAAACTTTTTTAAAAGTGCGGTACTGACGTTGCGTGACGGCCAAAAAGGTGTGCGGTACACCTATTCTGATAAGACTTAATAGCGGCGTTAGGGAAAAAGCATTGTTATGAAGCATAACAATGCTTTTTCACTCATAACGCAAAACTCGTATCTAGCTGTTTATTTTTTATTTTTTTTTAAAGCCAGTTTTTGTAGCTTTTTTTATTTATGTGATGTCACTTCCTTTGAGGTCACTAAATATGCAAATATTTGTCAAAGTTGTCAGGTCTGTTGTTATACCACCTACACAGTATTAAATGTATTAGAAAATATTCCTTTAGGTTTTTTGCAACTGAAATAGCTGGTTTTACTCATCAAAACCATCGCCCATAATGAAAATGTCAGTACCTAAGATAACATTGTGCTCACTTCTGTGGAGAATGATAATGGTTATGCAAGAACGAGTCCTTATTGGCTAAAATGCAAGCTTGTAAAAAGCACTGGGATAAGGGCAGTCTGCAGTGGCTTAGATACAGGTAATCATAAAGGTAAACATTATATTAATATAACAGTGTTGGTTATGCAAAATTGGGGAATTGATAATAAAGGGATTATCTGTCTTTCGGCTAGATTATGAGTTGTGCGTTATGGTGAAAAAGCAGCGTTATGGCTCTTTTTCACTACTGCTGGTATTACAGGTGTTGTAGGTATAGCTGTACCGCACACCTTTTTGGCCGTAAACGCAATGTAACTACCGCACCTTTCAAAAAGTCCTTTTTCAATGGGACTTCCATAGCGCCGGTATTACGAGTTCAAAAACATAAGCAGACAAAAGTTTTCCCATTTAAAGTTTTTAAAGACTGCAGTGAATGGATTGTTTACAAAGGGTACCATACCAACTAATTATACACAGTTGTGACTAATGAATTGTCTTAATTGTTGCACCTATCAGATTGTGTTCTCATTATGCATATCCTGTTAAATAGCAAGTGTATTTTCATTATGAAATATATTTTTTAGCCTGAGGAAACAGCTCTTAGTCAGCTGAGAAACGCGTCACTTTTTATTAAAGTTTTATACATTTTAATACACTTGCTTGCCCTTTGGTGTATTTTTTGTGAGTACATAATTGGACTGTGCTGCTATTAGCCACCTGAGGAAGACCAGGACCTGCTGGGAGTTTTCCAGTCTGCTGGGCTACTGTTAGGTCCCAGCCTGCTGTTAATGCACCTGGAGGTGCATTGGATCTTGTAAGTTTATTCTTTACTTACTTGTCTCTCTGTCTTAACAATACTGGGCTATGTACATATACTTTGTGTCCACATAGGATATCTACTATCAATCCCCTCAGGGACATCTTCTGGGTATCCACTTCAATCCCACAGTAAGCTGGACCACTGTGAGGCTCCGGCCTGCATCAATAGCACCACAGGGTGCACTGCTCTTGTGAGTATACATCTGAATGTGTGTTTATTGGAGCCACTTATCTTTGCATTACTAGGCCATGTCGGCGCCTCTGTTTTTTCTTTTTTCAGTTATCTAGCATCATAGGAAGACCATCCTACAACCGAGAGCTGCAACACTTTTTTGGACTATTGTATATTGGAACTTGTTTTTCACATATCTCCTATGTACATTGTTTGGTAGATATAGTGCTTATAGAATTGTATATCCATTTTCTCTTTTTCCTTTCACACTACTATTTTTTTGTCATTTGTGTTTGGATGCGCCACCTAAGGGTGTGGTTTATGCTGGGTTATACCACACTCTCAACATCGGTATTACGAGTTTGCCTGTCCGGCCAAAAAGTGAGCGGTACAGCCCATAACTACAAGATCTGTACCGCCACCTGAAAGTCAGTAGTTATGAGTTTTACGTTACAAAGCTGTACCATAAAACTCATAACTAAAGTGTTACAAAGTACACTAACACCCATAAACTACCTATTAACCCCTAAACCGAGGCCCTCCCGCATCGCAAAAACTAAAATAAAATTATTAACCCCTAATCTGCTGCTCTGGACATCGCCACCACTATAATAAACATATTAACCCCAAAACCGCTGTACTACCGCATCGCAATCACTAGTTAAATATTATTAACGCCTAATCTGCTGCCCCCAATGTCGCAGCCACTATACTAAAGTTATTAACCCCTAAACCTAACCCTAACACCCCTAACTTTAGATTGCGAGCTCAATCCTATTGGCTGATTGGATCAGCCAATAGGATTAAAGCTCAATCCTGTTGGCCGATTACATCAGCCAATAGGATTTTTTACCCTTTAATTCCGATTGGCTGATAGAATTCTATCAGCCAATCGCAATTCAAGGGACATCATCTAAACCTTCAGTGTACGGCTGGGACCGTATGAAGAGGATGCTCCGTGCCGGATGTCTTGAAGATGGAGCCGCTCCGTGTCGGAAGGATGAAGATAGAAGATGCTGTCTGAATGAAGACTTCTGCCCGCCTGGAGGACGACTTCTTTCCGCTTGGATGAAGACTTCTCCCGGCTTCGTTGAGGACTTCTGCCCACTTGGATGAAGACTTCTCCCGGCTGGAGGAGGATGGAAGTCCGGTCTTTAAAAACTGTAAGTGGATCTTCGGGGGTTAGTGTTAGGTTTTATTAAGAGTTTATTGGGTGAGTTTTTTTATTTTTAGCTTAGGGTTTTGGGCACCGTAAAAGAGCTAAATGCCCTTTTCAAGGGCAATGCCCATCCAAATGCCCTTTTCTGGGCAATGGGGAGCTTAGGTTTTTTAGATAGGATTTTATTTGGGGGGGTTAGTTGTGTGGGTTTTACTGTTGGGGGGTTATTTGTATTTTTTTTTACAGGTAAAAGAGCTGATTTCTTTGGGGCAATGCCCCTCAAAAGGCCCTTTTAAGGGCTATTGGCAGTTTAGTGTAGGCTAGGGTTTTTTTTATTTTGGGGGGGCTTTTTTATTTTGATAGGGCCATTAGATTAGGTGTAATTAGTCTAAATATTTGATAATTTCTTTTTTATTTTGTGTAATTTAGTGTTTGTTTGTTTTTGTAATTTAGTTAATTGAATTTAATGTAATTTATTTAATTTTAGTGTAATGTTAGGTGTTAGTGTAACTCATGTTAGGTTTTATTTCAAGGGTAAATTTGTATTTATTTTAACTAGGTAGCTAGTAAAGAGTTAATAACTATTTACTAAATAGTCTACCTAGTTAAAATAAATACAAACTTAGCTGTGAAATAAAAATAAACCCTAAGATAGATACAATGTAACTATTAGTTATATTGTAGCTAGCTTAGGGTTTATTTTATAGGTAAGTATTTAGTTTTAAATAGGAATTATTTAGGTAATGATAGGAAGTTTTATTTAGATTTATTTTAATTATATTAAAGTTAGGGGTGTTAGGGTTAGATTTAGGGTTAGGTTTAGGGGTTAATATATTTATTTAGTGTTAGTGATGTGGTAGGCCAGAGGTTTAGGGGTTAATAACTTTAGTATTGTGGCGGCGGCAACATTGGGGGCGGCAGATTAGGGGTTAATAAGTTTAGGTAGGTGGCGGCGACATTGGGGCCGGCAGATTAGGGGTCAATAAGTGTAATGTAGGTGTCGGCGATGTCGGGGGCGTCAGATTAGGAGTGTTTAGACTCAGGGTTTATGTTAGGGTGTTAGGTGTAAACATAGATTTTGTTTCCCCATAGACATCAATGGGGCTGCGTTACGGCAGGTGTTAGGCTTTTTTTTAGCCGGCTCTCCCCATTGATGTCTATGGGGAAATCGTGCACAAGCACCTAACAGCAGCTCAAAGCAGCGCTGGTATTTGTGTGCGGTATGGAGCTCAATGCAGCCATATCGCCGGGTTTTTGCAAACCTGTAATAGCAGCGCTATTAAAGGAGAGCAGTGACAATAACTTGCAAGTTATTACCGAGCAACTCATAATGCAAAACTCGTAATCTAGCTGTTTTTAAACAATATCAATTCTGGAGTAAACTGTCCCTTTAAATTACAAGAAAAAGCAGCCAAAATAAATTTCTCAAAGTTCATTTTAAATTAGTTTTACTACACATTTTTAAACAGTATGTGTACCTGGCAATGCACATTAGTATAACCAATAAAACCTGTGTTCATTTGAAGTGGCAAAAATATCCAATGACCAAATTGAATCAAATTCTTTTGATCTTATCCATAAAAAATCCCTACCGTACCTCATTCTTGGTTTTACAGCCTGCTTCACATTAGGGTTGTGGCAATCTGAGTAAAATAGAAGAAACACCGTAATGAAGGAACATTAACAGAATGAGTTAAATTGGGTGCAGCGTGACTATATCAAAATATCTAGCATATAAAACTCCAGTATGCACTCAGAGTAGTATTAGGAATCTTGTGTAATATTCCACCCACACATTCTATTTCTATAATTATATATTTTTTTTAGAACTAGGGTTAGAAAAGCAGTTAATATTTTCATCAGCATAATCCCATGTTAATTTTTTTTTTTTTAAATTAGAGCTGGAATGTTTATTTGCTTCCAAACAGATGTGATGGAACATCTGGTGACAGTAAGCAGATGTGAATTCATTTTGAATTTGTTTTATGTATAACTTCAGGTGGTTAACACAACAAAACAAAAGGTTCATTATAGTTTTCTAGTAAATAGATGATTTAATGGAATCTCATTAATCTTACATTTTGTAACAAGCCTAGAAAATGTGATAAATAGCCAGATCAAGGCCAATTTGAAATGAAGTAGATGAAAAAACGTAAAAGGTAGCTTGCTGTCAAATGTCATCTCAAATGTATCATTACAGGAAAATTCATATAGAATATCAGTAGTTAAAGGCTTTCAATTTTTTTTTTTTAATATTATCTTTATAAATTGTTGTTAAACATAACATCAAGAGGTCATATTCAGGTGAGTACGGTCATTCATTTTGAAAATTCAGTCTTCTCAGCAAACTATACCAAGTAAAATATATTGGAGGCCATTTTGGATCTTACAGAATAAAGGTGAAGGTGCATAACTTAAAAACTGTATTATATGAATTATAGAATACAGCATTGCATACAAATATACCTTCCTCTATAAAAACAAAACAAAAATTAAAATGATAGTGGCAGAATCCACATTGCTTGTGAGAGTATATGGTAGGTATAGGACCTTGTAGACATAAATCCACGGTATACATGCATGTAAATGCAGCAAAGCGGGGCTTCTGCATTTTAATGCAAAAAATGCAAACACTGATATGTTAGATTTAGTATTAATAGCCCTACCTAACCCTCTACTCCAGCAAAATGATTTATAATATGGGTAAAGTCCAACTCTAGAATACAAACAGTGAGCCAATCAGAACCAGCAGTTGCATGTACCTGCTAATCACTGGTCGTCCTCATTCCATCCCCTGAGCGGCATTTTACCTATATTTTTAAACCTCCTTTCAAGGGGTAAAACACATAGTTTTATTTCCATTGCTGTTGTAAACTGTGTAAGCTGATGGTAAAATAAAACATATCCATAGGCTTTAATGAAGAAAACAGTTGTTGCCACCAGTTTACATAATTTGCAACAGCAATGGAAACCAGGATATAGTTAATTAGGACCAGTAACACAAACATTGCATGCTCTAACAATTTAGAGCATAAAATCTTTGCTTTAAAATCTCTCTTTAAATGTTTTTGCTTTTGCCATTACCATGTCTTATGCTGCCATAAAGCGGCTGCCATTATAGAACCTAGGTTACACTGCAGTTGTCTGTAGGAGAGTTGCTGGACAAGTGCAGACAGGTCAGCACTGGAATGAAGTGAAAGACACATTTCAACATGGCAGTACCCATAACTAAAGGTGGAGCACAATTTAGCGCTTTTGCTAGAGCGCTAATTGCGCTAGAAGTAAACTGTTTGTTCTCGTCAGTTAGTGTGCTTAAAAAGATATCACAAGTGCTCTAACTGGGCGCGCGCAAACAGCCTACTTCTAACGCAATTTGAAAATCGCGTGCGAGATAATGTATTCCCATAAAAGTCAATGGAGCGGAAAAAACACCCTACTCGCCCCCTAACCCGAACACATGTTCTCGAAGGGCGCTAACCCGACATGAAAAGATGAATATTTCACATTCCAATGTTCTTCACATAGAACCATATGGTCTATTTATTCTTAAATACATATATCTACATATATCTGATGGTTTTGTAGAAATATATATTTAAAAATAAAAAGATGTTTTTTTCTTCTAAGTGAAGAACGTTGCAATTTTAAATATTTATATTCAAAACACAAAACATAACTTTATATATATATATATACTGTGTATATATATATATATATATATATATATATATATATATATATATATATATATATATATATATACACAAACACTCTGCTAATCCGCATCTCCAGACCATATGAAAAAGAAAAGAGTATATGTCAAATTGTTAAAAGTTGAAAAATACAGCTTTATTTGGTACAAAAAATGTTAAAAATCAGTTGCATGTAAAAACATGAAACAAACAACAAAAGGGAAAATCAGCTACAGTCCTGTAACTGACATAGAGCAACAGCAGCCAAACATGTTTCGGGCCTAATGTTAGCCCTTGTTCACTGGCATTTATATTCAAAACACAAAACATAACTTATATATATATATATATATATATATATATATATATATATATATATATATATATATATATATATATATATATAATGTATATACATAAAATAGTTTGGCCTGGGGTCCTAGGGACATTTAATACCATTCATGTAACAAAAGTGGCCTGGTTTACCAGTAAAATTTGAAATATTATAGCCTATGGTGACTAAATAATCTTGATTTTATTAAAGACAGGAGGCGAATATTGTGCATCAAATATTTACCTAACAGCAGCAAAGAAAACATACAGAGAAAAAAATAACAACATAGTAACAAGGCTGCACCAATCAGCACACAGCAGTCTAATAAACTGTAATGAACAAGTCCAGCACTTCCTCTTTTCTTTGACCGGAAGACAGCGGAACCAATCAAGAAGAAAAACGACTAAATGGCAATCCATCATAGCCCAGAATGGAACAGCGACTCCCAGGAGCGGAAAATCAACAGATGGCATGGTCCGAAGATAAATGAGGAAATTAAATCCACAGAGTCACTGAAAGAGAAAAAACGAAAAGTAACAACTAATTCCAGAAAAGAATACCAAAAGCAATAATATCATTAGTTGGAATTTCTAGAAAACAAAATCTTTATTAACTCATCAAGGGAGGGAACAGAAGGGGGGAAAATATTTGCCTACTGTCTTTAATAAAATCAAGATTATTTAGTCACCATAGGCTATAATAATCCGAATTTTATGACAAGCATTAGTTACCTACGGCTGAAGGGATTTATACAATACAGCTTGTTTGCTACTCCTGGCGATGCTAACAAGCAAATTTATCTTAGACTTATAATCGCAATTATGCCAGTAGGACTAACACGAGCATAAAAAATATTTATCTTGCTAGAGAATCTGTTTTGGAATAACGATACGTTATTTACTCTTCAATACCTATACCGCAACTATTGTATTTAGAAATCTTAACCGGTTTCAATCTTTACACTCCTGAGTAGCATAATATGATTCAGATATATTAAGAAATTAGATACGTAATTAGCGATTTGATACAATATCTTTTACTCTGCTACTTGGTTGCAAAAAACGATGCCCTGTTGGGTTACCGTATTGGTGATATTACTACCTTTTATTCTCTCAAAAATAATGGTACACTTAAACTTAACGGTCACGTTCATTTGAAGTTGCTGCTTTAATAGCAGCCTATTTCTATCAACCATTCTATGGAATAAGTGTCCGTATGCTAACTAAACCTCTACAATCATTTTATAGTTGGTTACAAGTGAATACAGTAATTGTTTAAATTACCATCCCTTGATAGGGAACTTGGCAACATTTTACGCTACCCCACTATTTTGTGTTACCTGACCTCAGGGGGAACTGTTATCCTAAATAGACACCTTTGCAACTATAATGTTGATTATAGACATTGTTATTGTTTAAATCACCATCCCCCATTGGGGATTAGTAACATTTTACACTCCTCTACCATTTGTTTACCATTTTTAGGGGGGGCAGTTATCCATAAAGATATCTCTGTAACTATAAGATTGCAAGCCAATCCACTTCCTCTTATGATCTCATCCACCTGAATATTATAACACCTAAAATAAAGTGATCATATATCTCTGAGGGGTGTTATTCTAATAGTGCCCTCCACAATAAAACACCTAATAACCTGGTGTCAGCATTTTGTTTCTCACACTGTTTTTATTCTTGTTCTTTCCCAATTTTTAAACAAAACCAATACAGTTTTGACTTTCAATTTTCCCCTTTTAAGGGGATGAAATGAATGTCTCGTATGTAATAATCTTTGTTTCTGATTCAGAAACTATCAGATTATAGTGGCCTAATAAGATGACGAGTGCTAGTATGTACACCCTGTCCTAGTGGGCTAACGCCTCTACCCTTTTTACACGAACAAATACACGCATACACGGGCATGTGCCTATATGCCCCAACACATGCATACATAAAACAAGAAAAGGGACACATATAAATATATAAATTAATAAAAACACACATATATATATATTTATATATATATATATATATATATGTGTGTGTGTATATATATATATATATATATATATATATATATATATATATATACACATACATACATATATAAAGTCTTCTTGCCTTTGTTTTATCTGTTTATCCTACTGTACATTTTTGTTTAC
The DNA here is from genome assembly GCF_027579735.1 of Bombina bombina. Classification (NCBI taxonomy): domain Eukaryota; kingdom Metazoa; phylum Chordata; class Amphibia; order Anura; family Bombinatoridae; genus Bombina; species Bombina bombina. Next base: position 979,526,721 of record NC_069502.1, read on the forward strand.
CTGCAATTTTAACAAAATGAAGTTTGTCAGATATTTGGAGTTTGCAATGCATTTTTTGTAAACCTCTTTAAAACATCAATAAAATAAAACATGTTTCAAAATATTAAACACTAGTACTAAAGCCTGTGTACACGGGCCATTTTTTGCAGTACAGCGGTTCCACCCCTTGCACTCTCCCCCCTCTCTTTTGCTCTCTCTCTCCCCTCTTTTGCTCTCTCTCTCCCCTCTTTTGCTCTCTCTCTCCCCTCTTTGGCTCTCTCCCTCCTTTCTTTTGCTCTCTCTCCCCCCTCTTTGGCTCTCTCCCCCCCCTTCTCTTTGGCTCTTTCCCCCCCCTTCTCTTTGGCTCTCCCCCCCCCTTCTCTTTGGCTCCCCCCCCCCTTCTCTTTGGCTCTCCCCCCCCCTTCTCTTTGGCTCTCCCCCCCCTTCTCTTTGACTCTCCCCCTCCCTTCTCTTTGACTCTCCCCCCCCTTCTCTTTGACTCTCCCCCCCCCCTTCTCTTTGGCTCTCCCCCCCCCTTCTCTTTGGCTCTCCCCCCCCCTTCTCTTTGGCTCTCTCTCCCCCCCCTCTTTGGCTCTTTTTCCTCTTTGGCTCTCTCTCCCCCCTCTTTGGCTCTCCCCCCCTTCTCTTTGGCTCTCCCCCCCCCCTTCTCTTTGACTCCCCCCCCTTCTCTTTGGCTCTCCCCCCCCCTTCTCTTTGGCTCTTTTTCCTCTTTGGCTCTCTCTCTCCCCCCTCTTTGGCTCTCCCCCCCCTTCTCTTTGGCTCTCCCCCCCCCTTCTCTTTGGCTCTCCCCCCCCCTTCTCTTTGGCTCTCCCCCCCCTTCTCTTTGGCTCTTTTTCCTCTTTGGCTCTCTCTCTCCCCCTTCTCTTTGGCTCTCCCCCCCCTTCTCTTTGGCTCTCTCTCCCCCCCTCTTTGGCTCTTTTTCCTCTTTGGCTCTCTCTATCCCCCCTCTTTGGCTCTCCCCCCCCTTCTCTTTGGCTCTCCCCCCCCTTCTCTTTGGCTCTCCCCCCCCCTTCTCTTTAGCTCCCCCCCTTCTCTTTGGCTCTCCCCCCCCCTTCTCTTTGGCTCTTTTTCCTCTTTGGCGCTCTCCCCCCCCCCCTTCTCTTTGGCTCTCCCCCCCCCCTTCTCTTTGGCTCTCCCCCCCCCCTTCTCTTTGGCTCTCCCCCCCCCTTCTCTTTGGCTCTCCCCCCCCCCTTCTCTTTGGCTCTCCCCCCCCTTCTCTTTGGCTCTCCCCCCCCTTCTCTTTGGCTCTCCCCCCCCCTTCTCTTTGGCTCCACCCCCCCTTGGCTCTCTCCCCCCCCCCTCTTTGGCCCTTCTTCCCCCCCTCTCCTGCTCCCTCTCTGGCTCTGCATTCACATCGCGGGACCCCGCCCGGTCACGCCCCTCGCGACGCCCGGCCACGCCCCCATCGCAACGCTCCCGTCGGCCACAAACAGCTGTGAGGTCTGGGGAGCGCGTGGCCGCTTCTCACGCAGCAGACCTCACAGCTGTTGAGTAGCTTACCTCGCGCTCCCCAGACCTCACAGCTGTTTGTGTACCTTGCGCTCCCTATCTCAAGGCCAAGTGTGTTTGTCTCTACTGCGCATGACAGCTTCGGACAAACACACTTGGCCTTTTATAATATAGGATGTGCAAGTGTCTTTTTATTTGCTAACAAAAAGTTTGTATTGTTTGAAAATACTATAATAAAAGCTGTATCAGTGGCATACACAAGTATTCTGTGCATACCCTTTCAAACATGGGATTTAATAGTCTTATTAGTTAATGCAGATTCCTTTTTCATTACAAAAGCCTCTAGTGGCTGTCTAGAAATGTGTGGTCTTTGGTTATAGTTGCGCAAGCCAACCACAGCATATCTGTGTATGTTGCTAAACAGTAATACATTTTCCTGCAAACATAGGCCTAGTTTCAATTGATGTGGTAAAATGTGATAAAATCAACAATTTCCACTAAAGTCTTTGGAGATTTTTTATGTTACATAAATAATATATGTTTATATACATAATACAGTATATGTACTGATATTAAAAATATGCAACACTTGTGAGTGTGAGAAAAATGTTTTTCATTCTTTAATACGTGTTCAACACATGTTCTTAGGAATGTTTAGTTATGTATCACTTTAAAACAAGGCTTGCATACAAGTAATGAGCCTTTAATGCTCTTAATGAGTGTTAAATTACACATAGTTTGCAAGCAATCGTTTTTAAACCATATATGGTAATAAATAATGGGGAATTTAATGATTGAATCATTACATCTCAACAATTGTTTACAATTTTTTTTTAAGGGGTATTAGAATAAGATTTTTTTTTTTTTGGTAATTTTGTTTTTATTGTCTGTTAGTTTTTTATTTTGTTGTAATGGTAGTTTTTTGTTATTTTTTTGTAATGGTAGGTTGTTTTTTTCTGTAATGTTAGGTTGTTGTTTTTTTAAGGTAAGATTCGGTTTTAATTTCATTTTACAGGTAATTTTTTTTTATTTTAAGGTAGTTAGGATTTTTTTTAGTTAATTTAGGAGTATTTTAATCTTGATTAAAGGGACAGTCTAGTATAAATTAAACTTTCATTATTCAGACAGGACTTTTAATTTTAATCAACTTTCCAATTTACGTTTATCAACAAATTTGCTTTTTTCTCTTGGTATTCTTAGTTTAAACTAAACATAGGTAGGCTCATATGCTAATTTCTAAGCCTTTGAGGACTGCCTCTTATCACAGGCTTTTAAAATCTCTTTTCAACACAAAGACAGAAAGTACACGTGGGCCATATAGATAACACTGTGTTCAAGCACAGGGGGTTATTTAAGCTTTAGCACAAAACAATGCTAAATTTAAGACAATAGATAATAAACAGACAGTCATGTGATCAGGGGGCTGGAAGAAGGTTCCTAGATACAAGGTAATCACAGAGGTAAAAAGTATATTAATATAACTGTGTTGGTTATGCAAAACTGGGGAATGGGTAATAAAGGGATTATCTATCTTTTAAAACGATAACAATTCTATGGTAGAATGTCCCTTTAAGTTAGGGGGTGTTAGGTAAGGGCAGTGTTTCCCAAACCCAGTCCTCAGGACCCTTACTCAGGCAAGATATTCATTATATCTATAGATCACAGGTGAAATAATCAGCAGATAGGTGAACTGATTATTTCACCTGTGTTCTAGTTAAGATACAATGAATATCTGGCCTGAGTAAGGGTCCTGAGGACCAAATATGTATAAAATATATATTTATGTATACAAATATAGACATATTTATAAATTAATTTGAGCCCTTTGCAGTCAAGTAGCTGAAAACATGTAAAATCATATTTATGCTGTTTAACTATGTATTTACTGTCAATATTTCACATTCCAATGTTCTTCACATAGGGGAATATGTTCTAAGAATTTTTAAATATATATTCCTATATATTTGTATATATATCTTTACCTATATATAATCATATATATGTATAGATATATATTTCTAGTGAATTTAACACACGAGGGGGAGCGATAAATATTTCTTCACTCGTAATCTAGTCCTATATGGGTTTATCTATCTATTATATTGATCTATCATATATATCTATCTATCATCTCTATATCTATCTATCTATCTATCTATCTATTTCTGCCTGTCTATTTGTCTATCTATATCTTTCGATCTCTATATCTATGTATCTATCTATCTCTTTCTTTCTATCTATCTATCTATCTTCTATCTATGTCTGTCTGTCTATCTGTCTTTCGTCTGTCTATATAATATATTAGAAATACTAGTCCTTTAAAAACAAAACATTGTATTGCAGTTTTTGGCATATAGGAAGTAGGGATGTCAAACGTGAGAATCAATCAACCCACCATCCTTTAAGTCATTTTTTTCCCCAGTCCTTTTATAAGCTGAAAAGACTGATGCAGTACTGTGTTCATCACAATTATTTTCCAATGTGCTATGGTTCTACATTGTGTTCCACTTACAGTTTTCAAGTTAATAGTCCATGTGACATTATTGTTTTCAAGAATGTCTTATATAAGCGAGAGCTGACTCATCTGTCAAAGAAGTTCAATATATCAACACTATTCTTTTCTACCTTGTCCAGTGTGCAATAAAAATGATGTCAAATGGATTAGATAAATGTTTCTATTACAGGATTTGAGAGTATGGAACAAAACAATTTCCTGTTTATATCAACAGTGTAAGAATTCTGAAATATAGTGAACCATGACAGTAGATGGGCTAAAAATCAACTGCTTATCCAACAAAGGACTAGCTTACAAGTGGAGCGCAAAATATCGCTTTCGCAAGGGTGATATTTGCACTCCCCTTAGTAATATCAGCGCACACAAATGGGCGCTGGTATTACAAGTTAGGTGCAATGCAAACATGACCTCGTGTTCGAATTACACAGAAGCTTTATGATAACGAGAGCACGCTTCCCTAGGCTCCAATGGGAGCCTCGTTCTCCTGCCATCAGACATGTCATGAGAACCGAGAGCAGCGAAGGAGGTAAGTCCCACAGTGATGGGCAGCAAATTTAAATATATATATATAATTATATGTTTATATGTGTATATATAAATATTAACACATAAATATAAATGTATATAAGCATATACATTCATATTTACATGGAACACACAGTTCCCTATAGGCCGCAATGTAAAGGCACTTTTCAGTGCCTTTTTTTTCCAACATCCCAGACCCGCTCACTTTAGCCGCTCTTCTAACTGTTTCATGCAGTTATTATTTAAAAAAATAAAAATGCTACTAATTTATTTCTTTTAATAAACTACACTACACTGTATTTTGGGGCAATTGGGAGACATTTAGAAAATTAACCAAAGATCTGATCTCTGCTTAATTTTCGGAGCGCTAATGGCTGGTCATTTATCGTGCGCCCGTTAACAGTGAATTTAACCATTTACGGGCACGCAATAAATTAGCACTCCAAAGTAGTTGTTGATTAAGGCCCTCACAATTTCTATTATTATAATTGCATGTTTTAGCATAGTATTAGTTGATTAAGAAATAAAAAATACTATAAAATTCCATTTAAAAGGCCATTAACCACTAAATAAACTCTATTACAGACTGATGCATTCAGTATAAATATTAGCCCGATAATATGTAGATATATATTTTTAAATTATATAAGTTGATTAAATATTGAAACATAAATGAGTGTAAAAATAGACAATTATAAATTGTGTCTGCATCTGCATTTACACTTTTTTTTTTTTTGGAAGCTGAGATATTTTATTTATTTTAACATAATTTTTATTTGAGGTTTTAAATAAGGCATACATGTAAGAGCATTGCATAGTAAATATAGAAATGCAGACAGTGCACGGTATAACAATTTACACTTTCAACATTCATTCTTGCAAAGGAAACATCCACTATATCAAATGGTTGCCTAATATTCTATGTACCTCCCTAATAATGTATGAGGCCACTTTTGGACCTCCCAAATAAACAATTCAGCTATGGGAGGTTGCTGCCAACACTGGAGACCACGTTTGGATCTCCAATGAAAAACCTCATTTTTTTTTTTTTTTTTTTAGTTTAAACGAACAGTTAACATCTATAATCAAGTGCCCAGACTCAAGAAAATAAAATCCCCATATGGAAAACTATGGCCTCACTTGGACCAATAACATTAGCAGATACTATTAAAAGGGAGCAATAGGGGAGACATATCAAGTGTTAGGTCTATAGGGTCACTCTGACTCTTATCAAGCTTCTGGGTTAAGAAATAATTGAAAAACTATATTAATATGGAACAATCATATTGTACAAAACCTTATAGAAGGATGTTAAACATGAACAATTTAGAAAGTTACCGGTTGTTTGCCTCTAATAGGATACAACTCATAACTGTCTCAAGGCATCTCTGTAACTGTTAGAGAGTCAGTAATATATACCCCTATATACATACACAGAAGCTGGTTAGCCTTACCTCCCATTACCACATGCTAAAGGAACTAATGTATTTAGAAAAGTAGGCTTTGCTGCCCCAGCCGCTAGGAGTTCAGTAAAATCGGAATAGTGTGGTGGTTGACTATACAAATTTCCAGAACATAGTTAAGGGTAAATGAAGCGCACCTGCAGTATAAGACGTTGGTGAACGCCAGTATAGTGTGAGTTAATTATAAAAGCATGCAGGTCAAAAAAAAAAAAGAAAGAAAGAAGCAGTAACAAATGTGCCTATCCCCTCATCCCCGGTACAAGTAAGCTTTTAGATAGGAAATAATATTTATATCCTGGATTAAAATTTAGACCTTTATAGGAGGGGAGCACAGTGGTGTTGAAATATGGTATTGAGAACAAATGTATACAGCAGAGAAGCAGAGGGCTGTATTGCACGCCATTGTTGTGTGCGTAGTTACAAAGAGTTAATAGGTAGTGACAAAGGCATCAATATATTATGCTCAGTTGCCATCATTAGGACACATTTCAGAATATGCAGGGGGATTATAAACAAATTGGTTGCCCTTAGAGAATGAATTGTCAGCCATAGCAGAGGGAGGGTAGCATAATTGGTAATAGTTCGTGCCATAGCAGTTCAGCATGTTGACACAATGTAGAGCAGCAAATGTTCAGCCGATTCCAGCCCTATACTGGAGCATTACAGCAAGTCTCAGCATAGGGGCATAACGAATATCATGTTTCCAGGGAGCTGCTGTCTGCCTTTTGGGCTTAAGATGATTCTGCTCACTCTTGTTTCCTCCCTTTAACTGGTGAAATTCGGCACTTAGTGTGTAATGGCTCACACAGGTTTTCATGAATGTGCTGACGGCTCTTACACTGGTGGGAATATGGACAGTCTCTGTCATACTCCGAAATTGGACCACACCGTAAGGGTAGTTAGGGACCCGCTTCTGATTAAAGGGTGTTAACTGCCAGAGTACCTTTTTATTCCGGCCCAATCTGTATGTTGATGCCTCGGCACACTGCTCCATTTCCCTCCATATAGGTGTATGGCGCGCCACCGCGCGTACCTCCATCACGGCCCCTGGTGTATTTCCATTGAGGGAGATCTTCCACTCACACGGCTGTACCCTGCAACCATCGGTAAGTTCAGGGGTTAGTCCGGCTTGCGTGTGGTGTGGTCTCTCTGCGCCTGAGGCATCTCCGCTCTGAAGCAGCGTAACCAGCTGTGAGTCCGTTGTTGCTCCGTAAGCAGTTGGAGTTCGGGTCTGCTGATGGGCATCTCTAATTTGAAGAGGAGAATGTTCTCCAGGTAAGGCTGCAGCGACCAGTATGTTCCCCTTTATAGCACAGTCCTGGAGATCTTGTGTTTCGTTAGGCGGATGGAAGGGTACTAGTTCCTCTGCATCTTGTCTCAGTGTTTGCTGGCTCTCTTGTTCTATCCCGAAGGCCTCACACAGGTGTCGTTCGAGGGATAGAAAATGTTCCTGTAGGAGCTGCAAAATCTCTGACTCTAAGCTGTGTATCATCCTTGAAGTATATCTTCAATCTGAATTAGACAAATAGCAGTGATATAACACTGTTTTACCCCGCTTCTCAGGGGGGGGGGGGGGTGTTGAAGGCCTCTACCGCTGTGGGCCGCCACAGGCCTCAACGCTCCGGATCGGCAAAAAGTGCAGTTCCTCAAGCAAATTTTTCTAGCAATCGAAATAACTCAGTCTCCTTGGTATTAAGCTTGTATTTTCAAAAACAGATGAGGAGAGTGGCTGCTGATAATTGGCGATTTAACAGCAGTTTGCACAGAGCCGCCAATATTGCCACCATTCAAGGTGCTGCCCAGAGACACGCCCCCGCATTTACACTTTTAATGGGAATTGGAAACCCTACAATTTTCAGAATTAATTTACAGGAAAAGGGGACAAACTAAATAATAAAAGTATATCATAACATTTTTTTCTTTTTTTACTATATATAATGAAACATTTTATATTACAATCTCAAAGTTTTTATTGTACCTTTTGAATAATGATGCACAATTTGGGGAAGATTTACTAATCACATTTACTCACAGGTTTTATTATGCACAGTTTTACCAACTGGGTTTAAGTCATTTACTATTGTGTCCTACAACCCAATAAGGAATTCCTAATTTCTTTCATGTAATTGGCAAGAGTCCATGAGCTAGTGACATATGGGATATACAAACCTACCAGGAGGGGCAAAGTTTACCAAACCTCAAAATGCCTATAAATACACCCCTCACCACACCCACAATTCAGTTTTACAAACTTTGCCTCCTATGGAGGTGGTGAAGTAAGTTTGTGCTAAGATTTCTACGTTGATATGCACTTCTCAGCATTATTGAAGCCCGATTCCTCTCAGAGTACAGCGAATGTCAGAGGGACGTGAAGGGAGTATCACTTTAATACGATGAATTGAATATGATGATTTCCCTAACGGGGGTCTTTTTCATAAGTTCTCTGTTATCGGTCGTAGAGATTCATCTCCTACCTCCCTTTTCAGATCGACGATATACTCTCAATTTACCATTACCTCTACTAATAACTGTTTTAGTACTGGTTTGGCTATCTGCTATATGTGGATGGGTGTCTTTTGGTAAGTATGTTTTTTATTACTTAAGACACCTCAGCTATGGTTTGGCACTTTATGCATTTATATAAAGTTCTAAATATATGTATTGTACTTATATTTGCCATGAGTCAGGTTCATGTATTTCCTTCTGCAGACTGTCAGTTTCATATTTGGGGAATATAGACATCTTTTAAAAAATGAAAGTTATTTCTTACCTGGGGTTTAGTCTTTTTTTCAATTGACTACTTCTTACAAATTGTAAGCGGTATTAGGCCCGCGGGGGCGACAAATGCTAAACTTTATTGCGTCATTTTTGGCGCAAATTTTTTTTGACGCGAAAGAGTACGTCTATGACGCAAGTTCGTCATTTCTGGCGTCATACTTGACGCAGAGACCTTTCACACGGTTGCGTCATTAGTGACGCAAGTGTGTCATTTCCAGTTATTTAGTAACTTTTTCATTATTTCAATACCCCATTGATGTTTGCCTCTTAAATTTTTTCTCTATCAGAGGGCTTTGCTATTTGCATTTTTTCCCATTCCTGAAACTGTCATATAAGGAAATAGATAATTTTGCTTTATATGTTGGTTTTTTCTCTTACATTTTGCAAGATGTCTCACTTTGATCCTGCCTCAGAAGCTTCTGCTGGAACATTGCTGCCTGACATCGGTTCTACCAAAGCTAAGTGCATTTGTTGTAAAATTGTAGAAATTATATCGCCGAATGTCATTTGTAATAGTTGTTTTGATAAACTTTTACATGCAGATAATGTGTCCATCAGTAATAGTACATTGCCAGTTGCAGTTCCTTCAACTTCTAATGTGCATAATATACCTGTACATTTTAAAGAATTTGTTTCTGATTCTATTCTGAAGGCTTTGTCTGCATTTCCACCTTCAAATAAATGTAATAGGTCTTTTAAAACTTCTCATTTAGTTGATGAAATTTCAAATGACCAACAATATGATAATTTATCCTCTTCTAATGAGGATCTATCTGATTCAGAAGATCCTCCTCAGACATTGACACTGACAAATCTACTTATTTATTTAAAATTGAGTATATGCGTTCTTTATTAAATGAAGTGTTAATTACTTTGGATATTGAGGTAACCAGTCCTATTGACGTTCAGTCTAATAAACGTTTAAATGCTGTTTTTAAACCTCCTGTGGTTTCTCCAGGGGTTTTTCCTATTCCTGAGGCTATTTCTGATATGATTTCTAAGGAATGGAATAAGCCAGGTACTTATTTTATTCCTTCTTCAAGGTTTAAAAAATTGTATCCTTTGCCAGCAAAATCTATAGAGTTTTGGGAAAAGATCCCCAAAGTTGATGGGGCTATTTCTACTCTTGCTAAATGTACCACTGTTCCTATGGAAGATAGTACTTCCTTTAAGGATCCTTTAGATAGGAAGCTTGAATCTTATCTAAGGAAGACCTATTTATATTCAGGTCTCAGACCTGCAATTTCTTTGGCTGATGTTGCGGCTGCATCAACTTTCTGGTTGGAGAATTTAGCGCAACAAGAATTGGATTCTGACATATCTAGCATTATTCGCTTATTGCAACATGCTAATCATTTTATTTGTGATGTTAGATCCATGTCTTTAGCTATATTAGCTAGAAGAGCTTTGTGGCTTCAATCTTGGAATGCTGATATGACAGATTATTATCTTTCTTTCCAAGGTAATAATTTATTTGGTTCTCAGTTGGATTCTATTATTTCAACTGTTACTGGGGGAAAGGGAGTTTTTCTGCCTCAGGATAAAAAACCTAAGGGTAAATCTAGGGCTTCTAACCGTTTTCGTTCCTTTCGTCAGAATAAGGAACAAAAACTCAATCCTCCCCCGAGGAATCTGCCTCCAATTGGAAGCCTTCCTCAAATTGGAATAAATCCATGCCTTTTAGGAAACAAAAGTCAGCCCCTAAGTCCGCATGAAGGTGCGGCCTTCATTCCAGCTCAGCTGGTAGGGGGCAGATTAAGGTTTTTTAAGGATATTTGGATAAAATCTGTTCAAAATCAATGGATTCAGAGCATTGTCTCAAGGGTATCGAATAGGATTCAGAGTAAGACCTCCTGTGAGAAGATTTTTTCTCTCACGTATCCCAGTAAATCCAGTAAAAGCTCAGGCTTTCCTGAAGTGTGTTTCAGACCTGGAGTCTTCAGGGGTAATCATGCCAGTTCCTCTTCTGGAACAAGGTTTGGGGTTTTATTCAAATCTATTCATTGTCCCAAAGAAGGAAAAATTTATTCAGACCAGTGGATCTGAAAATTTTGAATCGTTATGTAAGAGTACAAACTTTCAAGATGGTGACTATAAGGACTATTCTGCCTTTTGTTCAGCGAGGACATTATATGTCCACAATAGACTTGCAGGATGCATACCTTCATATTCCGATTCATCCAGAACATTATCAGTTTCTGAGATTCTCTTTCCTAGACAAGCATTACCAATTTGTTGCTCTTCCATTTGGCCTAGCAACCGCTCCAAGATTCTTTTTAAAGGTTATTGCGGTGTTTCCTTATTTGGACGTTATCTTGGTACTAGCTCAGTCTTTACGTACTGCAGAATCTCACACGAATCAACTAGTGTTTCTTCGGAAACATGGTTGGAGGATCAATTTACCAAAAAGTTTCTTCATTCCTCAGATAAGGGTCACCTTTTTAGGCTTCCAGATAGATTCAGTGTCCATGACTTTGTCTCTAACAGACAAGAGACGTCTAAAATTGGTTGCAGCCTGCCGGCACCTTCAGTCTCAGTCATTCCCTTCAGTGGCTATATGCATGGAAGTTTTAGGTCTCATGACTGCAGCATCGGATGCGATCCCGTTTGCTCGTTTTCACATGAGACCTCTTCAGCTTTGTATGCTGAATCAATGGTGCAGGGATTATACAAAGATATCACAATTAATATCCTTAAATCCCAATGTACGACACTCTCTGACATGGTGGATAGATCACCATCGTTTAGTTAAAGGGGCTTCTTTTGTTCGGCCAACCTGGACTGTGATCACAACAGATGCGAGTCTTTCAGGTTGAGGAGCTGTTTGAGGATCTCTGACAGCACAAGGGGTTTGGAAATTTCAAGAGGCGAGATTTCCAATAAATATTTTAGAACTCAGAGCTCTTCAGTTTTGGCCTCTATTAAAGAGAGAACCGTTCATTTGTTTTCAGACAGACATTATCACAACAGTGGCATATGTCAATCATCAGGGTGGGACTCACAGTCCCCAAGCTATGAAAGAAGCATCTTGAATACTTGTTTGGGCGGAATCCAGCTCCTGTCTAATCTCTGCGGTGCATATCCCAAGTGTAGACAATTGGGAAGCGGATTATCTCAGCCGCAAGACTTTACATCCAGGGGAGTGGTCTCTCCATCCAGATGTTTTTTCTCAGATTGTTCAGATATGGGGTCTTTCAGAGATAGATCTCATGGCCTCTCATCTAAACAAGAAACTTCCCAGATACCCGTCCAGGGATGTTCAGGCGGAAGCAGTGGATGCGCTGATACTTCCTTGGTGTTATCATCCTGCTTACATCTTCCCGCCTCTAGTTCTCCTTCCAAGAGTGATTTCCAAAATCATCATGGAACAATCATTTGTGTTGCTGGTAGTGCCAGCATGGCCCCACAGGTTTTGGTATGCGGATCTGGTTCGGATGTCCAGTTATAGTTAGTTGTAGTAGGTGGCGCAAAACAAGTTGCTATTCCCAATGTGACTTACTGTAAATATATGTGATAATATGTGGGCTCAATATATGTTAATGTTTTGATGAGTCCTAATTTTATATTCTCTTTTGGAAAAAATGGATGTCGAAACTATTTAAGAAATAAATATGATCCTTTATTTGATTATGGTAAATTTACCCAATAGTAGTGATGCTAAAAGTACAGTTAAACAAAAATTATTACAATTCCTTCAAAGTTTAAAAAATGACACCGGTGTCTCTATGTATAAAAATGTACATAATATATAAAAAATAAATTAAATTAAAATAATAACGTTGAAATCTTATAATTTATACAGTTTTGGGTTTATCACAAGTTGTAATTTCTAACAGAATGTTTGTAGATACAATTTTATAGTGGATAAAACAATAGTTGCTGTATAGTTCATATAGGATACTTTGTTTCAAGTTCAGCTATGCAATTGAGATCTTATCTTAGGCAACTATATATCAAATGTAGAGGTATGTTGGTGCGATTTTTATCACACTATAATATAAGTATACAAATTAGTACCTTGAAGTGTATCTGTTTGATATAACTTTTGTGAGATAATTGCGGTTAAATAAACGCCGCTATGCCAGTGTTTTGATTAAGTTTCAAGATCAAGCTGGTGGCAGTTCTATATGAGCTGCTGACAGTTAAATAAATGCCGCTTTGGTTTCCTCTTATTAGGTGGGCTTATCTGTTTGCTGCAAGAAAATTCACTTTTATATAAGTGTTTCGGTAGTTGTCGTGGCCGCTCAGTTACCTTATCCTTTGTCGGTCAGTGACCGATTGCGCTCTTAAGGGTTTCTTGGTGGGATCTTCGTTGCGGTTAAGTGCTAACCGTTTGCTGATGTTTTTTAAGTATCTCCGGTTTTTCTATTCTGTGGCTTGTCTGTCGGTCAGTGACCGATCACGATGGTATGGTTGTTGGATAACCTCCTGATGTGGAATTTTTGCGTGCCTTTCCGGTCTGTTGTTCCCAGGTTTCTTAGATGTTGGTCAGTGACCAATCTGGGTGCTGAAATGTGGTTGTTGGGATAACATTTTCATTTAATGGGCATTACTATTTGCAAAAAAAGGGCACAGCCATGGGCACGAGATTCGCACCCAGTTACGCCAATTTGTTCGTAGGGCATTTTGAAGAACTTTTTTTGTCCGGAACTCCATGGGGTGCGAATCTCGTGCTCTACAAAAGGTTTATTGATGATATATTCATTATATGGAAAGGTGATGAGGAACTACTAGAACAATTCATTTCAGATTTTAACACCAATGATTTCGGATTAATATTCACATATGAATATAACAAAGTAAAAATTAATTTTCTGGATATAGAAATATCTATAATAAATAATGAAATAACCACAACCACCTTTTTTAAAAAAGTTGATGCCAACAGCTATATTGATTTTAAAAGCTGCCATCATAATAAATGGAAAAGAAACATACCAAAAGGGCAATTCTCAAGAATCAGAAGAAACTGCACATACATCGCAGATTATGACTCACAAGCAGAGATCTTGCACAACAGATTTTTAGAGAAAGGATACCACCCCAAACAACTACTAGAAACCAACAAACTGGTTAGACAAATAGACAGGTGGTCACTACTAGAAGACAGCAATATGACTAACAAGGCAGGAAAAGATCCATATGACATTCCATTTATTACATCATTTTCTAGTCAACATAAACTAATTGAGAACATTGTAAAGAAACACTGGCACATAGCCAGAAGTGACCCCATAATAGGGAAAAGACTAAAATATCGCCCTGATGTTATATTCAGAAAGGCCACTAATTTAAAGAATATCTTAGCGCCAAGCGAATTTAAAACAATGAAAAACTATTAGGATTTTTTCCATGTCATGTGTGCAAATCATGCAAATTTAGCACCAAAACCAAAAAGGTAAAATCTAATGTAACCCAGAAATAACTGAAGATTAATGACACCATAAGATGCACTGACACCAACATAATCTATTTAATTCAGTGCTCATGTAAACTACAGTACCTAGGTCAAACGGGAAGGAAACTGAAAGAAAGAATAAGAGAACACATCAGATGCATAGAAAAAGAAAAAGATAATACCAGACTTTATGCCCACTTTAAAGAATTCCACAAAGGTAACCCAAATTACATTAAATTTTGGGGCATTAAGAAAATAAAGACAGATGGTAGAGGCGGAAATATGGAAAAAAAGCTACTATACCATGAAGCAGAATTGATTTTCAAAATGAAAACTCTACACCCAAAAGGCCTCAATAGCGAACTAGACCTCAATGCAATTCTATAAGATAAATATCACGAAAACACGCAAACACACCATTAAAACATATTTACTAAACATAATAAAACTACTCAAGAATATATATAAAAAAATATATATATAGTTTTACAGTCTAAGGACACACCACTTGAAATTTAAACTAACACATAGGCCATTTTTATAAAGATTAAGATCATAAAAACCAAGCGATCACATTAACATACCAAGTTGATTAAATACAATAGAATTCTAAAATAAAATATATATATATTTGACAAAATCACCACTTAGTTTTACAGTCTAAGGACAAACAACTTGAAATTTTAAAATTCCTACAATAATTATAAAAATTCATACAAGAAGGCTAATCTCTCATCCGATAATACTAATATCCACAAAAACTAGAAAAGTATTGGTACAACACACTCATTGGATCATACAGCTCTTTATTATATTTTTACAATACCCACTATCTGGTTATTGTAGCCCACAGATAACAAATAGAAACATTCAAACTAGAGTCAAAAGATTCACTTAAAACTTATTTCACTAATTTTTATTTCACTAATTTTTATTTCACAATTGGCCCCATTTTATGGTTAAAATATCCATACAACGATAAGTATAGACACGAAAACACGCAAACACACCATTAAAACATATTTACTAAACATAATAAAACTACTCAAGAAAATAAATATATATATATATATATATATATATCATAAATAAATATATAGTTTTACAGTCTAAGGACACACCACTTGAAATTTAAACTAACACATAGGCCATTTTTTAAGATCATAAAAACCAAGCCATCACACTAACAAACCAAGTTGATTAAATACAATAGAATTCTAAAATAAAATATATATATATTTGACAAAATTACAACTTAGTTTTACAGTCTAAGGACAAACGACTTGAAATTTTAAAATTCCTACAATTATAAAAATTCATACAAGAAGGCTAATCTCTCATCCGATAATACTAATATCCACAAAAACTAGAAAAGTATTGGTACAACACACTCATTGGATCATACAGCTCTTTACTATATTTTTACAATACCCACTATCTGGTTATTGTAGCCCACAGATAACAAATAGAAACTAGAGTCAAAAGATTCACTTAAATTTATATTCTCTTTTGGCCCATCTAACTTTTATTTCACTAAATTCTAATTTCACCATTGGCCCCGTTTTAACTATATTTTATGGTTAAAATATCCATACAACGATAAGTATAGTCAAATTATTTCACTCTAATATTACGCTCTAATTACAGAAACCTTTTAAAAACATCCATGGTTTCATAAAGTGACTAAAATATACACTCTAAAAGTAATTGACATTAAGATATATAATATCTTTCTCTATTTTAAAAGTAATCATATAAAATGTTTATCGCTACATAAAAACACCCAACTATATTATAATTAAGACCCAAGGATACCTATGTTATATAATAAAACAGCATTTTATAATTGTTCCTGATTTTTTTGATTTTATGTATATCATCAATTAGTGATTTATTGCTAAATTAGAGAGGCTTTAAATAGCCTTTGAATCCCCACATCTAGTATCTTGAAAAAGGCTGTCCAGCCGAAACATGTTGATACCAGAGCACACCTGCACAGGATTTGAGAAGACAAAGTGAATACCAGCTATACCCAGTTGAAATATTCAAGTTCCCACTGAGCGGCATATATTTAACCGCAAAGATCACATTGATAACTAGAAATCCTTTTTCTACTTATCCTACAAACTTTCTACTTATCCCAACAACCACATTTCAGCACCCAGATCGGTCACTGACCGACATCTAAGAAACCTGGGAACAACAGACCGGAAAGGCACGCAAAAATTCCACATCAGGAGGTTATCCAACAACCATACCATCGTGATCGGTCACTGACCGACAGACAAGCCACAGAATAGAAAAACCGGAGATACTTAAAAAACATCAGCAAACGGTTAGCACTTAACCGCAACGAAGATCCCACCAAGAAACCCTTAAGAGCGTGATCAGTCACTGACCGACAAAGGATAAGGTAACTGAGCGGCCACGACAACTACCGAAACACTTATATAAAAGTGAATTTTCTCGCAGCAAACAGATAAGCCCACCTAATAAGAGGAAACCAAAGCGGCATTTATTTAACCGTCAGCAGCTCATATAGAACTGCCACCAGCTTGATCTTGAAACTTAATCAAAACACTGGCATAGCGGCGTTTATTTAACCGCAATTATCTCACAAAAGTGATATATAACAGATACACTTCAAGGTACTAATTTGTATACTTATATTATAGTGTGATAAAAATCGCACCAACATACCTCTACATTTGATATATAGTTGCCTAAGATAAGATCTCAATTGCATAGCTGAACTTGAAACAAAGTATCCTATATGAACTATACAGCAACTATTGTTTTATCCACTATAAAATTGTATCTACAAACATTCTGTTAGAAATTACAACTTGTGATAAACCCAAAACTGTATAAATTATAAGATTTCAACGTTATTATTTTAATTTAATTTATTTTTTATATATTATGTACATTTTTATACATAGAGACACCGGTGTCATTTTTTAAACTTTGAAGGAATTGTAATAATTTTTGTTTAACTGTACTTTTAGCATCACTACTATTGGCTAAATTTACCATAATCAAATAAAGGATCATATTTATTTCTTAAATAGTTTCGACATCCATTTTTTCCAAAAGAGAATATAAAATTAGCACTCATCAAAACATTAACATATATTGAGCCCACATATTATCACACATATTTACAGTAAGACACATTGGGAATAGCAACTTGTTTTGCGCCACCTACTACAACTAACTAACTCTTTAAACTTTGGGATAAAGTTTACTTCAGGTGTGCTAGATTCCCCACCAGCTAGACAGTCTAAACCTACCAAACATTCGGATGTCCAGTTGCCCGCCTTGGCCACTTCCGTTACGGCCAGACCTACTATCTCAAGGTCCGTTTTTCCATCAGGATCTCAAATCATTAAATTTGAAAGTATGGAAATTGAACGCTTAGTACTAAGTCATAGAGGTTTCTCTGACTCAGTGATTGATACTATGTTACAAGCTCGTAAATCAGTCTCTAGGAAGATTTATTATAGAGTTTGGAAGACTTAAATTTCATGGTGTTCTTCTCATAAATTCTGCTGGCATTCTTTTAGAATTCCTAGAATTTTACAGTTTCTTCTGGATGATTTGGATAAGGGTTTGTCTGCAAGTTCCTTGGAAGGACAAATCTCCGCTCTTTCTGTTTTATTTCACAGAAAGATTGCTATACTTCCTGATATACACTGTTTTGTACAGGCTTTAGTTCATATTAAGCCTGTCATTAAATCAATTTCTCCTCCTTGGAGTCTTAATTTGGTTCTGAAGGCTTTACAGGCTCCTCCATTTGAGCCTATGTATTATTTGGACATTAAACTACTTTCTTGGAAAGTGTTGTTCCTTTTGGCTATCTCTTCTGCTAGAAGAGTTTCTGAGCTATCTGCTCTTTCTTGTGAATCTCCTTTTCTGATTTTTCATCAGGATAAGGTGGTTTTGCGGACTTCAATTGAATTTTTACCTAAGGTTGTGAATTCTAACAACATTAGTAGAGAAATTGTTGTCCCTTCCTTGTGTCCTAATCCTAAGAATCCTTTGGAAAGATCCTTACATTCTTTGGATGTGGTAAGAGCTTTGAAATATTATGTTGAAGCTACTAAAGATTTCAGGAAGACTTCTAGTCTATTATATTTTCTGGTCCTAGGAAAGGTCAGAAGGCCTCTGCTATTTCCTTGGCCTCTTGGTTAAAGCTTTTGATTCATCAAGCTTATTTGGAGTCGGGTCAAGCCCCGCCTCAGAGAATTATAGCTCATTCTACTAGATCAGTCTCCACTTAGTGGGCTTTTAAGAATAAAGCTTCAGTTGATCAGATTTGCAAAGCAGCGACTTGGTCCTCTTTGCATACATTTACTAAATTCTACCGTTTTTATGTATTTGCTTCTTTGGAAGCAGTTTTTGGTAGAAAAGTTCTTCAGGCAGCTGTTTCAGTTTGATTTTTCTGCTTTTGAGTAAAGTTTTTTTCTTTCAAAAATGAAAATAAACTTTTTTTGGGTTGTGGATTAATTTTTTTTCAGCGGTATATGGCTGTTTTTATTTTATTCCCTCCCTCTCTAGTGACTCTTGAGTGGAGATCCACATCTTGGGTATTGATATCCAATATGTCACTAGCTCATGGACTCTTGCCAATTACATGAAAGAAAACATAATTTATGTAAGAACTTACCTGATAAATTCATTTCTTTCATATTGGCAAGAGTCCATGAGGCCCACCCTTTTTATAGTGGTTATGATTTTTTGTATAAAGCACAATTATTTCCAAATTTCCTTTGTTGATGCTTTCTACTCCTTTCTTTATCACCCCACTGCTTGGCTATTCGTTAAACTGAATTGTGGGTGTGGTGAGGGGTGTATTTATAGGCATTTTGAGGTTTGGGAAACTTTGCCCCTCCTGGTAGGATTGTATATCCCATATGTCACTAGCTCATGGACTCTTGCCAATATGAAAGAAATGAATTTATCAGGTAAGTTCTTACATAAATTATGTTTTTTAACCATTAAAGGGACAGTCTACACCAAATTGTTATTATTTAAAAAGATAGATAATCCCTTTATTACCCATTCACCAGCTTTGCATAACCAACACTGTTATATTAATATACATTTTACCTCTGATTACCTTGTATCTAAGTCTCTGCAAACTGCCCCCTTATTTCAGTTCTTTTGACAGACTTGTATTTTAGCTTACTCCTAGGTAACTTCACGTGCGTGAACTCAATGTTATCTATACGGCACACATGAACTTACGCCCTCTAGTTGGGAAAAAAATGTCAAAATACATTCCAATAAGAGGCGGCCTACAAGGCCTAAGAAATTAGCATATGAGCCTGCCTAGGTTTAGCTTTCAACTAAGAATATCAAGAGAACAAAGCAAATTTGATGATGAAGGTAAAAATTGGAAAGTTGTTTAATATAACATGCCCTATCTAAATCATGAAAGTTTATTTTTGACTAAACTGTCCCTTTAAGGTAAACTTTGAAACACCTTAACATATAATATAATATATTATAACATTATAATAATCTATATTAAATTTAAAAGGACATTAATATATTTAAAGTAAATTAGACTTTTGTTTTAAATTGTATGCTTTCTCTGAGGGGACGATTTTCTATAGATCTCTGGGCTGGTATAGCCTTTTTATCCTGAAAACAGGATGTCTCGGTAAGGGTGCATATACTGCATTTTTGTATGGAATGGAGATGCATACATGGTAATTTAAAAATCATACGGCTAGATTACTAGTTGTGCGTTAGGCTTGAAAAGCAGCGTTGGCCAGTCCCAATGCTGCTTTTTAACGCCCGCTGGTATTACGAGTCTTGAAGGTACAGGTGTACCGCTCACTTTTTTGGCCAGACTCAGAAATACAGCAAATCCACTTACGTCAATTGCGTATCCTATATTTTTAATGGGACTTGCATAGCGCCGGTATTACGAGTCTAACCAAAAGTGAGCGGTACAGCCTCTCCTGTCAAGCCTGGTACCGCATTTTAAAGTCAGTAGTTAAGAGTTTTACACTACAACGCCGTAGCATAAAACTCTTACCTATTAACCCCTAAACCGAGGCCCCCCTACATCGCAAACACTAAAATAAATATTTTAACCCCTAATCTGCCGAACCGGATATCGCTGCCACTATAATAAATATATTAACCCCTAAACCGCTGCACTCCCGCATTGCAAACACTAGTTAAATATTATTAACCCCTAATCTGCTGTCCCTAACATCGCCGACATCTACCTACATTTATTAACCCCTAATCTGCCGCCCATAATGTCGCTGCCACTATATTAAATGTATTAACCCCTAAACCTAAGTCTAACCCTAACCCCCCCAACTTAAATATAATTACAATAAATCTAAATAAAATTACTACAATTACCTAAATAATTCCTATTTAAAACTAAATACTTACCTGTAAAATAAACCCTAAGATAACTATATAACTAATAGTTACATTGTAGCTATCTTAGGGTTTATTTTTATTTTACAGGAAAGTTTGTATTTATTTTAACTAGGTAGAATAGTTATTAAATAGTTATTAACTATTTAATAACTACCTAGTTAAAATAAAGACAACTTTACCTGTAAAATAAAACCTAACACTACACTATAATTAAATAAATTAACTAAATTAAATACAATTAATTACAATTAAATACAATTAAATACAATTATCTAAAGTACGAAACCCCCCCACTAAATTACAGAAAATAATAAAATAATTACAAGATTTTTAAACTAATTACACCTAATCTAATCCCCCTAACAAAATAAAAAAGCCCCCCTAAATAAAAAAAGCCCTACCCTACACTAAATTACAAATAGCCCTTAAAAGGGCCTTTTGCGGTTCATTGCCCCAATGTAATCAGCTCTTTTACCTGTAAAAAAAGTACAAATGCCCCCCCAACATTAAAACCCACCACCCACACAACCAACCCTACTCTAAAACCCACCCAATCCCCCTTAAAAACACTTTCCCCTTGAAGATCACCCAACCATGAGACGAGATGTCTTCACCCAACCGAGCAGAAGTGGTCCTTCAGACGGGCAGAAGTCTTCATCCAAGCCGGGCAGAAGAGGTCCTTCAGATGGGCAGAAGTCTTCATCCAGACGGCATCTTCTATCTTTATCCATCCGGCGCGGAGCGGGTCCATCTTCAAGACATCCGACGCGGAGCATCCGCTTCATCCAGAGTCTTCTTACTAAATGACGATACCTTTAAGTGACATCATCCAAGATGGTGTCCCTTCAATTCCGATTGGCTGTTCCAATCAGCCAATAGAATGCGAGCTCAATCCTATTGGCTGATTGCATCAGCCAATAGGATTTTTTCTACCTTAATTCCGATTGGCTGATAGAATTCTATCAGCCTATCGGAATTGAAGGGACGCCATCTTGGATGACATCACTTAAAGGTACCGTCATTTAGTAAGAAGACTCCGGATGAAGAGGATGCTCCGCGTCGGATGTCTTGAAGATGGACCCACTCCGTGCCGGATGGATGAAGATAGAAGATGCCGTCTGGATGAAGACTTCTGCCCGTCTGAGGGGGTATTTGTACTTTTTTTTTTTTTTACAGGTAAAAGAGCTGATTACTTTGGGGCAATGCCCCGCAAAAGGCCCTTTTAAGGGCTATTTGTAATTTAGTGTAGGGTAGGGCTTTTTTTTATTTTGGGGGGCTTTTTTATTTTGTTAGGGGGATTAGAGTAGGTGTAATAAGTTTAAAAATCTTGTAATTATTTTATTATTTTCTGTAATTTAGTGTTTTTTCCCGTACTTTAGATAATTTTATTTAATTGTAATTAATTGTATTTAATTTAGTTAATTGCATTTAATTATAGTGTAGTGTTAGTGTTTAATTTTACACGTACTTTTGTATTTATTTTAGCGAGGTAGTTATTAAATAGTTAATAACTATTTAATAACTATTGTACCTAGTTAAAATAAATACGAAGTTGCTTGTAAAATAAAAATAAACCCTAAGATAGATACAATGTAACTATTAGTTATATTGTAGCTAGCTTAGGGTTTATTTTAAAGGTAAGTATTTAGTTTTAAATAGGTATTATTTAGGTAATTGTAGTAATTTTATTTATATTTATTTAAATTATATTTAAGTTAGGGGGGGTTAGGGCTAAGGTTAGACTTAGGTTTAGGGGTTAATAACTTTATTATAGTGGTGGCGACGTTGTGGGTGGCAGATTAGGGGTTAATAAATGTAGTTAGGTTGCGGCGACATTGGGGGTGGCAAATTAGGGGTTAATAAGTGTAAGATTAGGGGTGTTTAGACTCGGGGTTCATGTTAGGGTGTTAGGTGTAGACATAACTTTATTTCCCCATAGGAATCAATGGGGCTGCGTTAGGAGCTAAACGCTGCTTTTTTGCAGGTGTTAGGTTTTTTTCAGCCGGCTCTCCCCCATTGATTCCTATGGGGAAATCATGCATGAGCATGTTTTACCAGTTCGCCGCTAACGTAAGCAGCGCTGGTATTGAGGTGGAGCTAAATTTTGCTCTTCGCTCACTTCTTTGCGGTTAACACCGGGTTTCTAAAAACCTGTAATACCAGCGCTGTCTGTAAGTGAGCGGTGAGCTTAAACTGCTTGTTAGCACCGCACCCCTCCTAACGTAAAACTTGTAATCTAGGTGATAGAAAATTAATAATTGAACCATTCACATAAAAATACTCACAGTGCACAGTGTAAATCATAATTTAAGTACAGGTACAAAGCATCATTTTTGCTTTTGTGAAAAATTGGCTGAACACAGGAGTTCTAGGGGCATATATGAAATTGTCTCTCAAATCCCAGCATAATTCTATAAAGCTTTTTGCACTGCAGTTCTCACCATTTTTTCTTGCCAGTGAGAAGGTGGCAGTCTTTTCTCAAAACACTCAAAATACTTAAAGGGACAGTCAAGTCCAAAATAAACTTTTATGATTGAAATAGGGCAATTGTAATTATAAACAAATTTCCAATTTACTTTTATCACTAATTTTGCTTAGTTCTTTTGGTATTCTTAGCTGAAAGCTAAACCTAGATAGGCTCATATGCTAATTTCTTAGACCTTGAAGGCCACCTCTTATGTGAATGCATTTTGACAGTTTTTCACCACTAGAGGGTGTTAGTTCATGTGTGTCATAGATAATATTGAGTTCATGCACGTGAAGTTACCTAGGAGTAAACTAGAATGCAAGTCTGTCAAAAGAACTGAAATAAGGGGCAATTTGCAGAGGCTTAGATACAAGGTAATCAGAGGTAAAAAGTGTATCATTATAACCGTATTGGTTATCCAAAGCTGGGGAATGGGTAATAAAGGTTTTATCTTTCTTTTTAAACAACAACTATTCTGATGTTGACTGTCCCTTTAATAATCTAATAAAAAAACACGCATACAAAAATAAAAGTGATTGTAAGATGCTTTACACAGAAAGCAGCATAATGTGATTTATATTGCTTACAGGATTGCATTTTTAAAGTACCCCCCCTGCTTCCTGCTAAGTTAGCTCTATGGAGCAAAGTGCCCCTTTCCAGTGAGTTCCATTACTTTGTATAGGAGCCATCTCACCACTTGCACGGACTGCCCCTTTTTTAACAATTATTCCACTATGGCAGCCCCTGCGATGGTCAGTGTGAAAAACTCTGTCTGATCTGGAGAACTTTAGAAAATTGTCCCCTTTAACCTGAAAGAAAAAAATGGTATATGGTAGGGCAGTGCCCTAAAGCTCTTTTGCTACCCGAACACCCCTTACAAAACCATATTCTGAAACAAAAAAAGTCTACCACTATACCACAAAGTTAATACTCACCAAACTTCGATCCGGCTCCTACGTGATTGCCAACTGCAGTGCTCCTCTTCTATCCAGCAATGGTGGTCTTCTATCTTCATCTCAGCGGTGGTGGTCTTCTATGCACATATTAACACATGTATTGCTATTGGCTGATTTTCAAATCCAAATTCAAATCAGCCAATAGAAAAATCTTTCATTCGATTTGCTGATTTGAATTTGAAAATCAGCCAATAGCAATGCAAGGGTATTCCTATACAAAGGGGGTACCTTACATTCAAAATTCAGTGTGGTGGGTGACCCCATGAAGATGGAAGAGCCGTCACTAGCTCAGAGCCGTCACTAGCACTCTCCCACCTTGAGGGAGATCTGGGGGCTCCCACCCGCTCCTACCCTGGTGATCGGGCCTGCATAGTGACAGAAATCGCGAGGGCTTCACTTTATGCGTGGTGACGTCACACACAATAACATGATGATGTCACTGCACAACTTTATTTATACTTAACAATGTTAAGTATAGGAGCAGGGGGCATGCTGCTTAGAAGCCTGTATCTCAGGCATCTAAGCAACTACAGACCCCCAAGACCATTGGAAAGGTAATTGCCTAACCTTTCCAATAGTGTAAGTCTTGGGGATCTGAAAAAAAAAATGTGTTAAAAAAATAAAATTAAAAAAACCTTAAAAAATCTTAGCACCCAGGTGGGAAAGTGCTTATTACTCAAAGGGTTAAATATGTTATTCTTTGAGTAGCAAAAGAGCTTTAGCACTACAAAATGTCCTTCTAAGGGCAATACCCAAACAAATGCCCTTTTTGTGGGGGGGCGCTACTTGTATTGTAGTGTTGAATGTGTTGATTATTGATTATTAATATTAATAATAATAATAATAAAAATTATCATCAGCAATACCTCCAATTAATATAGTAAAATCTTAGCAGTGCATTCCAGTAAAATGTTATATAATCTCTGTAGTATACTCCAGAATAATACTGTTGAGATATTCAGATATTAATGACAATAAAATTATTATTAAATATTATTTAATCCCAAATTATTTGTTCCTAAATTCTGATCAGGTAAATTATTATAAACATGATGACTATATTTATGCAGTAAATAGGATATTGATTGTGACCAGATATATATGAATAATTATTAAAAAAATAAAGTATAAAGCAAGCTATAGAAATATTTAGATTATTTAATATTCAATTAAATTGCCTGTTACCCTGGATATGGACACAATATTATTTATAAATTAACCTTTACTCAAAATGAATTAAATATAAAATATCACAACTGAATTTTCTAGAACAATTTATAATTAGCCAGTAAAATTAACCAAATAACAATATGGCTTATTTAAAAATGTTTGGAAAGCAAATATATACAAATATTACAATAAAATCTTACCAAATCTAAATAATTCTAATATAATTTAACCAGCTAATCCAAAAATAGTCTACTATAACTTCAATTAATCAACCAGAGATTTATACATTATTAGCAATTCAATATATCAATCAGTACAGTATTAATAAGTCTGATCTAGCTACAATAATACAATTTATAAAATATATCACGGTAACTTAAAATTAATTTATGAGTATTAATGCATAACCCTTTTTCTCAATGGTAAATTTAATTAATTCTGATATAATTATCTAGCATACACTGATCTATTTAATGTTAGATTGTAAATATAAGGTAGAAATTAAAATCACAGCTTCAATTACACTATTGCTGTAAAGAATCTTTAAGCTGTAGTACCTATTAAAATATTTCTCTTATATGTTACCCGTTAGCAAGATTTGAGAGTTTCAGCACCCAGAATTTCTCTGACTGTCATATAAGGAAGATATCCACAATTTAGGAAGGACATTAGCCCAATATTGTCTTTCCCAAAAAGAGTGTTCCAGCAAGGTTGTCTCACAAAAAAAGTGTCACACCAGAGACTGTAAAAACCAGGCAGCAGAAAAAAAGGTCCTCTCTCTTCCCATGTGTAGAGCTTTTGCCCCTGTGACAAAGCTCCTCCTCCATTCTTAAATCACCCAATGAGGAAACTCTGGGTTCTCATAGGTCACTTGCTTGGCCCACCCAGTGATTTAATTAATCAGAATGAAATACATTGGCTGCAGTTTTCAGGTTCGGCCACTGGAGCACAGGACCTTGAGTGATGATTTTTATTTTTCTATAACATAACTTTATTTCTCAAGTACAAAAGTATAATTTTTCTTTAGATATTTTCATAAAGTGTTCATTTAAATACACTTATGATTTCATAGTTTTAATAAAACATTGTGCCATTGTATATGGCCTATTTAATTTGACTGAGTATGTATTTATATACTTCATGTTAGATAAATGTATAATTGTATATCTGATTATATATAATACACATTTGTTTATTTAGGGTATATCTCAATATATGTTTTTGATAGTCATGTATGTTTGGAGATTAAGGAATATAATTAATATTTTCAGTATATTATATTAATAAGCCAATTTGGGTATATTAATGGTATAATTTCATTTCATATTCTGATAGGCCAGCACTCACAGTTAACATTTCATCCACCCAGGGTGCTTCCAAAGTATTAATAGTAGTGAAGAAAAGGGATGCACTCGCCAGGATTTTCAAAGTTACCATTTAATGTAACGTTTCGGGGTGTTACCCCCTTCGTCAGACAATACAAAATAACAATCCACAACCTGTTACAAACAGTGTCTTTTAAGCTACCCTAAGTGATACAGTTTCAGGTCCTGTTGACCTGAAACTGTATCACTTAGGGTAGTTTAAAAGACTAATTGAATACATTCTGGTCTGCAATACTGTATCTGAATAGCAGGGGTCTGAGTCAAAAAGTCTCAGACTTTAGTTTTAGAATAGGCATTGTTGTGGGTTTTTTTTTCTTTTTTTTCTTTTCTTTAATGGTTGTTTTTTTATTTTCTGTAATGTTAGCTTTTTATGTATTGTTAGTTTTTTTTGTAAAGTAGGGGATGTTAGTTTAGGGGTGTTAGCTTGTAATGGGGGTTAGAGGTTAGGGGATACTTTACAATGTGGGTATGTGGCAGTTTGGGGGTGTGGCAGTTTAGGGGTTAATAGTTTAGCAGGTACTTTGCAATGTGGGTGTGTGGCTGATTATAGGTTAATAGTGTAGTGGGATACTTTGCAGTGGGCTTATGTTGCTTGAGTATGGGTGTTAAGTTTTTATCCGCTTTTCGTGCTCCATTGAAAGGGACATAAAACCCAATTTTTTTCTTTCATGATTCAGATAGAGCATGTGATTTCAAATAACTTTTAAATTTACTTCTATTCTCTCATTTGTTTTGTTCGCTTAATATTCTTTGTTGAAAATGATACCTAGGTAGACTCAGAAGATGCTGATTGATGGTTGCACATATATTCCTCATGCTATTGGCTCACCTAATGCATTAACAATGCAGTAGTGCTTCACTGCTTCTTCAATATTGAATACCTAGAGAATTAAGCAAAATAGATAATAGAAGTACAACCCCAATTCTGAAAAAGTTGGGACAGTATGGAAAATGCAAAAAACAAATAAACAAAACAGTGTAATTTAAAAATTCACCCTATACTATATTGAAAACACATTATTAACACATTATTTGATGTTTTACTTTGTGAATTTAATGTATTTTTAAAAATATACACTCATTTCAAATCTGATGACTGCAACACACTCCAAAAAAGTTGGGACAGTCGACTGTTTACCACTGTGTAACATCACCTTTTCTTTTAATAACACTTATTAATCGTTTGGGCACTGAAGACATCAGCTGGTTAAGTTTAGCAAGTGGAATTTTCCCCCATTTACTCATTATGCATGTCTTCAGCTGTGCAACTGTATGGGGCCTTCGTTGCTTTATTTTGCACTTCATAATGCGCCACACATTCTCAACCGGAAACAGGTCAGGACTGCAGGCAGGCCATGCTAGCACCCGCACTCTTTGCTTACTCAACCATGCACTTGTAACCCAGGCGTTATCCTGCTGGAAAATGCAGTTACGTCCCTGGAAAAGACGTCTGGATGGCAGCATATGTTGCTCTAAAATGTATACATATCTTTCTGCATTAATGGTGCTGTCACGGATACCAGACAGCTAAGGCTACCGCCAACCTCCCCTACAACCTCACCCCTGTTGTTTCTCAGTGGTTTTGGGCTCCTCAGAGCAACCACAATCTCTGGAAACTTTTGTTTGCTTTTTTTGTGAAGAGCTGGTGCATGACCAGGAAAACCCTCCTAGGCTGGCCGGGCTCCTGGAACTCCCGGTCGGCCGCCTCACAACGGACACCCGCATAACTCCTCTCAGGCTGGCCAGGCTCCTGGAACTCCCGGTCGGCCACAGGACAGTAGGACACCCGCTAACTTTACCCCTGGTCACTCCAGCAGCCTTTTGCCCCAGAGCTCCGCTATTTTGGGGATTGGTAGCCCCTAGGCAGGACAAGACCTGTGGCAATTATCAGAGGGGAGCTCATTTGGGAACTGGGGCTTTTGGACACCCATAACTTCAACGGACTGTAACTCTGGTCCCCAGTAACAAATCATGCTAATTTTTGGACTGTGGCATCTGGAGACCAAGAGCTTTAAAATGACACCCTGAAACCGCCACCCCTAGGTATTGGGATTATGTGAGAATGTGGCTCCTATGGAGGTGCTGGGCTGTCTGGAGGGGCGGGAATGGCGGGAAAACTGTGGCATTGTCTTCTGTTCTTATCAAGATGAGCTGTCTGGAGCTGTCAATAAAATCAGTTCTTATTTCACCTGAATGCTAGTCTGTCTAGTCATTTAGGTGGGCTCCAGCTAGAATCACTTTCCTGGGCTACATAGAAATCACTTTCCTGGGCTACATAGCAGCCTGTTCCAGGCAGAGGAAGGACACTCTGGCAGAGCTACCTAGTCTGGGTAGCTGGAGTCTGCCACACGGTGGGACCCTGAGTACTGGTGCTGTCGGGCATCAGTGGTGGCTACAGGCTGTGGTCACTTGCCAGCTACATAGCTGCAGTTGGCAGGGAGGAAGCAGGACCCATTTGGCGGAGCTACCCAGTCGGGGTAGGCGGGGTATCCGTCACATTGGCTGGCAACGGTGGGATCTGCTTCTTCCATATGATTCCTGCTGACAGAGAAGGGCCACAGTAGCTGGTAACTATGGAAGCCGAGTACCTAAGGAGAGTACAGGAGGCACTGACCCAGCTGGATGGTCCTGGTTCTGAACTGGACCAGGTGAGCTGCAGGAGCATTGTCAGCCGGCAACTATGGAGGGAGAGGCTTCAACAAGAAAAGGATTGTGATGGAAAGGTCCTCCCCACAGATGATGAGAGGTACAGGGTCCGGTGGGACTTGCAAGTGCTTTTCCTGGGAGAGCAGCCCATGGAGGAATGGCTATCGGAACTAGATAGACTGGTTTGGGCAGAGATGTGGGTGGAGGACGGCTATCGGGACCTCCGATGGCTCGCTATGCAAGTACGGCCATGGCTGGAGGATTGCTCCCCCACAGAGGGCTTTGGCGGCCCTGGGTTACTATTGGAAAAATTGACAGAAGACCCAGAATTTGGGAGTGGGATGGAACTGAGAGTAACAAACATTGGCCACTCCAGAGAGCAGCTGTTGGATCTCTCAGGGGTACCCTGGCTGGTATCCGATATGGTATCGCTTATTGTCCAAGAATGGGGACTGGAAAAGGAATACAACAGGCTGCTAGACTGAGTTCTGCAGCATGCCATGGAGTCTACATGGAGCTGTGGTGCAGCACTCTGGGAATCATGGAGGTTGGCCTCAGATGAGTGGCAACAGAGCATAAACGACAACGAGCTGCTAGATGCTTATAGACCTGGACAAAGGAGCCACCCCAGCAGAAGCACTGGCAACAGGGCAGAGAGCTGCTGGCCTCTGTCCAGCACCTGTAACAGCCCCAGGAAACAGGAAGAGGAGGTAGGCATCCTCTATCCCCTTACAGAGAACCCCTTGCAGGGAGAGTTGGATGTCGGTCTCTCTCCCCAGTGGCAGAGCCATCCCCTGGGAGTGGAGGTAGTCATCCTCCCTCCCCTTACAGAGCACCCCTTGCAGGGAGAGATGGATGTCGATAACTCTCCCCAGCAGCAGAACCCCTTCCTGGGAGAGGAGATAGTCGATCTCTCTCACCAGCGGCAGAGCCATCCCCTGGGAGCGGAGGTAGTCATCCTCCCTCCCTGTAAGCGGAACCCCTTCCTGGGAGAGGAGACAGTTGGTCTCTCTCCCCAGTGGCAGCCATCCCCTGGGAGCGGAGGTAGTCATCCTCCCTCCCCTTACACAGAACCCCTTCCTGGGAGAGGAGACAGTCGGTCTCTCTCCCCAGTGGCAGATCCATCCTTCGGGAGCGGAGGTAGTCGTCCTCCCTCCCCTTACAGAGAAGCCCTTGCAGGGAGAGACGGGTATCGATATCTCTCCCCAGCGGCCAAATCCCTTTCTGGGAGAGGAGACAGTTGGTCTCTCTCCCCAGTGGCAGAACCCCGTACAGGGAGCAGAGACAGCCAGTCTCCCTCCGCAGCGGCAGCACAGTTTCCCATGGAGCGGAGGTAGCAGACCTCCCTCCCCAGTGGTAGATCTACTTTTCGGGAGAAGAGACAGACGGACTCTCCCCTGAGTAGCTTGGCAGGGTCTCTACCCTTTTCTTGTCCCAGAGTATTTCTCACAAAGGGCAGACGTGCATTGGGCAAGGAGGATAAAAGCAT
The DNA here is from genome assembly GCF_027579735.1 of Bombina bombina. NCBI lineage: Eukaryota > Metazoa > Chordata > Amphibia > Anura > Bombinatoridae > Bombina > Bombina bombina. The sequence continues at coordinate 979,557,373 of NC_069502.1, forward strand.
TTACAGTTGGTGCCACATGTTTGGGCACCCAAGCTTTTCCTGCCCCACCAAGGAGCAAGGAGTACTCAATAGAGTGTCACAGAGGGAGACAGTTTGGCCATGGAACTTAAGGACACTGGAACTTGTAGAACAGCAATTGTTTGGGAGCCGGCCTTAGCAAACTTGTTTGGGACTTTGCATTATGTGACTATCCCTGCACCCAGGGCGCAGGGTATAAATGCCAGCAGGAACCCCCCAGGATGCCCCAAGCTCAGGAGAGATGGGATAACCTCTCCCAGCAACTGTGAAGTGGAGGGCCACCATCGGACAGCCCCAGGTCAACCCGTTAAGGGTCTAGCCGGGTCTGCCGAACTTGAGGGGGGGAGATGTCATGGATACCAGACAGCTAAGGCTACCCCCAACCTCCCCTACAACCTCACCCCTGTTGCTTCTCAGTGGTTTTGGGCTCCTCAGAGCCACCACAATCTCTGGAAGCTTTTGTTTGCTTGTTTTGTGAAGAGCTGGTGTATAACCAGGAAAACCCTCCTAGGCTGGCCGGGCTCCTGGAACACCCAGTCGGCCGCCTCACAATGGACACCCGCCTAACTCCTCTAAGGCTGGCCGGGCTCCTGGAACTCCCGGTCGGCCACAGGACAGTAGGACACCTGCTAACTTTACCCCTGGTCGCTCCAGCAGCCCTTTGCCCCAGAGCTCTGCTCTTTTGGGGATTGGTAGCCCCTAGGGAGGACAAGAGCTGTGGCAATTATCAGAGGGGAGCTCATTTGGGAACTGGGGGTTTTGGACACACCTAACCCCATAACTTCAACGGACTGTAACTCTGGTCCCCAGTAACGAATCATGCTGATTTTTGGACTGTGGCATCTGGAGACCAAAACCGCCACCCCTAGGTATTGGGATTTTGTGAGACTGTGGCTCCCTTGGAGGTGCTGGGCTGTCTGTAGGGACGGGAATGGCAGGAAAACTGTTGCATTGTCTTCTGTTCTTATCAAGATGAGCTGTCTGTATAAAAGGAGTGTGTTTTCATTAAAATCAGTTCTTATATCACCTGAATGCTAGTCTGTCTAGTCATTTAGGTGGGCTGCTGCTAGAATCACTTTCCTGGGCTACATAGAAATCACTTTCCTGGGCTACATAGCAGCCTGTTCCAGGCAGAGGAAGGACACTCTGGCAGAGCTACCTAGTCTGGGTAGCTGGAGTCTGCCACAGGGTGGGACCCTGAGTACTGGTGCTGTCGGACATCAGGGGTGGCTACAGGCTGTGGTCACTTGCCAGCTACATAGCTGCAGTTGGCAGGGAGGAAGCAGGACCCGTTTGGTGGAGCTACCCAGTCGGGGTAGCCGGGGTATCCGTCACAGGTGCCCTCACCGATGGGCAAGTTACCCATGCCATGGGCACTGATACTGCTGGCTTTTGGACCTGACGCTGATAACAGCTTGGATGGTCCTTTGCTTCTTTGGCCCAGAGAACACGATGGCTGTTTTTTCCAAAGGCTATTTAAAATGTTGTCTCATCAGACCACAAAGAGAAGTCGGCCGCACTTCTGGACAGTGTTGATGTAAGACTTCTTCTTTGCAAAGTAAAGCCTTAACTTGCATTTTGGATGCAGCGGCTAATGGTGTTGACTGACAAAGGTTTACCAAAGTGTTCCCGAGCCCATGTCAGGTTATCCATTACAGACTCATGAATGTTTTTGAGATAGTGACGTCTGAGGGATTAGAGATCACACGCGTTCAGAAGTGGTTTTCGAGATTGCTCTTTACGCACCGAGATTTTACCAGATTCCTTGAATCTTTTAATTATATTGTCTCACGCGTTCAGAAGTGGTTTTCGAGATTGCTCTTTACGCACCGAGATTTTACCAGATTCCTTGAATCTTTTAATTATATTGTGCTCTGCCAGAGTGTCCTTCCTCTGCCTGGAACAGGCTGCTATGTAGCCCAGGTGAAATGCCCCAAATCCTATCAATTTGTCTTTGGGGAATGTTGTTCTCAAAGTGTTGGATTATTTGCTGACGCATCTGTTGGCAGATTGGCAAGCCTTGACCCATCCTTGCTTTTGAAGGAATTGGTCTTTTTTGGAGGCTCCTTGAATACTATGATTACACGATTGCCTCACCTGTTTCACATTACCTTCTTATTTCAATTTGTCACTATTGGTTCTAAATTGCCCCTGTCCCAACATTTTTGGAACGTTTAGCAGTCATCAGATTTGAAATGAGTGTATATTTTCAAAAATAGATTAAATTCACAAAGTAAATAATGAATAAATGTGTTAATAATGTGTTTTCAATATATTACAGAGTGAATTGAATTTTCAAATGACTCTTTATGTTTGATTTTGTGCATTTTCCATACTGTCCCAACTTTTTCAGAATTGGGGTTGTAAATTAGAAAGTTGTTTAAAATTGTAAGTTCTATCTGAATAATGATCATCATCTAGCCTTTAACTTCCTCACAAAAATGAAACCAAATTTAAAATATCCTATCACTATAAACCCCGAGCACTATTAACTCTTGGCCCCTAATTATCACACAGGCCTAAACACGCCCCTTGCTAGGCCTTAATATTCTTCCTGCACCCCCCACCTAAATTTCTTTTTAAAGTGAAGGTAAACTTTGGTGAATGAAAGCCCGTTTTTTAAAAATAATATTAAAAACAGGGGCACTTTCATTCATCAAAGTTTATAAAGCAGCCGTTTGGTAAAAAAAAAATTGCCTTTTTTTTTTCCTTTTCACTGGTACAGCAGCTTCCCCCACATAGAGATCCTCTATTCACATGTCAGCAATGACAAATCCAGCTTCCTCCAATCACAGCATGGCCTCAGACAATGACTACCCTGGGGGGAAAGCTGTGATTGGAGGAAGCAGGATTAGTCATTGCTGACGTGTGAATAGAGGATTTCTAGGTGGGGGAAGCTGTTGTAGCAGTGAAAAGAAAAAAAAGGTTTGTTTTTTTAACAAAACGGCTGCTTTGTAAACTTTGATGAATGAAAGTGCCCCTGTTTTAATAGTATTTTTAAAAAAATGGGCTTTCATTCACCAAAGTCTACCTTTACTTTTTATCACCGTTATGCTCACCATATTAAAGGGACAGTTAACACCAGAATTTTTGTTATTTTAAAAGATGGATAATCCCTTTATTACCCATTACCCAGTTTTGCATAACCAACACAGTTATAATAATACCCTTTTACCTCTGTGATTACCTTGTAGCTAAGCCTATGCAAACTGCCCCTTATTTCAGTTATTTTGACAGACTTGCATTTTAGCCAATCAGTGCTGACTCCTAGGTAACTCCACGTTTGTGAGCTCAATGTTATCTATATGACACACTTGAACTAACACCCTCTAGTGGTTTAAAACTGTCAAAATGCATTCAGATTAGAGGTGGCCTTCAAGGTCTAAGAAATTAGCATATGAGCCTACCTAGATTTAGCGTTCAACTAAGAATACCAAAAGAACAATGCATAATTAGTGATAAAAGTAAATTGGACAGTTGTTTAAAATGACATGCCCTATTTGAATCATGAAAGTTTATTTGGGACTTGACTATACCTTTAAATACTTATTTGATCCATCAACTTCCAACAAACTCTATCCACATTAATTCTTGCTACTTAGGCTTCTCTGCACCTAACTGCCAAGATTTTTCCATTTGTGCTGTGGGTTGTGGAAGGGGCAGTACTTTAAGGGTGTAGGTGTTTTAAGTGGGGAGTTATAGAACAGAATAGGTTAAAGGTGTATGTGTTTGCAGTGAGGTTTCAGAGGGGCATAGTCTTAGGAAGTTTTGGTGGATGAGGTCATGAAATTGATGTACTGAGGGATGCAGGTTGTTTAGAGGTTTATTTAGGTAAGGTAGACTTGTAACAGTGGAAGTATCTTCATGACAATGGGATAATATATAATATTTAATAAATTGCTTAAAGAGGCTGCTCCCAGGTGGTGACTCACCATAGAACAAGCTACTGAGCTGTTATTGCTTCCTGGTTGTATTTACATGTAGACCCTGGAGAAAGTTTTCCTAAGGGTGATGGGGGAACCCAAATTTGGACTCCCTGTCCAATGTGCTTAGAGGGATATGGCTGTACCTCACTGACGAGGCCCACAGAGGACTGACATGATTGTCTGGGATTGTCATGTTCCTTGTTCGAAGGAAGATTACCTGGTATTTAGGGCTGGACTAAGCTTGTTAGGAAGGATCAGACTGATATACTTCAGGAAAGTTGTCCTCTGTGAAAAGCAAAATTAGGCTAAAAGAGGCTGCTCACAGGTGGTAACTTGCCGTAGAACAAGCTACTGAGCTATTGTTCGTTCCTGGTTGAGCACTTCTCTTTTTGTATGTAGAATATTTAACTTACTCAGCACATAATAATACTAGCACTGATAATGTATCATGAAATATTGATTGGAATACTATTACTCTAATATGAATTGTAAAGTTTGCATATACTTAAAATAGTTGAGTTGTGGTAGAATAAGTGTTTAATTCAGTTATTGGGTAATTAAAATTGGGAAGACTTGATGCTACTGTTTTGTGCTGTTTGTCTTCTAATCTAAAGAAGAACTGAGTGAAACCCCTGATGCTTATACCCCTGCTTTCCTTCCTAAAAGTGACAGTAAAGTCAGAACTAAACTTTAATGATTTGGACAGAACATGCAATTTTAAACAAATTTCAAATTTTCTTCTAGTATCTTGACTTACTCTATTCTCTTGGTATTCTTTATTTAATAACATACCTAGGTAGGCATAAACCAAGGTCACACTAGTGAGACCTTGGTTTATCACGCTAACATATATATTTCCATACAAATTAGCGCCGGACTTTCTTGTGCCAAGATCACAGTATTTGACAATCTTACACACATCAGATCACTGTGTGAAAATATTATAATAACTTGCACTTACGCCAGTGCCTGTCCATTCTCAGGGAAAGTGACACTCCCCATCAACCCACTATCTCTATCTATTGGATAATATTATATATTGTTCCAACGGTTTAAATTCTTTTGTAATTTTAACTGTGTGTTGTTTGTGTGTTTTTTTTTTTAATTTTAATTAAAACCAATAAAGGTTATATTTTAAATACATCACCTTTGTACACTTCCAGACACTGATGTTATATTCATCAATTTAAAGGGAGAGTTAAGTGCTACACAAATGCATACTTTGTTCTTCAACCTCTGTGTTGATCAATCCCTCTAATTTGGAAAGTTGTTTATGCTCTATCTGAACCATAAAATAAAAAAAATGGTTTCATGTCCCTTTAAGAAATAATCATCTTCCTTTTACCTTCTCTCTGCATACTTGCAAAACAATAAATAATGTATTGTATCAGGGGGTTGACATACAGTATATTTGCCTTTTTTCATGAATTTTTATACTGAGAAAAAGTCAGTAAACAAATAAATGAGCTACACTGGGAACTGGAAAGTTTAGTCATTGGTAAGATTGATGCCAGAACAAATATTCTTGAAATACAGTGCATTGCTCTATGGTCATATTTTATCCAGTTCAAGGACATTCTATTAAGAACATTATTTTGTTGATGGCATGGACCTCTTCATCATGTTTATAAGTATAGATAACAAACAGGATTCTCTCTATTGCTTTTGATTTATGATTTAGCAATTTAATTTAATAGAGAAGAGGGTGTACGCTTTCACTCTCCCGTCACCTATTCAGCACCAACTTCTATTTTATTTTTGGTGTCATATGTCTAGAAAAACATACACCTAGATTACAAGTTTTACGCTATAGAGGGTGCAAAACGAAAGCTTTTGAAAAGCCGGCTTGTGCGTGCGATATGGTTGCGTTGAGCTCCATACCGCACAAAATACAAGCGCTGCTTTGACGTGCTCGTGCACGCTTTCCCCATAGACATCAATGGGGAGAAAGTATTAGAAAAAAAAATAACACCTGCGATCGGGGAATGAAACACTCCGTATCGCAGCCCCATTGATATCTATAGGGAAAAAAAGTTAAGTTTAAACCTAACACCCTAACATAAACTCCTAGTCTAAACACCCCTAATCTGCTGCCCCCGACATCGCCGCAACTGAAATAAATCTATTAACCCCTAATCTACGGCTCCCGATATCGCCACCACTATACTAAAGTTATTAACCCCTATTCCCCCACACCCCAACATCGCCCACACTATAATAAAGATATTAACCCCTATTCCGCCGCTCCCCGCCACTAAATAAAGTTATTAACCCTTAAACTTCTGGCCTCCAACATCTACCACTAAATAAACCTATTAACCCCTAAATTGCCAGCCCCCACATCGCAACAACCCTAAATTAAACTATATTAACCCCTAACCCTAACCGTAACCCTAAACCTAACTGTAAACCCTAAAACTAACAGTAACCCTAACCCCCTAACTTTAATATAATTAAAGTAGAGCTAAATTAAAGTTACGATTATTAACTAAATAATACCTATTCAAAACTAAATACATACTTAGCTGTGAAATAAAACCTAAGCTAATAGTTATTTTGTAGCTAGCTTAGGTTTTATTTTTATTTCCCAGGTAAGTTTCTATTTATTTTAACTAGGTAGACTAGTTAGTAAATAGTTATTAACTATTTACTAACTACCTAGTTAAAATAAATACATACTTACCTGTGAAATAAAACATAAGCTGCCTTACACTAAAATCTACCATTACAAAACATAAAAATCACTAAAATTACAAAAATAACAAAACTTACCATTACAAAAAATAACAAACGAATTATCCAAAATAATAAAAATTATTCCTATTCTAATACCCTGTTTAAAAAAAAAAAACACCCCAAAATAAAAGAACCCTAATCTATAATAAAATACCAATAGCCCTTAAAAGGGCCTTTTTTAGGGAATTGCCCTAAAGAAATCAGCTCTTTTTCTAAAAAATAAAAACAAACACCCCCTAACATTACAAACCCCCACCCCCCAAACCCACAAAATAAAAAAACCTAACTAAAAAAACCTTATCTACCCATTGCCCTAAAAAGGGCATTTGTATGGGCATAGCCCTTAAAAGGGCATTCAGCTCTTTTTCTTGCCCTTAAAAGGGCATTCAGCTCTTTTTCAAATAGCCCAAACCCTAATCTAAAAAAAAAAACCACCCAAAAAAACCTTAAAAAATCCTAACACTGACCCCTCTTTAGGTACTCACAGTTGCTGAGGTCCGGCTTGAACGATCTTCATCCCAGCGGCTCCATCTTCATCCATCATGGGACCGGCATCTTCTTCATCCCTGCGGAGGCGGAGCGGTCGATGCGCGGAGGCGAAGGTCCAAGGCAGAGGTCCAGGCGGAGGTCCAGGCGCAGGTACATTGATCCGACGTGGAGGTCCTCTTAATGCGATCGTCTGCCGCACACTGAGGATTCAAATGCAAGGTACCCCTTTTATACTGGGGGTACCATTGCATTCTTATTGGCTGAAAATTTTAAATCAGCCAATAGGAAATAGGGCTGCTAAAATCCTATTGGCTGTTCAAATCAGCCAATAAGATTTAAGCAGCTGTTATTCCTATTTTCTAATTTGAATCAGCCAATAGGAATGAGAGCTGCTTAAATCCTATTGGCTGATTTGAACAGCCAATAGGATTTTAGCAGCTCTAATTCCTATTGGCTGATTTGAACATCCATTAGGAATGCAATGGTACTCTCAGTATAAAAGGGGTACCTTGCATGTGAATCCTCAGTGTGTAGCGGATGATCCGATGAAGAGGACCTCCACGAGTATTAGAATAGGAATAATTTTTATTGTTTTGGATAATTTTGTTTGTTATTTTTTGTAATGGTAGTTTTTTTTTATTTTTTTGTAATATTAGTGTTTTTTTTATTTTTTGTAAGGTTAGTTTTTTTTAGTTTTGTAATGCTAGGTTTTAGTGTAAGGCAGCTTAGGTCATATTTCACAGGTAAGTTTGTATTTATTTTAACTAGGTAGTTATTAAATAGTTAATAACTATTTACTAACTAGTCTCCCTAGTTAAAATAAATACAAACTTACCTGTGAAATAAAAATAAAATCTAAGCTAGCTACAATATAACTATTAGTTTTATTGTAGCTAGCTTAGGTTTTATTTCACAGGTAAGTATGTATTTAGTTTTGAATAGGTATTATTTAGTTAATAATTGTAAGTTTAATTTAACTCTATTTTAATTATGTTAAAGTTAGGGGGGGTTTAGGGTTAGGGTTACAGTTAGGGTTAGGTTTAGGGTTATGGTTAGGGTTAGATTTAGGGTTAGGTTTAGGGGTTAATATAGTTTAATTTCGGTTGTTGCGATGTGGGGGGCTGGCGGATTTAGGGGTTAATAGGTTTATTTAGTGGAAGTGATGTGGGAGGCCAGTGGTTTAGGGGTTAATAACTTTATTTAGTGGCGGCGATGTCGGGAGCGGCAGATTAGGGGTTATTAACTTTAATATAGTATTTGCGATGTGGGAGGGCCTCGGTTTAGGGGTTAATATGTAGTTTATAGGTGTTAGTGTACTTTTTAACAGTTAGTTATGAGTTTTATGTAACAGTTTTGTTGCGTAAAACTCATAACTACTACTCTTAGATGGCGGTATGGAACTTGTCATTATAGGGTGTAACTCAATCTTTTTAGCTACACCACACAACTCGTAATGGCAGCGCTATCGGAATCCCATGAAAAACGTCATTTTTTCGAGTGCGGGACTGACGTTGCGTTACAGGGTAAAAGGCTTGCGGTACAGCTATACTGACAAGACTTGTAATAGCTGCATTGCTGTTTTAACACTGAAATTACCATTTTTTTTCAGTGTTAAAAAACGAACGCAAAACTTGTAATCTAGGTGCAAGGAAAGCACTTTTGTTAAATCAAATTTGGGTGCTAAACAAACAGTGGCTTCATATTAATCAAATAGAGAATTTAAAGCAACATACATAAAAAAAAAAACATTTTTAAGTGCTGAAATTTGTTTGCCTGAACAATTTTGTATAATTGGAAGTATAAGCTGTTTAAATTATCTACTTTTTTTGTTATTTAGTGATTCAGATAAAGCATACTGTTTTAAACAACTTTACAATTTACTTCAGTTTCTTCATTCTCTTGGTATCCTTTGCTGAATGAGCAGCAATACACTACTGGGAACTATATGAACCCATCGGGTGGACCAATAACAAGAGGCATATATGTGAAGCCACCAATCAGTAGCTAGCTCCCTCTATTACATTCCTGCTTCAGAACAAAACAAGGTAAGTTTTTTTTAACAAATAATACCAAGAGAAGGAAGCAAATTAATCATATAAGAAAACTGGAAAGTTGTTCAAAATTGTATGCTCTATCATGAATGAAACATTTTAGATTTTACATCCCATTATTTTACTTGTTTACGAATATCTGTTGTACACTTTGTACTAACTCTTGGCTTACAGGTAGGGCTGGGCGAATGTGGCTAAATTGAAATTTGAATGCTAAAACGAATATTCCTTTGGATATTCGTTTTACACAATCAAAAAAAGATAAGAACTTTATTTTTCGATTTTGAATGTTATTTTCTAATTTAAATGTTGCTTTAAAATTCGAATGTTGTTCAAATGTGTATATTCAATATATTATGAACATTCAAAATCGAAATGGATTTGCATTATTTTGAATTAGCTTTTTAAAAATCGATATTGTATTTGAAAATAAAATTTGAATATTCAAACGAATATTAGTAAATGTTAATTATAATTCAAATACCATTATTCGAAATTAGAATGTTAGGATGATTGATAAATATTTGAAATTCAATTTTGAATGGTGAGAAATATTTGCCTATCCCTAGGTACTTCCTACTATTACTCCAATAGTATGTATCAACAATTGAGCATTAAGGGACAGTCTACTCCAAAAAAAAAATTGTTTAAATTGTTTATTACCAATTCCCCAGTTTTGCATAACCAACAATGCTTTATTAATACACTCTTTACCTTTGTTATGATCTTGTTTCTAAAGCTCTGCAGACTGCCCCCTTATCTTAGTTCTTTTGACAGACATACATTTTTGCCAATCAGTGCTGACTTTTAAATAACTCCACGGGAGTGAGCACAATGTTATCTATGTGACACACATGAACTAGCAGTTTCTAACTGTCAAAATGCATTGAGATAAGAAGCAGTTCAATTGCTTAGAGATTAGCATATGAGCCTACATAGGTTTAGCGTTCCACAAATAATACCAGGAGAGCAAAAACAAAATAATTTGATGATAAAAGTAAATTGGAAAGTTGTTTAAAATTGCTAAAAAAAATCCTAAAATTAAAATCCATTCCCATTCTACAATTTATATTGTTTATTTGCTGTTTATATGCTGTTCTTTATATAGATGACATACTTGTTTAGAGTACAGTGTCACTTTAAACATGAATTAAAGTGAAAGTAAAGTTGAGTATATCTCATATAGCTACATATGCTTAAATAAATCTATTCAAAATAACATCACTTTCATTCATAATTGTTTATTAATTTGCATATTTTATCATTTTTTTTAACCTCAAAGCCGCAATACTTGTTAGCCGTTCCTCCGCCTGCATTATAAAAAAAATTGCTTTCCGTAGTGACGAAGTAGTGATATCCAAATCTCATTGGTCCCCATGGGCGTCTAACCTGTTCTATTTACGCCCACATTTTCAAATGCGCATGCGGCTATCCTCAAAGTTCATCCACGATTCGATGTGCGTTCACGATAGCCGCATGCGCATTTAGAACTTCAAAGGAAATCCCTTATAGTGACGTCACTTTACTGAAACAAAGAATTAAGTAATACACTTTGTTAGAACTTACTAAATGTTGCTTGCTCTTTACAGTCATCAGGGTGGGACCGATCTTTCGGGTAACACTTCTAAACCCGGAAGCTAGCAGGGGGTGGAGGAAGATAGCAAAAGGTACGCAATATTAAATATAAATTTTCCTTTAATATAGGAATTTTTTTTAAACATAAAAAGTTAGTGACTATACATTATGGGAGTTATATTATCAATAGCGTTGTTGGCAGATCTAAAAATTTACTTTCAATTTAAAGTCCCCATTATTTAGGAAAGGCCCAATGTGGTTACATTCTATACACATAAATAATCTTGTCATTGCCTGGCAAAAATAAATACCTGAACCCAACTCTTTTTAAAGGAGAAATGCCATAGAATGTGGCAGTATTAACTGCTTAGTCTATTGGAACTATTAGGTAAAATAATGGCATATTTCTCCCTTGCTATATTTTATTTATCATACTATTTGCGAGAACTGCACTTAAATTTATTTTATAAGGTTGTGAGAGTACTTGGAATTCAACTCTTGGCCACTAGGAGGAGACAAATACACCCAACATTCAAAGAGCCTTTCATCCCTCTCACCACGCATCCCAGTGTTATTTTTGTATCCACAGGAGGAAGGTGAAGAATTGTCAGTATATTTATAAGAATCTTAGCAGTATTCTCCAAACAATGTGTGAGTATATGGCAGGGAATATATTTAACAATCTTTCTTTAGACTGAACCTACAATCAATATACTTCTACTAAGACAACAAAATTAATATGAATATCTGAATTCTTTATTATTAGTAAATAACTATGAGCATGTTGATACTTAAATATTTGTAATAATTATAATATGAGTCAATATTATATGCGTTAAAACAAAAACTATTTAAAATATGCTATGCAAAGCTCATGCAAATTTACTTTAAAACCAACCTTTAATTCAGAGCTGCATTTAAAATATTACAATGAGACCTAAAAATAGCAGCTACAAACATTCAGCAATATGATTTACAGTGCTAATTTAAACAATAGTACAATATACACTTCTATTACATCAGAAATTGTATATATTATTTATGTAAAAACCCAATTCTGAGTTATCACTCTATAGTTGTACAGATAAAATAATTTAGCAGCAAGGATTTGTTTAACCATACACAGGCTGAATACTAGTAAAATGCAGACTGCCCTCTTTCTTTTTATATATATAACGTTACCAAAATTGATCGTTCAGTTACCAAGGATTCCTTGTTTCATCTCAGAAAATATATAAGTACATTTTTGCAATTACTGAGAAAAAGGTAGATCAGCTTGTTCAGAATGAATGAATGTATTTTGGACGCCCAGCAGTATATCATTCAAGTCAGCAAAATCTGTCCTCACTTCTCTTCCTGCATTTACTTAAATAACTTTTTCACTCATTTATGAAACCATGGGAGTGGCCCTACGAGATCTGACCATCCCATTGGTTAGGTGGGATGTCTATTTGGATAGGCCCTCGGTCACCACGGAAACGCATCTTTTTTTTTTTTTAAACAGCTAAATCCTTTAACTGCTATACCGGTATTGGCCCTTAGGTGGTAGCAGACAGCACAAACAAATTCATCCTTAACATTTCTAAACATTTTTAGACAGTGAAATATTTCTTTAAACTATGTAATAACTGCCATCATTTCTTGTATTAATCTTTCCCAATATTAATCATAGATGGAGCAGCATCAGATCAATTCCCTGATCGTTTTGATATGAAACATCATGTTTTTTTTGTTTTTTATTAAAAGAATTATGCTGCTAATTATTCTGAAATCAATGGCACCTAAACATCTGTCACATATGCATTTACACAATTTCAGCCTATTTCACATGTCCAATAGCTCTGCCTGCATGCATTCCTCTTTGATCCATCTGAAAAATAGAAAATTTATGTTATATATACATGTAATTCAAATATGGTATTATTAAAATTGTTATTTAATCTATAATAATTCTGAATTTATTCCTATATAAATGTCCCATACAGCAATTATTTATTTAATATAAAACGTACTATTTCAATATATATATATATATATATATATATACATATATGGGCTATTTGAATTATTTTAAACATACATGGAAAACTGGCATTGCTCCCTTTGCAAAATGTATTTAATTCTATTTGAGTCACCTTCCCCCCAGCTGTGTGTCTGCAGCATATGTCTTACTTTGAATCCACAAAGATTTAGGTGACAAATTCCAGAGGGCTCCCAAGCATATTCTCCACCCAAAACACAGTTCATTTATTCTAAATAATCAAAGGGGTTTCCTGTAAGTACTATGCTTATCCAACTATTTTAGAGTTTATCCTTTTAAGTGATTGTTTTAAATTGGGTAGACCAAATGTCTTAGTCATAAAACTCTGCATATAGTCAAATGAGCATGGTCACTGAGTTAGTTCCTTTAGGAAAATGTTAGTGTATTTTACACAACAGGAGGGTGTGCTTCAAAGCTATGCTGATTTTTAATCCTGATAAACGTGTATTCACCCAGCTAACCCATCTGGTAGGGGGTTGGGACCCACAGTGGATTAGAAGCTGTGTTCAACAAACGCATGTTCAATTAATCCGGAGGTCTCATCTAACATATACAGTGTATAAAATATACATATATATATATATACATATATATGTATACATATGTAATATTCATCATAATATTCATATACTCTGACAGAATAGAGGTGCTCTAAATTCTTTGTTAAAAAAGGGGTTATTAGACCTACTTGAGGCCCATATTCCCCTCACAGAGCCAGGAACAGAAGAGAGGGAAGCATGGAGATAAACACCTTCTGGAAGTTGGCCACAACCATTAAACAGGTGTTGTGGGTACTTGTCCCTTAGCTTCCTTCTTTTGGGTCAGCCTGTTACAGGTGTCTCTCCTGGACCAGTCTTTTCTGCAATCAGTAAGCAAGTGAAGGCATTTTCATACACTCACATAGCCCAAAGGTTATTAGCAGGGATAGGCAAGGTGTCCGTGACTGGCCCTTGCAGTGTCCGCCACCCATTTTGCAGAGGGGAGGGAGGAGTAGGACAGATGAATGCTGGTCCTCACTCCTCCTTGACCCAAGCGGCGCCACGCTTAGTAGTGGGAAAGTGAGGGAAGAAGCAAGCTGCTTCCAGTCAACTAACCGTGAGTCATGACCCGTCCCAATTCCTTGATCTGTGTGGTGCTCGTGTCTGTGTGTAGAAGACCGCTGCCTACTCTGACAAACCTTACGTAACCAAGTAACTAACCAACCATGATGATCATGCAATTAACATCAAGGTGGGTGGGTTTGGTCAGAAGTTGCAGACTCTCAATATAACCAAAAATAAAATAATAGGTAATACCACAAGCAGTCTTTATATAAATGTTATTTTAAACTTGTTTGATTACATGACTAATTTGTACTTGTGGAACTAGACCAGGGGCATCCAACGTGCAGCCCATTTGACAGCAAAGTGTCGCTCTCCTGACTTATAGAAACATAGAATATGTCGGCAGATAGGAACCATTCGGCCTATCTAGTCTGCCCAATTTTCTGAATACTTTCATTAGTTCCTGGCCTTATCTTATCTTATATCTAGCATAACCTTGTGCCTACCCCATGCATGTTTAATCTACTTCACTGTCTTTACCACTTCTGTTGGATGGCTATTCCATCATGTATCCACTACCCTCTCTGTAAAGAGAGTGTTTTTGATGTTTTTAATTTGAAATGCACCTTGGTGTCCTTCACTAACGTCTGTACTTTGGAAAATGTCTGCCACAGCCTTGGTCCATGCATATCCCTGGTTATTAGCAGGTATATCATTCTGAGGTACATAATAGCCAGGGAACATACACACGTAACAGACTAATTCCACCTTTACTACTTAATTATGGAAACATTATTCAGCATGATGTAACTCTCCCCATTTCTATTAATTTACGTCCTTTAGAGGAGAGATCCACTGCTCACTTATTTTTCTTTCATGATTCATATAGAGAAAACTATTTTAAACAACATTCCAATTTACTTATATTATCTAATTTTCTTAATTTTTAAGATATCCTTTGTTGAAGAAATAGCAATGCACATGGGTGAGTAATTAAATGAGGGATTAATGTGCAGCCACCAAATAGCAGCTGCCAAGCCTATTTTTTAACAATGGTTATCAAGTGAAAGAAGCAACTTAGATAAAATAAGTAAATTTGAAAGTTGTTTAAAATTACATGTTCTTTCTAAATCATGAAATAAAAAATTTGAGTTTCATGTCCCTTTAATTGTCTATTTTGCAAGCTTTTTACTGTTATTATAGGATTAGACTTCTAGATTAGCTTTTCTATTCCTCTTTGGATCATGTTTTCTATTCCTCTTTGGATCATGTTATCCATTCTACCTTATACTGCTTTTCTTGCAGTGTTTCCCATCCGCGGTTCTCAAGTAACCCCAACAGTCCTGGTTTTCATTATAGCTGAACTAGAGCACAGGTGAAATAATCAGCTGATCAGTAACCAACCTGCTCTCATCCATCAGCTGATTATTTCACCTGTGCTCTAGTTCAGCTATAATGAAAACCAGGACTGTTGGGGTTACTTGAGGACCGCAGTTGGGAAACACTGTTCTAAAGGAATCTCTTCTGCTTCTGTTGTTTTTTACAGGGAAGTTTTAGAGTTTACTCTAAGATTTAATTATTGTGTGCACTCATTAATATCTGAGGTTTTGGAGTGTATGTCTCCTCAATATAAGTACAAATACATTTTCCTGATACTTATCCTACAATTGTATTTCCTAGTTTTCTGATTCTCGAAGAAACAGACAAGATAAAGATATTCTTAAATATCAGACTTAGTCACCTCAATTATATTTCTGAAGGTGAAATCATTTAAGATGACCAGGAGTCTATTACTGATCAATTCTAAGATTACCTTTTTAATGTCTAGAATTGTACTTGCTAAGAGAGGTTTAATGTGTTTTAGGTGTCTAAGATCCTAAAACTACTGAACACAACTTGATTTATTTTTAACTTTCTGCAAAGTCTTCCAGTTGTATTCCTGTTTCTGAGGCTATTCTGGATATTTCATAGGCATAGGTCAATCAGTGATTCTTTCTTACTCTATCTTCTTAGCTCATTAGGATGTTTTGTCAGCTTCACTCATAGACCTTTGGGAATTCATTCCAGAAGTGGAAAGAGTTATCATCATGTTAGATAGAGAACTACTATTCCATTTGTGGATAGTAATTTTTAGAAATCCTTTGAATAGGAAATTGGATTCCTTCTATAGAAAGACTTTTCAACATACATGTTTTCTGTTTAATAAAAACAAAATGTTTTAATGAAAAGAAAAAGCGCAACTCCGTTTCAGGTAGTTTAATGACAAAACATTACACATTAATACATGCTCACTTACACATAAGTTAAAATATGAGTACTCAGGCAACCCTTCAGGTCCTCGCATTAGATAGTGCAACTCAGGCTTCCAGTGTCCAGGTCCAACAGGAACGCCAAGCTGGAGACAAAATACAGCACAGCAGCTGGTAAGTCTCTGGTTTCAGCGTCCAGAGTAACCAACACAGGAATCGCATGAGGGCACCAGCCAATCGGACACCTGGAGTACGTCACCTCACACTGAACGTACTGAACCTTATGACTTCAACGCGTTTCTTTCGAGTACAGTCAAACTTCTTCAGGAGGGATAATGACGTATGGATAGCGTCCGTCTAATAACAGGAGTCTTTTAAATTGTCCGCTGTGATCTCTGGGCCAATCCCCATCCTTTTAGAAAGTCCACTGCGATTGGGGCCCACAGCTTGACTGATAAATTGTAGCCAAGATACCACTTAAATAGGTCTTTACAATATGATACATTGAGACATTATAAAAAACATACGCCTGATCGGAACAGCCAATAGAATGCAAGCTCAATCTGATTGGCTGATTGGATCAGCCAATCCAATTGAACTTGAATCTGATTGGCTGATTCAATCAGCAATCAGATTTTTCTTACCTTAATTCCGATTGGCTGATTGAATCCTATCAGCCAATCGGAATTCGAGGGACACCATCTTGGATGACGTCCCTTAAAGGAACCTTCATTCGTCGTCTAGTCGTCGTTGAAGAAGGATGTTCCGCGCCAGAGGTCTTGAAGATGGAGCCGCTCCTCGTCGGATGGTTGAAGATAGAAGGTGCCGCTTGGATGAAGATGTCTGCCGGTCCGGATGTCCTCTTCTGCCCGGATAGGATGAAGACTTCTGCTGCTCCGGATGTCGTCTTTTGGTCCATTGGTACCCGGCTGGGTGAACACTAGTGATGTCCTGAACTGTTCGCCCACGAACAGTTCACCGCGAACTTAGCTTGTTCGCGTTCGCCGCTGCGGGCGAACACATGCGATGTTCGATCCGCCCCCTATGTGTCATCATTGAGGAAACTTTGACCCGGTATGTCACAGCCTTCTGACAAATTAGAGCCAATTAGCATCAGACACTCCCTCTCAGACCCTCCCAGCTTCTTGCCAGCAGCCATTTTAGACTCATTACGACGTTGCTTTCTTAGTGAGAGGAGGTTTAGTGCTGCTGCTGCTGACATTATAGGGAAATAGATAGCTAGGCTAGTGTATTTAGTGTCCACTACAGTCCTGAAGGACTCATCTCTGCTGCAAGGACAGCACCCCAAAAAGCCCTTTTTAGGGCTATAACTTCAGTCGTTTTTGTTTTCTTTGTATTTTTATTTGCATTTGCCTCGCTTTCAGCCTGTGTGTGAGGCTCACAGCATATGCTGTGATTAGTGCCACCACTGATATCTGCCTAACAACATTAGTTTAAATTTAACCAACAAAAATTTGAAATGATTTTGCTAGTGTAATTTATTTTCATTTTCTATTAGGCCTGTGACTGTGTCTCAGGCTCACACAGTATATACTCTGGTTCATTGCTCTGTGCCAGCCATATCCGCTTATAACATTATTTTACATTTAAAAAAAAACTTTAAATCATTTTGCTAGTGTAATCTAATTTCATTTTCTATCAGGCCTGTGTGTTTTGCTGACTTACAGAGCATACTGTATTTAATTGCTGCCCTTCCAAGGCTATCAGCCACGACTCATATGTGTTTAACCTTTTTTTAAATTCCCCCCCAAAAAACTTTAAATAATTTTGCTAGTGTAATCTAATTTTATTTTCTAGAAAACTAAGGAGATTCTCGCAAGAATGAGAAGATCTCCTGTAAGTATGCACTTGTAAGCACTCTGAGCCTAGACTGTGAAGCGGAATAACCGCTTCACAGTCTAGGCTCAGAGTGCTTACAAGTGCATACTTACAGGAGATCTTCTCATTCTTGCGAGAATCTCCTTAGTTTTCTGGAATATTATTGTTTATGCATCTAGCACCATTCCCTATATAATTTAAGCTGTATAAATCTACAAACATTAAGCTTGGAATCATATAACAAACAGGGAAATAGCCCGTGTGGTGCCTTTGTTCGTGTGGTGTAACAAAAGTAATTTTATTTTCTATCAGGCCTGTGTGTATCTGACTTACAGAGCATACTGTTGTTAATTGCTGCCCTACGTAGCAGCCAGCCAGTGCCACCGCTCATATCTGCTTAACATTATTTTAAATTTAAAAGAAAAACTTTTAAATTATTTTGCTAGTGTAATCTAATTTAATATTCTATCAGGCCTGTGTGTTTCTCACTTACACAGCATACTGTGGTAAATTGCTGCCCTACCTACCAGCCACGACTCATATCTGCTTTACATTATTTTAAATGTAAAAAATTTTTGTAAATCATTTTGCTAGTGTAATTTAATTTCTTTTTCCACCAGGCCTGTGTGTTTCTGGCCACATCATATAGTGTTACACAGATTAAATTTTGTTTTTTTCCACCACTTATATCTGGTGTAACAACATTAGTGTAAATTTTATGTAATTTTTTTTTAACATCAGTCCACTTCTAGTGTTATTAAATTTTAGTTGCCAGGCTGCCATTAGTGCCAGCCTGTGTGTCAGGCTGCCAGCATATACTGTGCCTACTTCCATCCTCAGTGCCAGTCCACCACTCCTATCTGTTGTAACATAACAGTGTTATTTAATATTAGTTCACAGGCAAGCCTGCCACCACTAGTGCCAGCCTGTGTGCCATGCCCACTTGCCAACTAGTTACACCAATCATAGTTGTTGTAACAGTATTGTTAATATTTAAAATTGTTAGATTGTGAATCATCAGTTTGCTCGTGCCACTGAATTGCAGTTTCCTCCTGCCTGCCAGCCTGTGTGCCAGGCCCACTAGACAATTATTGCCACCACTCATATTTCTTGTAACAGTATTGAAAAAAGTTTAAATCATCACTTTTTTGACTGTGAATCTTCAGTCTACTAGTGCCATTGAATTGCAGTTTCCTCCTGCCTGCCAGCCTGTGTGCCAGGCCGACTTGCCAACTAGTTACACCAATCATATTTGTTGTAACAGTATTGTTAATATTTAAAATAAAAAATTGTTAGATTGTGAATCATCAGTTTGCTCGTGCCATTGAATTGCAGTTTCCTCCTGCCTGCCAGCCTGTGTGTCAGGCCCACTAGCAACTAGTGCCACCAATCACATTTCTTGTAACAGTATAGAATTTTTTTTTTAAATTAATTTTTTTGACTATGAATCTTCAGTCTCCTAGTGCCATTGAATTGCAGTTTCCTCCTGCCTGCCAGCCTGTGTGCCAGGCCGACTTGCCAACTAGTTACACCAATCTTATTTGTTGTAATAGTATTGTTAATATTTAAAATAAAAAATTGTTAGATTGTGAATCATCAGTTTGCTCGTGCAATTGATTTGCAGTTTCCTCCTGCAAGCCAGCATGTGTGCCAGGCTCACTAGCCAACTAGTGCCAACAATCATATTTCTTGTAACTGTATTGAAAAAAATTTAAATCATAATTTTTTTGACTGTGAATCTTCAGTCTCCTAGTGCCATTGAATTGCAGTTACCGCCTGTGTGCCAGGCCCACTTGCCAACTAGTTACACCAATCATATTTGTTGTAACAGTATTGTTAATATTTAAAATAAAAAATTGATAGATTGTGAATCATCAGTTTGCTCGTGCCATTGAATTGCACTTTCCTCCTGCCTGCCAGCCTGTGTGCCAGGCCCACTAGTCACTAGTGCCACCAATCATATTTCTTGTAACAGTATAGAAAATTTTTTTAAAAATATTTTTTTTGACTGTGAATCTTCAGTCTCCTAGTGCCATTGAATTGCAGTTTCATACTGCATGCCAGCCTGTGTGCCAGGCCCACTTGCCAACTAGTTACACCAATCCTAGTTGTTGTAATAGTATTGTTAATATTTACAATTAAAAATTGTTAGATTGTGAATCATCAGTTTGCTCATGCCATTGAATTGCACTTTCTTTCTTCCTGCCTGCCAGTGTGTGTGCCAGGCCCACTAGCTAACTAGTGCCACCAATCATATTTCTTGTAACAGTATTGAAAACAATTTAAATCATAACATTTTTTACTGTGAATCTTCAGTCTCCTAGTGCCATTGAATTGCAGTTTCCTCCTGCCTGCCAGCCTTTGTGCCAGGCCCACTTGCCAACTAGTTACACCAATCATATTTGTTGTAACAGTATTGTTAATATTTAAAAATAAAAATTGTTAGATTGTGAATCATCAGTTTGCTCGAGCCATTGAATTTCATTTTCCTCCTGCCTGCCAGCCTGTGTGCCAGGCCCACTAGCCACTAGTGCCACCAATCATATTTCTTGTAACAGTATTGAAATTTTTTTTTAAAATAATTTTTTTGCCTGTGAATCGTCAGTCTTCTAGTGCCATTGAATTGCAGTTTCCTCCTGCCTGCCAGCCTGTGTGCCAGGCCCACTTGCCAACTAGTTACAACAATCATATTTGTTGTAACAGTATTGTTAATATTTAAAATAAAAAATTGTTAGATTGTGAATCATCAGTTTGCTCGTGCCATTGAATTGCACTTTCCTCCTGCCTGCCAGCCTGTGTACCAGGCCCACTAGCCAATTAGTGCCACCAATCATATTTCTTGTAACAGTATTGAAAAAATTGCAAATCATTACTTTTTTGACTGCGAATCTTCAGTCTCCTAGTGCCATTGAATTGCAGTTACCTCCTGCCTGCCAGCCTGTGTGCCAGGCCCACTTGCCAACTAGTTACACCAATCTTATTTGTTGTAATAGTATTGTTAATATTTACAATTAAAAATTGTTAGATTGTGAATCATCAGTTTGCTCGTGCCATTGAATTGCACTTTCCTCCTGCCTGCCAGCCTGTGTGCCAGGCCCACTAGCCAACTACTGTCACCAATCATATTTCTTGTAACAGTATTTAAAAAAACTTAAATCATAACTTTTTGGACTGTGAATCTTCAGTCTCCTAGTGTCAATGAATTGCAGTTGCCTGCCTGCCAGCGTGTGTGCCAGGCCCACTTGCCGTTTCCAACTAGTGCCACCAATCATATTTGTTCTAACAGTATTGCCAATTTTTGTTAAAAACAATTTTTGGACTAAGAAGCATGACTCAGCTAGTTCAATCTAATTGCAGTTGCCTTACTCCCAGCGTGTGTGCCAGACAGGCCCATTTGCCAACTAGTGACAACAATCATATTTGTTGTCACAGTACTTCTAATATTTAAAAAATAAACATTTTTGACTTTGAAACATCAGTCTTTTTGTTGTTGTCAGTCTCACAGCGTATACTGTGCCCACTTGCCCAGTGCCACCACTCATAATTTGTGTAATAGTATTGTAAGTGTCCATTTAAAAAAAAATGACAGGCAGAGGCAGGCCACCCTGCAGGTTCCGTGGTCGTGGTGCTGTGATTCCTTTAGACCCTACAAATAAGCACATTGTTCAGACGCCGAGTGCCAGGGGGGACGCAAAAAGTTCTGAGGAGGACCTAGTTGAATGGCTAACACAGGACACCCAATCTTCTACAGCTTCCGCTCCTAGTCCTCCTAACCTTGACACACCATCTACGTCCAGCTGTGCTTTGGGCAGGTCTCAAGTGACCAATGCCACTTGCCCGCCTGTCGCCACCACCAACATTAGCACCACAGCTGCTTCACTTGATCTGTCACAGGAGTTATTGACACATCAGTTTGAAGAAATGAGTGATGCGCAACCATCATTGACAGAGGATGTAGATAACAGTGATATATCTCAGTCAGGCAGCATTACAGACATGGAGGTACGGTGTGATGATGATGATGATGATGTTGTACCCGCTGCTGCTTCCTTTCTTGATGTGTCAGATACAAGTGAAGCGGTTGATGATGATGTGTCGGTGGATGTCACGTGGGTGCCTGCTAGAAGAGAAGAAGAAGAGGGGGAAAGTTCAGATGGGGAGACAAAGAGGAGGAGACGAGTTGGAAGCAGGGGGAGGTCATCGCAAGGAGATAGTGGCACAGTCAGACAGCATGTATCGGCACCCGGGGTCAGCCAGACAGCACGCCGACGCCCATCAACGCATGCTGTTGCCACCACCAGAATGCTGTCATCGCAGAGCTTAGCAGTGTGGCATTTTTTTTGTGTCCAACACCCACCTAGGTACAACTGCTTTGCAAATTCACATGGTCTCCCATCACAAATGCCGATGGGAAGAACACATGAGTAGAAGCAGCACACAAACTGAAAGCCGCCCTCCTCCTCCTGCTCCAGCATCTTCAGCCACGTCAACCACTGCTGTCGTCCTTGCCCCCTCTCAACCATCCACTGAGTCTCTCTTACGTAGCAGTTCCTGGTCATCTGCCCACAGTCAGCTGTCTGTCAAGGACATGTTTGAGCGTAAGAAGCCAATTTCTCAAAGTCACCCCCTTGCCCGCCGTCTGACAGCTGGCTTGTCTGAACTCTTAGCCCACCAGCTTTTCCCATACAAGCTGGTGGAGTCTGATGCTTTCAAAAAATTTGTATTTATTGGGACACTGCAGTGGAAGGTACCTGTCAGAAATTTCTTTTCACAAAAGGCAATCCCAAACCTGTACTCTGTTGTTTGAAAGGAAGTTATGGCATGTCTGGCACACAGCGTTGGGGCAAGGGTCCATATGACCACGGATAGCTGGTCTGCAAAGCATGGTCAGGGCAGGTATATCACCTACACTGCGCATTGGGTAAACCTGCTGACGTCTGACAAGCATGGAATGTGTGGCTCTGCAGAAGAGTTGGTGACTCCATCCTCTTCCATAACCTCTTCCTCAGCTGAGTCTTCTTCTGCTTCTGTGTCTTGCTCCACATCTATGGCACCCCCCCAGCTCCCCAGGTACTATGCTACATCCCGGGTACGGCAGTGTCACGCCGTCTTGGGGTTGATTTGCCTGAAAGCGAGAGTCACACCGCACCAGCACTCCTGACCGCCCTGAACGCACAGGTGGATCAGTGGCTGACTCCGCACCAACTGGAGATTGGCAAGGTTGTTTCTGACAATGGAAGTAATTTGGTGGCGGCATTGAAATTGGGCAAGTTGACACATGTGCCGTGCATGGCACATGTGTGTAATCTGATTGTACAACGATTTGTCCATAAGTACCCAGGCTTACAGGACGTCCTGAAGCAGGCCAGGAAGGTGTGTGGCCATTTCAGGCGTTCCTACACGGCCATGGTGCACTTGTCCGATATCCAGCGTCAAAACAACCTGCCAGTGAGGCGCTTGATTTGCGACAGCCCGACACGGTGGAATTCAACACTCCTAATGTTTGACCGCCTGCTCCAACATGAAAAAGCTGTTAATGATTATTTGTATGACCGGGGTGCTAGGACAGCCTCTGGGGAGCTGGGGATTTTTTTGCCAAATTACTGGACTCTCATGCGCAATGCCTGTAGGCTCATGCGTCCTTTTGAGGAGGTGACAAACCTTGTCAGTTGCACCGAAGGCACCATCAGCAACATCATACCATTTGTTTTCTTCCTGGAGCGTGCCCTTCGAAGAGTGCTGGATTAGGCCGTATATGAGCGTGAAGAGGAAGAGTTGTGGTGTCCATCACCCCCACAAACAGCCTTATCAGCATCGCTTGCTGGACCTGCGGCAACGCAGGAAGAGGATTGTGAGGAAGAGGAGTCAGAGGAGGAATGTGGCTTTGAGGAGGAGGAGGAGGAAGACAGAGCACAACAGGCATCCCAAGGTGCTCGTTGTTGCCACCTCTCTGGTACCCGTGGTGTTGTACGTGGCTGGGGGGAAGAAGATACCCTCAGTGAGATCAGTGAGGACGAGGAATGGGACATGATTAGCTCGGCATCCAACCTTGTGCAAATGGGGTCTTTCATGCTGTCGTGCCTGTTGAGGGACCCTCGTATAAAAAAGCTGAAGGAGAACGACATGTACTGGGTGTCCACGCTCCTAGAACCCCGGTATACGCATAAAGTGCCTGAAATGTTACCAAATTCACGCCAGTCGGAAAGGATGGAGCATTTTAAAAATAAATTAAAAACTGTGCTTTACACAGCGTATAAGGGTGATGTCACAGCACAACGGGAATGTAACAGGGGAAGAGATGAAAGTAATCCTCCTCCCACGACCATGGCGGCAAGGACAGGACGCTTTCCTGACGTCTTGTTGATGGAGGAAATGCGTACCTTTTTAACTCCCATGCATCGCCAGAGCCTTTCGGGATCGAGCCTCAGAGAAAGACTCAACCGACAGGTAGCAGACTACCTAGCATTAACTGTGGATCTTGACACTCTGAAGAGCGATGGACCACTTGACTACTGGGTGTGCAGGCTTGATTTGTGGCCTGAGCTATCCCAATTTGCAATGGAACTTCTGGCCTGCCCCGCTTCAAGTGTCCTGTCCGAAAGGACCTTCAGTGCAGCAGGAGGTTTTGTCACTGAGAAGAGAAGTCACCTAGGTCAAAAAAGACTTGACTATCTCACCTTTATTAAAATGAATGAGGGATGGATCCCGAAGGGACTGACATTGGGCGATACATTTGAGTAAAAAAGGCCTGATGATGAGATGAGCTGGCTTGGGCTACAACTGGTACACACGCTGGCTTTTTTTTTCTTATAATGCAGGATGACTTGCTTGACTTATCCGCCAACAACTAGTGTTCAAGCCGCAAGCTTTTAGGGCACTTTCTAAATATTTTACAAACAGCAATTTTTCTGGCCACTGCTACAGCAGTGGCTACAACAATACCCAATTTTTCAGTCATTTGTACATGCCTAATTTTTCTGGCCTCTGCTGCTGCTCTGTGGGTACAAAACCCAAAGCAAAATATAAGGCACATAACAGTGATTAAACTGTTAAGAATAGTACAACTTAACACACCACTCATATCTGGTGGACCATTAAATTGCACACGCAGTGCCCCAAATTTGAAGGTGGAGGACCGACCAAGCATCTTTATCCATCTCTTGGTTGCTCTAAATTATCTCCGGGTTCCATCTATGCCATACCTGTAGTTTATTGTGCAAAAGGGTGGCATATGTGGTGTTTCATGCTGTTGTGCCTGTTGAGGTTCGTGGGCCATCTTATTAAAAGGGTGAAGGAGAACAAAGTGTACTGGTTGTCCAAGCATCTTTTTCCATCTTCCGGTTCCTAAAAATTATCTCTGTGTTTCTAAAATGGATGCCATACCTGTACTCTATTGTGCAAAAAGATGGCATATGTGGTGTTTCCTGCAGTTGTTTCTGATGAGGGTGCTGGAACCTCTTATAAAAAGGCTGAAGGAGAACGACCTGTACTGGGTGTTCAAGCATGGTTTTTTGGCCAATTTCACGTTTCCAAAAAATTATCTCTGGGTTTCTAAAATCAATGCTGTACCTGTACTCTATTGTTCAAAAGGATGCCATATGTCCTCTTTCCTGCTGTTGTTTTTGTTGAGGGTCCTGGACCCTCTTTTAAAAAGGCTGAAGTAGAAAGAAGTGTACTGGGTGTCCAATCATTTTTTTGGTTCAATTTCCCGGTTGCAACAAATTATCTCCGGGTTTCTAAAATCAATGCTGTACCTGTACTCTATTGTTCAAAAGGATGCCATATGTCCTCTTTCCTGCTGCTGTTTCATATGAGGGTCCTGGACCCTCTTACAAAAAGGCTGAAGTAGAAAGAATTGTACTGGGTGTCCATCCAATCATTTTGTTTGGTTCAATTTCCCGGTTCCAACAAATTATCTCCGGGTTTCTAAAATCAATGCTGTACCTGTACTCTATTGTTCAAAAGGATGCCATATGTCCTCTTTCCTGCTACTGTTTTTGTTGAGGGTCCTGGACCCTCTTATAAAAAGGCCCAAGGAGAAAGAAGTGTACTGGGTGTCCAATTAATGTTTTTTTCTATTTCATGTTTCCTAAAAATTATCTCCGGGTTTCTAAAATCAATGCCTTACCAGTAATCTATTGTTCAAAAGGATGCCATATGTCCTCTTTCCTGCTGTTGTGTCTGTTGAGGGTCCTGGACCCTCTTATAAAAAGGCCGAAGGAGAAAGAAGTGTACTGGGTGTCCAATCAATGTTTTTTTCTATTTCCCGTTTCCTAAAAATTATCTCTGGATTTCTAAAATCAATGCTGTACCTGTACTCTATTGTTCAAAAGGATGCCATATGTCCTCCTTTCCTGCTGTTGTTTTTGTTGAGGGTCCGGGACCCTCTTATAAAAAGGCCGAAGGAGAACGACCTGTACTGTACTGGGTGTCTAAGCATGGTTTTTTGTTCAATTTCACGGTTCGTAAAAAATATCTCTAACTAAAATCAATGCCATACCTGTACTCTATTGTTCAAAAGGATGGCATATGTGGAGTTTCATTCTGTTGTGGCTGTTGAGGGTCGTGGGCCATCGTATAAAACTGCTGAAGGAGAACGACCTGTACTGCCTTGCTGCTCCTTTTAGGCAGGCCAGCTGTTTGCATACATGCCCACAGACTCTAACGGATGCCTCTTTTAGGGAGAGGTGCAGCCATAATGCAGGGTCAGAACCTCTGCCTGCAACTGGTATACTCGATTTTGTGAAAGGATGTAACCTTACCATGGTTCCCTGACCGCACGTCTTGTTATATTTTGTTGAGGGTAATCATGATGGCCATGTAGACCACCCCCGAGAGGCCTTGAAGTAACAGGGATGAAAGTGCTAAGAATAGTACTACTTTAAACAACCGAGTTAGCCATGGATCTTAGTCCAAGACCGCATGCCTTTTTTTTGGGTTTGGTGCGGCTAATCATGAAGGCCATATAGACCTCCCACCATTCGGTGTTGTATCAGGTATTAAACTAATAAGAACAGTACTACCAAAATACAGCCAATTAACGGGCTATCAAGAGCCAAGGTTTTATTGTTGTATTTTGTTAGGATAATCATGATGGCCATGTAGACCACCCCCGAGAGGCCTGGAAGTAACAGGGATGAAAGTGCTAAGAATAGTACTACTTTAAACAAATGAGTTAGCCATGGGTCTTATTCCAAGACCGCATGGCTTTTTTTTGGGTTGGGTGTGGCTAATCATGAAAGCCATATAGACCTTCCACCATTCGGTGTTGTGTCAGGTATTAAACTAATAAGAACAGTACTACCAAAATACAGCCAATTAACGGGCTATCAAGAGCCAAGGTTCTATTGCTGTATTTTGTTAGGATAATCATGATGGCCATGTAGACCACCCCCGAGAGGCCTTGAAGTTACAGGGATGAAAGTGCTAAGAATAGTACTACTTTATACAACCGAGTTAGCCATGGGTCTTAGTCCAAGACCGCTTGGCTTTTTTTTGGGTTGGGTGCGGCTAATCATGCAGGCCATATAGACCTCCCACCATTTGGTGTTGTATCAGGTATTAAACTAATAAGAACAATACTACCAAAATACAGCCA
Source organism: Bombina bombina (assembly GCF_027579735.1). Classification (NCBI taxonomy): domain Eukaryota; kingdom Metazoa; phylum Chordata; class Amphibia; order Anura; family Bombinatoridae; genus Bombina; species Bombina bombina. The sequence continues at coordinate 979,584,938 of NC_069502.1, forward strand.
ATTAACGGGCTATCAAGAGCCAAGGTTTTATTGTTGTATTTTGTTAGGATAATCATGATGGCCATGTAGACCACCCCCGAGAGGCCTGGAAGTAACAGGGATGAAAGTGCTAAGAATAGTACTACTTTAAACAACCGAGTTAGCCATGGGTCTTAGTCCAAGACTGCATGGCTTTTTTTTGGGTTGGGTGCGGCTAATCATGCAGGCCATATAGACCTCCCACCATTTGGTGTTGTATCAGGTATTAAACTAATAAGAACAGTACTACCAAAATACAGTAAATTAACGGGCTATCAAGAGCCAAGGTTTTATTGTTGTATTTTGTTAGGATAATCATGATGGCCATGTAGACCACTCCCGAGAGGCCTGGAAGTAACAGGGATGAAAGTGCTAAGAATAGTACTACTTTAAACAAAAGAGTTAGCCATGGGTCTTATTCCAAGACCGCATGGCTTTTTTTGGGGTTTGGCGCGGCTAATCATGAAGGCCATATAGACCTCCCACCATTCGGTGTTGTATCAGGTATTAAACTAATAAGAACAGTACTACCAAAATACAGCCGATTAATAACGGGCTATCAAGAGCCAAGGTTTTATTGTTGTATTTTGTTAGGATAATCATGATGGCCATGTAGAACACCCCCGAGAGGCCTGGAAGTAACAGGGATGAAAGTGCTAAGAATAGTACTACTTTAAACAAAAGAGTTAGCCATGGGTCTTAGTCCAAGACCGCATGGCTTTTTTTTGGATTGGGTGTGGCTAATCATGCAGGCCATATAGACCTCCCACCATTCGTTGTTGTAACAGGTATTAAACTAATAACAACAGTACTACTTAACACAACCTAGCTACCATGGGTCCCAGAGCATATGTTTTATTATTATATTTTGTAAGGGTAATCATGCAGGCCATATAGACCTCCCACCATTCGGTGTTGTAACAAGTATTAAACTAATAACAGTACTACTTAACACAACCTAGTTACCATGGGTCCCAGAGCATATGTTTTATTATTATATTTTGTAAGGGTAATCATGCAGGCAATATAGACCTCCCCCGATAGGGTGAGTAACAGGTATTGAAATGCTAAGAACAGTACTACTTAACACAAACTTACCATTGGTCCCAGAGCATATGTCTTATTATTATTATATTTTGTTAGGGTAATCATGCAGGCCATATAGACCTCCACCGATAGGGTGAGTAACAGGTATTAAAATGCTAAGAATAGTACTACTTAACACAACCTAGTTACCATGGGTCCCAGACCGCATGTTTAATTATTATACTTTGTCAGGGTAATTATATATCTAACAAATCTATCTATTTCTCTTCTGTAGATTCTATCTAACTATCAATCTATGTATATCTATCCTATCTATCTTCTGTCCGGACTGTTTTGAGACAGCCACTTGTGTTTTGGACAAATTTGAAGTAGGAGGACAGACCAATCACAGGGATTAAACTAGGGAGAATAGTAATACTTAAGAAAACCTAGTTATACCAGAACCACCATGGGTCACAGACCACATGTTTTGTTATTATAGTTTGTCAGGGTAATCATGCAGGCCATATAGACCTCCCTCGATAGGGGGAGTAACACGGATTAAAGTGCTTTGAAAAGTACTACTTAACACAACCTAGTTACCATGGGTCCCAGACCGCGTGTCTTGTTGTTATACTTTGTAAGGTAATAATGCAGGCCATATAGACCACCCCCGATAGGAGTTACAGGGATGAAAGTGCTAAGAATAGTACTACTTTACACAACCGAGTTACCATGGGTCACAGACCGCATGTTTAATTATTATACTTTGTCAGGGTAGTTATATATTTAACAAATCGATCTATTTCTCTTCTATCGATTCTATCTAACTATCTATGTATATCTATCCTATCTATCTTCTGTCCGGACTGTTTTGAGACAGCCACTTGTGTTTTGGACAAATTGGAAGTAGGAGGACAGACCAATCATCTTCTTCCATCTCCCGGTTCCAAAAATTAAGGCCATATAGATCTCCCCCGATAGGGGGAGTAACAGGTTGTAGTAAACTGCTAAGAATAGTACTACTTAACACACCATGGGCACAGACCGCATGTCTTATTGTTATACTCTGTCAGGGAAATTATATATATATTTCAAATCTATCTATTTGTCTATCAAATCGATCTAACTATCAAACATATCTATCAAATGTAGATTGCATCTATTGATCGATGTAATTCGTATCTATAAAATGTATATTACATATTTTGGTTGATGTAATTCGTATCTATCAAATGTATATTACATCTTTGGATCGATAACATTCGTATCTATCAAATGGATATTGCATCTATTGATCTATGTAATTCGTATCGATCATATGTATATTGCATCGATTGAGCTATGTAATCTTTGTATCTATCTATCAAATCTATCTATCTTGTGGTTGTACAAATGGACTGTTTGCGGTTGTTTGCGGTGCGTTACACTTGGAGTTTGCTCTGTCACTGTGAAGCGGGCGTAACCCTTACACTACCTGATAGATACGACATCATAACTGATGTTTTAAAGCACGTTATTGCAAACAATTTGGGAATGTTAGGTGATTTAGGACCTTTATGAGTTAAAAGCAGACTCTGCATCAACTATGTAATTTTCCATGGGAGTTTTGCCAGGGATCCCCCTCCAGCATGCCACAGTCCCGGTGTTAGTCCCCTTGAAACAACTTTTCCATCACTATTGTGGCCAGAAAGAGTCCTTGTAGGTTTTAAAGTTCGCCTGCCTATTGAAGTCAATGGCGGTTCGCCGGTTCGCGAACAATACCGGAAGTTCGAGTCCGCCGTTCTCGAACGGAAATGTTTAAGTTTGCGACATCACTAGTGAACACAACTCAAGGTAGGGAGATCTTCAGGGGGGTAGTGTTAGGTTTATTTAAGAGGGGTTTGGGTTAGAGTAGGGGTATGTGGGGGTGGTATTGTGATTTTTTTTACAGGCAAAAGAGCTGTTTACTTTGGGGCATGCCCTGCAAAAAGCCCTTTTAAGGGCTGGTACAGAGCTGTTAACTTTTTAATTTAGAATAGGGTAGGGACCTTTATTATTTTGGAGGGCTTTTTTATTTTATTAGGGGGCTTAGAGTAGGTGTAATTAGCTTAAAATTCTTGTAATCTTTTTTATTTTTTGTAATTTAGTGTTTTTTTTTGTAGTTTAGTTTATTTAATTGTAGGTAATTGTAGGTACTTGTAGTTAATTGATTTAATTTATTTATTGATAGTGTAGTGTTAGGTTTAATTGTAACTTAGGTTAAGATTTATTTTACAGGTAATTTTGTAATTATTTTAACTAGGTAGCTATTAAATAGTAAATAACTATTTAATAGATTTTGTACCTAGTTAAAATAAATACAAAGTTGCCTGTAAAATAAATATAAATCCTAAAATAGCTACAATATAATTATTTGTTATATTGTAGCTATATTAGGGTTTATTTTACAGGTAAGTATTTAGATTTAAATAGGAATACTTTAGTTAATAATAATTAATTTTATTTTGTCAGATTAAAATTATATTTAATTTAGGGGAGTGTTAGGGTTAGGGTTAGACTTAGCTTTAGGGGTTAATACATTTATTATAGTAGCGGCGAGGTCCGGTGGGCAGATTAGGGGTTAATATTTGAAGGTAGGTGGCGGCGATGTTAGGGATGGCAGATTAGGGGTTAATACTATTTATTATAGGGTTTGCGAGGCGGTTTAGGGGTTAATAACTTTGAGTAGCGGAGAGGTCCGGTCGGCAGATTTGGGGTTAATAAGTGTAGGTAAGGTAGCGGCGACGTTGGGGGGGCAGATTAGGGGTTAATAAATATAATATAGGGGTCGGCGATGTTAGGGGCAGCAGATTAGGGGTTCATAGGGATAATGTAGGTGGCGGCGGTGTGCGGTTGGAAGATTAGAGGTTAAAAATATTTAATATAGTGGCGGCTATGTGGGGGGGACCTCGGTTTAGGGGTACATAGGTAGTTTATGGGTGTTAGTGTACTTTAGAGCACAGTAGTTAAGAGCTTTATAAACCGGCGTTAGCCCAGAAAGCTCTTAACTACTGACTTTTTTTTCTGCGGCTGGATTCTTGTCGGTAGAGGCTCTACCGCTCACTTCAGCCACCACTCTAAATACCAGCGTTAGGAAGATCCCATTGAAAAGATAGGATACCCAATTGACGTAAGGGGTTCTGCGGTATGGAAAAGTCGCGGCTGGAAAGTGAGCATTAGACCCTTACCTACAAGACTCTAAATACCAGAGGCCGGCCAAAACCAGCGTTAGGACCCCTTAACGCTGCTTTTGACGGCTAACGCAAAACTCTAAATCTAGGCCCTAATTAATTCACTAAAATTAGAAAAACAAAAAAGACAAAAATTGCATTAATTACATTTTAAAAACGTGTAAATAAATTACTTATTGGATGAGATCAAGTATAAAACAACATATAAAATTCATAAAATACAAGACCCATCCATATACGATAAAACAACTACATACACAGATTTACCTAAGATACATACAGGAGTGCAGAATTATTAGGCAAATGAGTATTTTGACCACATCATCCTCTTTATGCATGTTGTCTTACTCCAAGCTGTATAGGCTCGAAAGCCTACTACCAATTAAGCATATTAGGTGATGTGCATCTCTGTAATGAGAAGGGGTGTGGTCTAATGACATCAACACCCTATATCAGGTGTGCATAATTATTAGGCAACTTCCTTTCCTTTGGCAAAATGGGTCAAAAGAAGGACTTGACAGGCTCAGAAAAGTAAAAAATAGTGAGATATCTTGCAGAGGGATGCAGCACTCTTAAAATTGCAAAGCTTCTGAAGCGTGATCATCAAACAATCAAGCGTTTCATTCAAAATAGTCAACAGGGTCGCAAGAAGCGTGTGGAAAAACCAAGGCGCAAAATAACTGCCCATGAACTGAGAAAAGTCAAGCGTGCAGCTGCCAAGATGCCACTTGCCACCAGTTTGGCCATATTTCAGAGCTGCAACATCACTGGAGTGCCCAAAAGCACAAGGTGTGCAATACTCAGAGACATGGCCAAGGTAAGAAAGGCTGAAAGACGACCACCACTGAACAAGACACACAAGCTGAAACGTCAAGACTGGGCCAAGAAATATCTCAAGACTGATTTTTCTAAGGTTTTATCGACTGATGAAATGAGAGTGAGTCTTGATGGGCCAGATGGATGGGCCTGTGGCTGGATTGGTAAAGGGCAGAGAGCTCCAGTCTGACTCAGACGCCAGCAAGGTGGAGGTGGAGTACTGGTTTGGGCTGGTATCATCAAAGATGAGCTTGTGGGGCCTTTTTGGGTTGGGGATGGAGTCAAGCTCAACTCCCAGTCCTACTGCCAGTTTCTGGAAGACACCTTCTTCAAGCAGTGGTACAGGAAGAAGTCTGCATCCTTCAAGAAAAACATGATTTTCATGCAGGACAATGCTCCATCACACGCGTCCAAGTACTCCACAGCGTGGCTGGCAAGAAAGGGTATAAAAGAAGAAAATCTAATGACATGGCCTCCTTGTTCACCTGATCTGAACCCCATTGAGAACCTGTGGTCCATCATCAAATGTGAGATTTACAAGGAGGGAAAACAGTACACCTCTCTGAACAGTGTCTGGGAGGCTGTGGTTGCTGCTGCACGCAATGTTGATGGTGAACAGATCAAAACACTGACAGAATCCATGGATGGCAGGCTTTTGAGTGTCCTTGCAAAGAAAGGTGGCTATATTGGTCACTGATTTGTTTTTGTTTTGTTTTTGAATGTCAGAAATGTATATTTGTGAATGTTGAGATGTTATATTGGTTTCACTGGTAAAAATAAATAATTGAAATGGGTATATATTTGTTTTTTGTTAAGTTGCCTAATAATTATGCACAGTAATAGTCACCTGCACACACAGATATCCCCCTAAAATAGCTATAACTAAAAACAAACTAAAAACTACTTCCAAAACTATTCAGCTTTGATATTAATGAGTTTTTTTGGGTTCATTGAGAACATGGTTGTTGTTCAATAATAAAATGAATCCTCAAAAATACAACTTGCCTAATAATTCTGCACTCCCTGTATATAAACTTTACATAAAACCCTGGATATCTAAATCCAGATTCAATCCCTTTGGTTTCTGTGTATCTAATTTGAATATCCAGAATAATTCCTGCTTCCTTAAACTAAGGAGTCTGTCATTCAGACAGAGGAATACAATCAATTACCTGCACACTTAAAGATGCAGGATCACCATTGTGGCATTCCAAGAAATGACAGGGTATGCTATGCTTCACACGTTTTTTAGTGGGATCTCTAGTATTATTTATATTATATATGTGTTCATTCACCCTAGTCCTAAAATGTATTTTTGTACGCCCCACCTAGAGCAGGCCACACCCACATGTGAGTAAGTAGACAACATATTTTGATTCACAGTTACACTGTTTTTGCTGAATTAAAAAATACGGGATAATGATTTATATGTTTACACATGTTACATATGGTTTTACCACATTTAAATGTTCCTGTGCCTGGCTTGAACCAACCATCATTAATACTTCCAGCTACTGTTTGTCTTAATTTACTTGGGGCTAACAGATTTTTTAGATTTCAATTTTTTCAATATATAATTTTAGGTGAATCCTCCAAACTCTGGCCCAAAATTAGATCTGATTTGAGGACACTCCAATGCTTTTTAAGAATTATTTGTAATAAAGGGGCTCCCTCTGTATATGTGGTCATAAATTTATTTGAATGTCCATTCTCTACTGTTTGGGTACGTTGGGGACCAAAAACTCAGATTAGCTCTGTTTTTCTCCAAGGCCCTATTCTTTGATTCTTCCAATAGAATGGGATCATACCCCTTTGCCAGGAATTTATCATCTAATACAGTGGCCTCTTTTTGGAAGTCTTCTAAATGCGTACAGTTCGCCTTATTCGAACATATTGGCCATAAGGCACATTCCTAACCCAACTCTTTTTATGTGTACTATTAGCATCCAGAAAACTATTTTTATCAGTTGGTTTATGAAAATTGGACACTGCCTCCTTGTTATCTTTGTCTACAAATAGATTCAAGTCTAGGAACTCAATTAATTTCTGGGAGTATTTGCCCACAAAGGTCAAATTGAAATCATTAATGATCATATAATTGAGGAATTCATCTATCTACAATTGCGTCCCTTTCCACAAGATGATGACATGATCAATATAAAGATAGTATTGTTGAGTGCGAGGTGACGTACTCCAGGTATCCGATTGGCTGGTGCCCTCACGTGATTCCTGTGTTAGTTACTCCGGACACTGAAACCAGAGACTTACCAGCTGCTATGCTGTATTTTGTCTCCAGCTTGGCGTTCCTGTTGGATCTGGACACTGGAATCCTGAGTTGCACTATCCAGTGCGAGGACCTGAAGGGTTTCCTGAGTACTCATATTTAAACTTATGTGTAAGTGAGCTTGTATTAATGTGTAATATTTTGTCATTAAACTACCTGAAACAGAGTTGCGCTTTTTCTTTTCATTAGAACATTTTGCTCTTATCGTTGGTTGGTCTAAGGAATATCCAGCATAAAGGAGCTGCACCCGGAGTCACCTTCTTGCATAGCCATATTTATGGACTAATTATCAATTCTGTTTATTTATTGTTATTATTATTTTTGTTCAGCTGGAAATATTTATTTATGCATTTTGCATGTTTCTCTTATTTTTATATTTATATTAGACAATTTTAGGAATAATCTGCTATAATCTATAGGAATTTTGTTATCCTTTGAACCATCTGTATTTTTATTCGTCATTTCCTGAGGGTTTATCTTTATTTGGGGTATTTTTGAGCGCTGTTTTAATTATCGTGTATTATGTTTTCTGTTTAAACATCTTTGGCATCACTTGTGAAGCTGCCTTTTTTCCACTTTTGAATGATACTCTACTAGATTTATTCTCAGATGTTTATGCTAATGAATATATTTTAAATTATTTACAGTTTCTGAATTCAACAATATATTTTATTTTGATGCCTTTTTAAACATAACCAGACAAGCTTTGTGCTTATTTTGGGGTTAGCAGGCATGTTTTTCATGGGTAAATGTTTTCACTTCTTTTGACAGATCTTGGTTCGCCCTGGTCTCCTCAGAATTTGAAGTTACCTATAATCTTTCTGGAACTTTGTGCAGTCTTCTTTGCTCTACAGTCAGCCTCTCCTCAAGGGGAAACTTATTTCAGTTTTATAATCTTACAGCTGTGAAGTATATCAATCATCAAGGGGGAACTCACAATTTCCCTAGTACTATAGGAGGTCACATGTATTTTGATTAGGTCAGAGAACAATCTCTGTACAATTTCTGCAATTCTCATCCCAGGAGTGAACATCTGGAAGGTGGATTATCTTGGTTTACAATCCCATGATCTGGGGGAATGGTCTCTCATTAAGAGTTTGTCAACCAGTTTGTAAAGCAATGAGGTCTTCTAGAAATAGACCTTATGACCTTTCATTTAAGCCATTAACCTCCTAGATAGTTTTCCGGATCCATGGATCATCAAACAGAGTTTGTGGATGTTATAGCAGTCTTTACATTTTTCCTTTAACTGTTCTGCTTCCCAGAGTCATAGTTTGGATCACGCAAGAGAGTTCATTATTATTTCTGATAGCTCCTGATTAGCGATGCTGTTCTTATTATACAGACCTCCTTGTTCTCTTCCTTTGTATCTTAATCTTCTTTTTCATGGTTCTGTTTCTGTTTATCAAGATAAAAGCAATCCAAAGAGAGTGGCAGCATAAATGGTATTTTATTAGCACATCAAATCAGCAACGTTTCGGGAACAGCTCCCTTAGTAATGCAATAAAACATAATGATACAAAATATCCTTATATACCCTTATGCCACAAGGGGGCAGTAAAGGTGTATTTACAAAGTTAACCATTTCTTATCCAAAAATTGGAGCAGCAATCATAAACATTAAGAATGATTAGCACATATTCTTAAACTGACCACCAGCCAGCTATGACTAAAAAGATACAAAAGCTATACATAAGCATCAGATGGATTTTAAATCGATTTCGCACAATTCAAAAATTCAAATTTAGTTTACAAAACCATCAAATATACAGAATAATCTAATATATAGAAAAAAAATAATCATAAGAACACAGAGAGATCCCAGTCTCTATTCATACCTAAAGGTTCAAGGGTACTTAATTCATGTATCCAGAAGGACTCCCTTTGTTTTAATAAATGTTATCTATTGCCACCATTCATGGGCCTAGGAACAAAGTCAATAACCTGAAACCTAAGCTTGTTAACTGCATGTTCCATTTTAGTGAAATGACATGATACAGGGGCCAATTTATTATTAGTTCTAATGGTGCTCTATGTTCGATTATTCTGTCTCTAATGCACCTAGTCGTCTTTCCGACATAGCTCCACCCACAAGAACATTTGACTAGGTAAACAACATATTGGGTTTTACAGGTGTGATACTCGTTAATTTGATACTTCTTACCAGTACTTGGATGATATGTTTTATTGCATGACTAAGGGTGTTGTTCCTGAAATGTCGCTGATTTGATGTGCTAATAAAATACAATTTATGCTGCCACTCTCTTTGGATTGTTCTTATATTGTATTTTGGGTATAAGTGGTTACCCTATGTGGCGTGCAGTTACCTGAGGTGCTGGACTGGACTGTTTGTTTCTTTGGATTATCTTTGGCCACTTACAGCCCATGCACCAGGTGAGACTTTAACCCATATTTGACTATGGAAGAAGCACAACTGTGTTTAAAAACCTTTTCTTATTCTGACACAGAAGTAGCCAGAATTACCACCCTGACTAAGGGTTCCAGAGACTTCATAAAAATAGCACCTACCGAGTCTACTTCTAAAGACTATGAGAGACTGGCAAAAAAGAAACTATGACTTGCATGCTACTACATTAGCAGAGTACCATATGGTGAAGGGGATCCCTTGGGGGTTACATATGTCAGCACGCCCCACTCTCATGAGAGAGAATAAAGAATATTGTGACAAATGTGAGTAGATTCTTAATAAGTGCTCAATGGATATTATGGTACTCACGGTTGATTGCCTGAACAAAGAAGTTGCTAATCAGCAAGTCAAACTGGTTGAAATGGAACCTAAAAATCAAACTGTCGTTGCCATCTGATGAATCTTCTAAACTACTTTCCCAAGTGGACTCGACCGTTGCAGAGTTAAAGAGAACTATTGAAATCCGCAAACGGACCAAGTTTGCCAGGGATGAACAAGATTACTCCCAGGGACAGGTTTACAAGTGGCACTATGACCCAGAAGGTGCATTGAGAAGGAGCACTTCCGGTAGAGATAGATGCCACTATGGTGCAACGGCCCACAGTGGGAGCATCACTGGATCTTCAGAAACCTTGCTGGGGGACTCGGATACAGATCACACCGTGGAGGGAGGAAACATCACAGGCGGGAAAAACAAACCGCACTGCCAAATCTGGTCTGCACGATACAAGCAGAAGTATTTTGGAATGATGCAGCCCCTGGTCCTCCTGCGGTAATTATACGCGATGACATGTGTAATAACATTGTGGTGAATACATCTGATGCAGCCATTTCACCAGAAAAAATATCTGTTTTAAATAAGGGCCTGCCATTCTGCCCTAGGAGTGACTGTATTTTCTAATTATCTAAGGACTTATACAGATTCTTTCGCAACATTAGGCTAAAGACATTAAAGTTTGATACATTTTGCAGCCCCTCTAACGACTGTTGAATCTCTAAGTTTAAAGAATGTGGGTTTAAGGAATAAGAGTTCTTTTATTCCTGCTCAAAATAATCACAGTGTGGAAACCTTTGTAAACTTAGTGATACATGATGTTAATCTTTTGAAAAGTAAATTGCATAAAGAGAAAACCTCTAATAAAAATAAATTGAAATATGACTTTGGTATTAAGTGTGGCAAGTCCGGTAATGTTGGTAAACAAATTTTAATCATTTTTCCAATAAGGATGCTCAAGCTTTAAATGTACTGAAGTCTAGAAATTACATTATCCTAAAAAAAGCTGATAAGGGTGGGGCCACGGTTATTTTAGACAAAGGCTATTATATTAATGAAATTAGAAAATTAGTTAAGCAATGAAGATATCTATAAGAAGTTGCCCAGTAACCCCATATTCTCTATTCAGAAAGAACTTAAAAGAATTATCCTTATTGCTCAAAGAAATTATATTATTGGTAAGGATGTGGTTACATTTTTACATATTGAATATCCACAAACCCCTGTATTATACATGTTGCCAAAGATTCATAAAAATCAGAAAGAACCTCCATGTCGCCCTTTTGTTTCTAGTATAGGCTCTGTATCTTCAAATGTTTCTATTTATTTGGACAAAACCCTTAGACCTTTTGTTGAAATTTCAAGTTCTTTCATTAAGGATACAAGTGATTTCTTGTTAAAAATAGAATCATTATGTTTGAATACCAACACATTTCTATTATTCAGTCTGGATGTGGAAAGTTTGTATACTTCCATCACTCATGTGAGTGGGGTAGGAGCTGTAAAATCAGTGTTAAGTACAAATAAAGAATATGTTCCGGCTCAGATTTATTTCATAATTCAATTGTTAGAATTTGTCCTTTATTATAATTATTTTCTTTTTGAGGATGATTGCTTTTTACAGGTACAGGGCACAGCAATGGGTTCCAACGTCGCCCTTAATTACGCTAATTTGTTAATGAATATTTCTGAGGAAAAACATGTTTTCCCCAATATTGATTTAATTCAGTATGGCGCCTGTTGGTGGCGCTATATTGATGATATTCATTTATCCAAGAACATTTCCAGCCTCCAAATAGTAAAAAATAAAAACCTCTACCTAATTCCCAAAAATGTTGCAGCGCAAAAATTAAACTGATATAGGGTACACTCTACCTATTAGATACCAAAATAAAATCTAACTATCCCCTGGATATTAATAAATCATACAAATGGTAAAGTGCTAGTGCTATTACTACTACTATTTTTCCTTAAAAAATATATTTCTTATCTACCTTGGTGTTGTAATGGACTCAGAAATTAGTTGTGCATATAAACCACATATAAAAATCAATTACATATAAAACTCAACTACATATAAAACACTGTTTCATAAAATATAAATATAAATACCGCAGTTCAAACTCTTGAATAGGAACAAGTACTGAAAGGGGTTAAAAAATCCAAATGAATATGGCTAGAATGTTCTTTTAGCAATTGGTTTCCAGCTGATATCTGTGATCTTTCCGTTGCTGCTTGTCTCAGGAACCTGTTTGTGTCCAGATCCTCCTTTCACACGAACTACAACAACAAAAACACAAGCGCATCCGAGATTCACTGTATCTTTCTTTATTATTGTTACAATAAAGCCATAAAAATATACACTTACAAGATAAGTGCAAGTTATATGCACATAAGATTTAAAGTTGCTTAGCGATCACAATCCAATCCAAGCCTCGGTATCCGGTCTTAGTGGTGGGGGCTGTATGTCCGTTCTCCTATGTTTGTTCCTCCGGTTTGGAAATACAGCACGTCCGGTATTATTTCACCGGTAAGGCACAGTTGTCCTGTCAATGAATAAAGTTTATTCAACTCTTTCTTCCGAACGCGTTTCATTCACTCTCGGGTGAACTTTCTCAACGGGCTTTGCATGTTGAACAGCTGTTGTTGTGAGCTTTAAATTTACCGGGTTTTGCTCTCATTGGTTGGTGTCATATTACTCACAAATACAATGTATCCGTATTAGCTGCGGTGGGTCTGACATTGATTCAGTATAAGTGCTCTGCATATGGGAAACTAAAGCCTATCCTAAAACATATATTACTAGGATGAGACATTGATAAGAAATTAAAAGACTGTTCATGAGACTCAATCTGTGATATATAACATAAGATCTATACCATATTAACACTCTTAATTCCTACAAATAACTTACTCTAATGAATACTTTAAATCCCTTTACAAAATAATACAATTATAAATCAATTCATAGATATAATAATTTAACAAACACATATTCAAAAACGCAATTTGGTTAATATTAATCAAACTACATTAAAATTCTCTAAAATGACAAACCATTCTAAAAGTTAAAATACAATTGTGATAAATTCATTCCTATTTCCTATTATTTAAAATTTCTTTAAAATGTTAAAAAATATATTAAAGGACTAGTAATTGCTATAAAATCAGCACTATACTGCTCTTTACCTATTTTGTGGGACAGACATATACTATATTATACCATAAAAGCTTGAAGATCAATTTCTATATTTAATCCTCTAGGGCTTAAACTTCCTAATTGGTGGATCCACTTGGTTTCAGCTTTTCTAAGTTTTAATAGGCGATTACCCTGATGCTCACTAGTAATATGTTCTAACACTTTAAATGTAATACCTACACTACTACACTGATGTTTTAATTTGCAATGATGGGAAACACTATGGCCTTCCAAACCATTTTTTATATTGTTCAAATGTTCATATACTCTCCTTTTTATTTTGCGTTTAGTACGCCCTATATAAATTAATCCACAAATGCATGTCATTTGATATACTACATATGTTGAATGACATGTAGTTCTATCTTTAATTTTAAATTCATTAGTTCTATCCCAATTCCAAGTACTCTCTGATGTTTCATCTATAATAGGGCATAAACAGCAGTCTATTTTCCTACATCTATATGTTCCTGGTTTGAGTGCTAGCCAATTAGACAGGGTTCCCTCATTTTTAGGTCTAGTAGCTTTCAGTTTAGATGGAGCAATTAGACTCTTAATGTCCCTATTCTTCCTGTACACTACATTGGGTTTCTCTTCTAATTCTCCTGCTAATATTGGATCCGCTAATAAGATTTTCCAATGTTTATTTAAAATAGATCTAACACCTTGCACTCCTTCACTGTATGTTGTTATAAAAGTAGTATTGTTTTTCCTCTTTCCTACACTTAATATTTTATTTCCTTTATCTTCTAGCAGTATACTTCTATCATATTCTAACCCTCTTTGTTTGGCTTCTTCTATTCTTGATTTTTCATAACCTTTTTGTATGAATTTATTGCTCATTATCTCAGCCTCCTGTATGTAATTATTGATGTCTGTACAATTCCGCCGTATGCGCCTAAATTGCCCACTTGGGATATTTTCCTTCCAACGGGGTAAGTGCCCACTATTGGCGTGAAGGAAACCATTTTTATCGGTGGCTTTCCTAAAATTCCTCACTGATATTTTATTAGAATCATCAATATACAAAACCAGATCTAAAAATTCTATTTCAATAGATGAAATTTTACTAGTAAACTCAAGGTTATATTGGTTGTTGTTAATATATTTAATGAAATCATCTGCTTCATCCCTTGACCCTTTCCAAATCATAATAATATCATCTATAAATCTGTAGTATTTGTATATATTAGAATTGAACCTATGTTTCCCCCAGATCATAGTATTTTCAAAATGCCCCATATATATATTAGCGTACGATGGGGCCATATTGGTCCCCATCGCTGTCCCTTGGATTTGATTGTAATATTTTCCTTCGAATAAAAAGTAATTGTGGGTTAAAATATAAGAAATACTATCACCTATGAATTGCACATGTATATCTGGGATATTCCACATTGTACTAGTTTCTTTAAAAGCTTCTATGCCTAATTTGTGGGGGATTTTTGTGTATAACGAGGATACATCACACGATATCCACAAAAAGTCTTCTTGCCAACCTATACCTTCAAAAATATTTATAGTATGAGTTGTGTCTTTAAGGTATGATCTGACCTTTTTAGCCATTGGTTGAAGATACCAATCTACATAGATACTTAAATTACTACTCAGTGAATCGACACCCGACACAATAGGTCTTCCTGGGGGGTTGGTACTATTTTTGTGGACTTTTGGGATATGATAAAATATAGGTATATTTGGACTTGTTTTATATATAAATTTAAATTCCTCATCATCAATAATATTATTATCCTTCGCTTTCGTCAATAACAAATATAATTCACTTTTATATTGTTCAGTGGGATTTCTATCTAAAATGGCATATACTTGTCTATCCCCTAATAGTACTTGTGCTTCTTTCAGGTAGTCACATTTATTTTGTATGACAGTTCCTCCTCCTTTATCTGATTGGCGAATTACTATTGAACTGTCATTAGTTAAGTTCTTAAGTGCTTGTCTTTCACTCATATTGAGGTTGTCATTATACTTATTAACAAATTTCCCTTTGTTTTTCTCAAAATATAGTTTTAAATCTTCAGTAACTAATTTGTTATAGGTATATATATATTCTCCCTGTGTTTGGTGTGGATAAAAGGTAGAACGAGATTTCAGGCCACTATGTCTCACTTCTTGCTTATCTTCATATACACTACAATTGAGTATTTCATCAAGATTTATATCTACATGACTGCTAGATGTGTCCAAAGATGCTTGCATACAGCTATCTTGTTCTAAATTTTTAAGGCAATTCACTGTTTTTATATCCTCTAAAGTGAAATTTGCTACACTACTATGCTGTACAGTATTATTATACTCTTTAATATAATATCTTTTGAGGGTTAGTTTTCTAATGAATTTTTGCAGGTCAATGTATGTGTCAAATTTATTAGGGGCTTTCTTGGGGGCAAATTTTAAGCCCTTACTCAATAGACTAATTTCTTCATCTTTCAGGACTCTATCTGAGAGGTTAAAAATCTCTTTCTTAGCATCCTCTAATTCCATCTTCTTTGTTTGTTTCTGCTGTAATCTAACACCTCCTCTACATCCCCTCTTTGTTCCCACCCTCTTTTGGCTACTCTCTGGTTCTGATTTTGTTGCCCCCATTGTCTCTGTTCTAGTGGTCTCCAATATGTGTTTTGTTGATATGGGGGTGGCCTTTGTTGATTGTTTCTTTCGTATAAAAAATGATTCTCATTCTGTTGTGTATTATACGAACCTCTATGATTCCCATTATACTCAGGGTTATGCATTGGTCTAAAATTCTCTCTAGGACGGTGCTGAATCATCTCTTTAGGTTTAGCACCCTCCCTATTAGAGTTGAATAAACTTTATTCATTGACAGGACAACTGTGCCTTACCGGTGAAATAATACCGGACGTGCTGTATTTCCAAACCGGAGGAACAAACATAGGAGAACGGACATACAGCCCCCACCACTAAGACCGGATACCGAGGCTTGGATTGGATTGTGATCGCTAAGCAACTTTAAATCTTATGTGCATATAACTTGCACTTATCTTGTAAGTGTATATTTTTATGGCTTTATTGTAACAATAATAAAGAAAGATACAGTGAATCTCGGATGCGCTTGTGTTTTTGTTGTTGTAGTTCGTGTGAAAGGAGGATCTGGACACAAACAGGTTCCTGAGACAAGCAGCAACGGAAAGATCACAGATATCAGCTGGAAACCAATTGCTAAAAGAACATTCTAGCCATATTCATTTGGATTTTTTAACCCCTTTCAGTACTTGTTCCTATTCAAGAGTTTGAACTGCGGTATTTATATTTATATTTTATGAAACAGTGTTTTATATGTAGTTGAGTTTTATATGTAATTGATTTTTATATGTGGTTTATATGCACAACTAATTTCTGAGTCCATTACAACACCAAGGTAGATAAGAAATATATTTTTTAAGGAAAAATAGTAGTAGTAATAGCACTAGCACTTTACCATTTGTATGATTTATTAATATCCAGGGGATAGTTAGATTTTATTTTGGTATCTAATAGGTAGAGTGTACCCTATATCAGTTTAATTTTTGCGCTGCAACATTTTTGGGAATTAGGTAGAGGTTGTACTATATAGGTTGTTTGTAGTAGCAGCATTTATGGCAGATACAGAGGTCACCGCCCAAACCAGTATAAATGTGGATAATGAAATTAAAGAGTATAATATTAACCGTAATAGAGATATAAACTTGTTAGAAGTAAATAATATAATTAATGAAGATCCTTCACATCTATTGAAAATATTTGAGAAATTAATAACAGCCGATACAAAAGACTGGCAAGATCTAATCCTACTGGATAATTATATCAAACATGATATCATCCCTAGAGGATTACGGATGCATAAATATCCGGCCTTTGAATTAGAAGATGTGGAATTTTCTACAGAGTGGGAGAGTGCTCTGCATACATGCTCAGTTACACTTATTAAAATTTTGATAAAATATAGAGAATATAAATTAGAAAAGTCCAAAACTGATATTTCAAATACATTACAAAAAATTCAAGTGTTTAGAAATGAGGAAAAGTGGGACAGACAATTCAATAATATAGTAAAAAGAAATATAGAATTAGAGAAAGAATTAATGGAACATAAAGCTGAAAAACTAAAAAGAGATAAAGAGGACTATGCAACTGATAAAGTACACACTTATAATAAAAAGAATAGGAAGACCCATTTAAATCAAAATGCTTATCAAAATTATACTAAAATACATACATCTACCACTAGAGATTCACAGCAATCTACAAATGAGGAAAATATGGTTTTTAAACCTATAAAACCAAATACACCACTACTCGTAAACAATAGGTTTGCTCCTCTTAATGAGAGCATAGATCCTAGCAAACCTACATCTCCAACAAGTAATAGGGAGGGTGCTAAACCTAAAGAGATGATTCAGCACCGTCCTAGAGAGAATTTTAGACCAATGCATAACCCTGAGTATAATGGGAATCATAGAGGTTCGTATAATACACAACAGAATGAGAATCATTTTTTATACGAAAGAAACAATCAACAAAGGCCACCCCCATATCAACAAAACACATATTGGAGACCACTAGAACAGAGACAATGGGGGCAACAAAATCAGAACCAGAGAGTAGCCAAAAGAGGGTGGGAACAAAGAGGGGATGTAGAGGAGGTGTTAGATTACAGCAGAAACAAACAAAGAAGATGGAATTAGAGGATGCTAAGAAAGAGATTTTTAACCTCTCAGATAGAGTCCTGAAAGATGAAGAAATTAGTCTATTGAGTAAGGGCTTAAAATTTGCCCCCAAGAAAGCCCCTAATAAATTTGACACATACATTGACCTGCAAAAATTCATTAGAAAACTAACCCTCAAAAGATATTATATTAAAGAGTATAATAATACTGTACAGCATAGTAGTGTAGCAAATTTCACTTTAGAGGATATAAAAACAGTGAATTGCCTTAAAAATTTAGAACAAGATAGCTGTATGCAAGCATCTTTGGACACATCTAGCAGTCATGTAGATATAAATCTTGATGAAATACTCAATTGTAGTGTATATGAAGATAAGCAAGAAGTGAGACATAGTGGCCTGAAATCTCGTTCTACCTTTTATCCACACCAAACACAGGGAGAATATATATATACCTATAACAAATTAGTTACTGAAGATTTAAAACTATATTTTGAGAAAAACAAAGGGAAATTTGTTAATAAGTATAATGACAACCTCAATATGAGTGAAAGACAAGCACTTAAGAACTTAACTAATGACAGTTCAATAGTAATTCGCCAATCAGATAAAGGAGGAGGAACTGTCATACAAAATAAATGTGACTACCTGAAAGAAGCACAAGTACTATTAGGGGATAGACAAGTATATGCCATTTTAGATAGAAATCCCACTGAACAATATAAAAGTGAATTATATTTGTTATTGACGAAAGCGAAGGATAATAATATTATTGATGATGAGGAATTTAAATTTATATATAAAACAAGTCCAAATATACCTATATTTTATCATATCCCAAAAGTCCACAAAAATAGTACCAACCCCCCAGGAAGACCTATTGTGTCGGGTGTCGATTCACTGAGTAGTAATTTAAGTATCTATGTAGATTGGTATCTTCAACCAATGGCTAAAAAGGTCAGATCATACCTTAAAGACACAACTCATACTATAAATATTTTTGAAGGTATAGGTTGGCAAGAAGACTTTTTGTGGATATCGTGTGATGTATCCTCGTTATACACAAAAATCCCCCACAAATTAGGCATAGAAGCTTTTAAAGAAACTAGTACAATGTGGAATATCCCAGATATACATGTGCAATTCATAGGTGATAGTATTTCTTATATTTTAACCCACAATTACTTTTTATTCGAAGGAAAATATTACAATCAAATCCAAGGGACAGCGATGGGGACCAATATGGCCCCATCGTACGCTAATATATATATGGGGCATTTTGAAAATACTATGATCTGGGGGAAACATAGGTTCAATTCTAATATATACAAATACTACAGATTTATAGATGATATTATTATGATTTGGAAAGGGTCAAGGGATGAAGCAGATGATTTCATTAAATATATTAACAACAACCAATATAACCTTGAGTTTACTAGTAAAATTTCATCTATTGAAATAGAATTTTTAGATCTGGTTTTGTATATTGATGATTCTAATAAAATATCAGTGAGGAATTTTAGGAAAGCCACCGATAAAAATGGTTTCCTTCACGCCAATAGTGGGCACTTACCCCGTTGGAAGGAAAATATCCCAAGTGGGCAATTTAGGCGCATACGGCGGAATTGTACAGACATCAATAATTACATACAGGAGGCTGAGATAATGAGCAATAAATTCATACAAAAAGGTTATGAAAAATCAAGAATAGAAGAAGCCAAACAAAGAGGGTTAGAATATGATAGAAGTATACTGCTAGAAGATAAAGGAAATAAAATATTAAGTGTAGGAAAGAGGAAAAACAATACTACTTTTATAACAACATACAGTGAAGGAGTGCAAGGTGTTAGATCTATTTTAAATAAACATTGGAAAATCTTATTAGCGGATCCAATATTAGCAGGAGAATTAGAAGAGAAACCCAATGTAGTGTACAGGAAGAATAGGGACATTAAGAGTCTAATTGCTCCATCTAAACTGAAAGCTACTAGACCTAAAAATGAGGGAACCCTGTCTAATTGGCTAGCACTCAAACCAGGAACATATAGATGTAGGAAAATAGACTGCTGTTTATGCCCTATTATAGATGAAACATCAGAGAGTACTTGGAATTGGGATAGAACTAATGAATTTAAAATTAAAGATAGAACTACATGTCATTCAACATATGTAGTATATCAAATGACATGCATTTGTGGATTAATTTATATAGGGCGTACTAAACGCAAAATAAAAAGGAGAGTATATGAACATTTGAACAATATAAAAAATGGTTTGGAAGGCCATAGTGTTTCCCATCATTGCAAATTAAAACATCAGTGTAGTAGTGTAGGTATTACATTTAAAGTGTTAGAACATATTACTAGTGAGCATCAGGGTAATCGCCTATTAAAACTTAGAAAAGCTGAAACCAAGTGGATCCACCAATTAGGAAGTTTAAGCCCTAGAGGATTAAATATAGAAATTGATCTTCAAGCTTTTATGGTATAATATAGTATATGTCTGTCCCACAAAATAGGTAAAGAGCAGTATAGTGCTGATTTTATAGCAATTACTAGTCCTTTAATATATTTTTTAACATTTTAAAGAAATTTTAAATAATAGGAAATAGGAATGAATTTATCACAATTGTATTTTAACTTTTAGAATGGTTTGTCATTTTAGAGAATTTTAATGTAGTTTGATTAATATTAACCAAATTGCGTTTTTGAATATGTGTTTGTTAAATTATTATATCTATGAATTGATTTATAATTGTATTATTTTGTAAAGGGATTTAAAGTATTCATTAGAGTAAGTTATTTGTAGGAATTAAGAGTGTTAATATGGTATAGATCTTATGTTATATATCACAGATTGAGTCTCATGAACAGTCTTTTAATTTCTTATCAATGTCTCATCCTAGTAATATATGTTTTAGGATAGGCTTTAGTTTCCCATATGCAGAGCACTTATACTGAATCAATGTCAGACCCACCGCAGCTAATACGGATACATTGTATTTGTGAGTAATATGACACCAACCAATGAGAGCAAAACCCGGTAAATTTAAAGCTCACAACAACAGCTGTTCAACATGCAAAGCCCGTTGAGAAAGTTCACCCGAGAGTGAATGAAACGCGTTCGGAAGAAAGAGTTGAATAAACTTTATTCATTGACAGGACAACTGTGCCTTACCGGTGAAATAATACCGGACGTGCTGTATTTCCAAACCGGAGGAACAAACATAGGAGAACGGACATACAGCCCCCACCACTAAGACCGGATACCGAGGCTTGGATTGGATTGTGATCGCTAAGCAACTTTAAATCTTATGTGCATATAACTTGCACTTATCTTGTAAGTGTATATTTTTATGGCTTTATTGTAACAATAATAAAGAAAGATACAGTGAATCTCGGATGCGCTTGTGTTTTTGTTGTTGTAAAAAATAAAAACCGTTATTCACACAGGGTCCATAATACAACAATGTTTCAAATCAGCAATTGGTTCTTAGTCATGTCCATGAATAGTTGCACAGGTGTGCCTTTTATACCTATCAAACAATTATCAGGTTAGACAACACTGTCATCTTGTGGATTTTTTCCAGTATACATGTGAATAAATATAACATTGTAAAGTCAAATTGACATACAAAAACTAGCATTACATATATTTGTCAAAATTACTCCATGTATACTATTACATATATTCATAATTAAAATCAAAAAATCAAGCAAACCTATACAAACAGAAAAAATCAGAATCATGCACCAATCTATTTTTACGTATATTTAAAAGAACAGAGACCAATCAAAATCCTTATTAAGTCCTTTTGGTTGTAGGGAGTCCAATTTTCTAATCCAAAACATTTCCCTTTTCTTCAACATCAATTCCCTGTCACCTCCCCTCCTTGGTTTAGCCACATGTTCTATAATTTGAAAGCGAAGCTGGATAATATTGTGACCCATGGAGAGGAAGTGACAGGAAAGAGGGGCATCTTTGTTATTAGTCCTAATGTTGGACTTATGTTCAGTCAATCTCTCTCTGACCTCTCTACTTGTTTTACCCACATAAATTCTAGCACACGGACATTTAATAATGTATATTACATATGTACTCCTACATGTTAGAAAATCTTTTATTTTATATTTTGTTCCATTAATGGGATGAAAGAAGTTTTCCCCTTTTATAATTGAACTACAATGGCTACAGTCTAGACATGGATAACAGCCTGTTCTTTTGGATCCTATGTAAGATTGAACATTAGACTTTTTACTGCCTATGTCAGCATGAACTAAGAGATCTTTCAAGCTTCTGCTTCTCTTATATGCTGTCATTGGTCTCTCTTGAAAACTCTCAATTTGGGGATTACAATCCTTTAGAATGTACCAATCCTTCAAAATGTACCAAATGGACTTAATAAGGATTTTGATTGGTCTCTGTTCTTTAAAATATACCTAAAATAGATTGGTGCATGATTCTGAATTTTTCTGTTTGTATAGGTTTGCTTGATTTTTTGTTTTTAATTATGAACAGACAATGGACACACACACACAAACTCAAACTTGCACATACACCCAAGGAAACACCGACAGAGACAGACTCAGAAAACACACAAAGACATACACACACACACACACAGACACACACAGACACCCACAGAAAACACACAAAGACATACACACACAGAGAGACAACCACATAAAACACAGAAAGACATACATACACACACCCTCACGGAGACATCCACAGAAAACACACAAAGACATACACACACCCTCACAGAGACACCCACAGAAAACACACACCCTCACAGAGACATCTACAGAAAACACAGACATACATACACACATACACACACACACACACACCCTCACAGACATCCACAGAAAACACAGACATACACACCCACCCTCACAGGGGCATCCAGAAAAAATACACAAATACAAATATACACACACCCTCACAGAGACACCCATAGAAAAAGTTCAAAGACATTTGCACACACTCTTACAGACATCCACAAAAAATGCACAAAGACATGCACACAGAGAGACCCACAGAAAAAAAAATACATACACACTCATAGAGACACAAACCAAAGCGCAAAGACATAAACACAGACACCCACAGAAGGAAACATTTATGCACCTTGCATCCCCTAAATCAACAGTGTGTGACATGCATGATAAAAAAAATTGCAGAAATTAAGAGATCACTTTTTAAAGAATCATATTTGTAAATGTGCAAACAAAAATAATTCTGTGAATTCAAAATTGTACATTAATGATCTGGGTAGATGGCTAGATGAAGAAAAGTACTTTTAAAAGGTTGACATATGTTTGTTTTTTCCCCATTTTCGACAACCAAGAGAACCACTTCAAATATAGTTTACAAATGTTCCCATCTGTCAGCTGTACTGAAAATGCTGTACTATATGGTCTTGGTGGAACCATAAGCTGTGGTACTCATACCATTAGATCTGGTTAAATGCAGGATTTAGGCTTGTTGTATGTATTTCAAAATTTAGTCAGCTGTAGTGTAAACTGAACAGTTTTAAGTTAACCTGTCTCATTTCAAACACTGAGCAATCTTAGTCTGAGAGTATAACATTTTATGCAGATGTAAAAATCTTAGATAAAATGCCTCCTTGCATCTAGAAAGTCCTTGCATAAAGGGGCAGTAAACTGGAATGTAATATATATATATATATATATATATAAATAAATAAAAAAAAATGCATATCTGCCAAAAGAGCACCTACCATATATATATAGGACTCACTTTGGGACTATGCACTAATGAAATTGACAAAAACTTTGCTTGTTGTGTGACTCCGATACAAGACATCTCGACTATGAACACCAGCCCCTTAATACGAGAAGACTGTAATACATTAGATTCTATACCGTATATATATGGCGATCAAATTACTAATGATGTGAATATACCGAAAGATTCTGTGAACACTTGCGGCTAGATTTGGAGTTTTGTCGGTAACGACCCGAAAAACTAACGCCGGCTTTTTTCTGGCCGCACCATAAAAATAACTCTGGTATTGAGAGTCCACATAAAGGCTGCGTTAGGCTCCAAAAAAGGAGCGTAGAGCATTTTTAACGCAGCTTCAACTCTCGATACCAGAGTTGCTTACGGACGCGGCCAGCCTCAAAAACGTGCTCGTGCACGATTCCCCCATAGGAAACAATGGGGCTGTTTGAGCTGAAAAAAAACCTAACAAAAGCCGCGTTCAGCTCCTAACGCAGCCCCATTGTTTGCTATGCGGTAACCCTTCCTACGTCTGCACCTAACACTCTAACATGTACCCCGAGTCTAAACACCCCTAACCTTACACTTATTAACCCCTAATCTGCCGCCCCCGCTATCGCTGACCCCTGCATATTATTATTAACCCCTAATCTGCCGCTCCGTAAACCGCCGCTACTTACATTATCCTTATGTACCCCTAATCTGCTGCCCTAACATCGCCGACCCCTATATTATATTTATTAACCCCTAATCTGCCCCCCACAACGTCTCCTCCACCTGCCTACACTTATTAACCCCTAATCTGCCGAGCGGACCTGAGCGCTACTATAATAAAGTTATTAACCCCTAATCCGCCTCACTAACCCTATAATAAATAGTATTAACCCCTAATCTGCCCTCCCTAACATCGCCGACACCTAACTTCAATTATTAACCCCTAATCTGCCGACCGGAGCTCACCGCTATTCTAATAAATGTATTAACCCCTAAAGCTAAGTCTAACCCTAACACCGCCCTAAATTAAATATAATTTTAATCTAACGAAATTAATTATCTCTTATTAAAAAAATTATTCCTATTTAAATCTAAATACTTACCTGTAAAATAAATCCTAATATAGCTACAATATAAATTATTATTATATTATAGCTATTTTAGGATTAATATTTATTTTACAGGTAACTTTGTATTTATTTTAACCAGGTACAATAGCTATTAAATAGTTAAGAACTATTTAATAGCTAAAATAGTTAAAATAATTACAAATTTACCTGTAAAAGAAATCCTAACCTAAGTTACAATTAAAACTAACACTATACTATCAATAAATTAATTAAATAAACTACCTACAATTACCTACAATTAACCTAACACTACACTATCAATAAATTAATTAAATACAATTCCTACAAATAAATACAATTAAATAAACTTGCTAAAGTACAAAAAATAAAAAAGAACTAAGTTACAAAAAATAAAAAAATATTTACAAACATCAGAAAAATATTACAACAATTTTAAACTAATTACACCTACTCTAAGCCCCCTAATAAAATAACAAAGCCCCCCAAAATAACAAAATGCCCTACCCTATTCTAAATAACTAAAGTTCAAAGCTCTTTTACCTTACCAGCCCTGAACAGGGCCCTTTGCGGGGCATGCCCCAAGAAGTTCAGCTCTTTTGCCTTTTAAAGAAAACATACAATACCCAAGCCCCCCAACATTACAACCCACCACCCACATACCCCTAATCTAACCCAAACCCCCCTTAAATAAACCTAACACTAAGCCCCTGAAGATCTTCCTACCTTGTATTCACCATACCAGGTTCACCGATCCGTCCTGAAGAGCTCCTCCGATGTCCTAATCCAAGCCCAAGCGGGAGGCTGAAGAGGTCCATGATCCGGATGAAGTCTTCATCCAAGCGGGAGCTGAAGAGGTCCATGATCCGGATGAAGTCTTCTATCAACGGCATCTTCAATCTTCTTTCTTCCGGATCCATCTTGCAGACCTCCGACGCAGAACATCCTGCTGGCCCGACGGACTAACGACGAATGACGGTTCCTTTAAGGGACGTCATCCAAGATGGCGTCCCTCGAATTCCGATTGGCTGATAGAATTCTATCAGCCAATCGGAATTAAGGTAGGAAAATTCTGATTGGCTGATGGAATCAGCCAATCAGATTCAAGTTCAATCCGATTGGCTGATTCAATTAGCCAATCAGATTGAGCTCGCAATCTATTGGCTGTTCCGATCAGCCAATAGAATGCGAGCTCAATCTGATTGGCTGATTGGATCAGCCAATCGGATTGAACTTGATTCTGATTGGCTGATTCCATCAGCCAATCAGAATATTCCTACCTTAATTCCGATTGGCTGATAGAATCCTTATATTTATTAACCCCTAATCTGCTGCTCCGGACATCGCCGTCACCTACATTATACTTATTAACCCCTAATCTGCTGCCCCCAACATTGCCAACACCTACATTATATTTATTAACCCATAATCTGCTGCCCACAACATTGCCGACACCTACATAATGTTATTAACCCCTAATCTGCCGCACCCAACTTCGCAACCACTATACTAAATTTATTAACCCCTGAACCTAAGTCTAACCCTAACCCTAACAACCCCTAACTTAAATATAATTAAAATAAATCTAAATAAAACCTACTATTATTTCCTAAAATATTCCTATTTAAAACTAAATACCTGTAAAATAAACCCTAAGCTAGCTACAATATAACTAATAGTTACATTGTATCTAGCTTAGGGTCTATTTTTATTTTACGGGCAAGTTTGTATTTATTTTAACTAGGTAGAATAGTTCCTAAATAGTTATTAACTATTTAATAACTACCTAGCTAAAATAAATATAAATTGACCTGTTAAATAAAAAATAACCTAAGTTACACTAATACCTAACACTGCACTACAATTAAATAACTTACTTAAATTAAATACAATTAAATAAATTAAATACAATTAGCTAAATTACAAAAAAAACAAACACTAAATTACAGAAAATAAAAACAAATTACAAGATCTTTAAACTAATTACACCTAATCTAAGAGCCCTATCACAATAAAAAAGACCCCCCAAAATAAAAAACCCTAGCCTAAACTAAACTATCAATAGCCCTTAAAAGGGCCTTTTTACGGGCATTGCCCCAAAAAAATCAGCTCTTTTACCTGTAAAAAAAATACAAACAACACACCCAACAGTAAAAACCACCACCCACACAACCAACCCCCCAAATAAAACCCTAACTAAAAAAACATAAGCTCCCCATTGCCCTGAAAAGGGCATTTTGATGGGCATTGCCCTTAAAAGGGCATTTAGCTCTATTGCAGTCCAAAGCCCTAACCTAAAAACCCCTCCCACCCAGTACACCCTTAAGAAATCCTAACACTAACCCCCAAAGATTCACTTACTGGGAAAAGTCTTCATCCAAGCGGCAAGATGTCCTCAATGAAGCCGGCAGAAGTGGTCCTCCAGACGGGCAGAAGTCTTCATCCAGACGGCATCTTCTCTCTTCATCCATCCGGCACGGAGCAGCTCCATCTTCAAGACATCCGGCACAGAGCATCCTCTTCCAACAACGTTATCTTGCTGAATGAAGGTACCTTTAAATGACGTCATTCAAGATGGCGTCCCTTAGATTCCGTTTGGCTGATAGAATTCTATCAGGCAATCGGAATTAAGGTTGAAAAAATGCTATTGGCTGATGCAATCAGCCAATAGGATTGAGCTTGCATTCTATTGGCTGTTCCAATCAGCCAATAGAATGCAAGCTCAATCCTATTGGCTGATTGGATCAGCCAATAGGATTGAAGTTCAATCCTATTGGCTGATTGCATCAGCCAATAGTATTTTTTTCAACCTTAATTCCGATTGGCTGATAGAATTCTATCAGCCAATCGGAATCTAAGGGACGCCATCTTGGATGACGTCATTTAAAGGTACCTTCATTCAGCAAAAAGACGTCGTTGGAAGAGGATGCTTCGCGCCGGATGTCTTGAAGATGGAGCCACTCCGCGCCGGATGGATGAAGATAGAAGATGCCGTCTGAATGAAGACTTCTGCCCGTCTGGAGGACCTCTTCTGCCGGCTTCGTTGAGGACATCTTGCTGCTTGGATGAAGACTTCTCCCGGTAAGTTAATCTTCGGGGGTTAGTGTTAGGATTTTTAAAGGGTGTATTGGGTGGGTTTTTTTTAGGTTAGGGCCTTGGGCTGCAATAGAGCTAAATGCACTTTTAAGGGCAATGCCCATCCAAATGCCCTTTTCAGGGCAATGGGGAGCTTAGGTTTTTTTAGTTAGGGTTTTATTTGGGGGGTTGGTTGTGTGGGTGGTGGGTTTTACTGTTGGGGGGGTTGTTTGTATTTTTTTTTTACAGGTAAAAGAACGGATTTCTTTGGGCCAATGCCCCGCAAAAGGCCCTTTTAAGGGCTATTGATAGTTATTTTGGGGGACTTTTTTATTTTGATAGGGCTATTAGATTAGGTGTAATTAGTTGAAATATCTTGTAAAAGTTTATTATTTTCTTTAATTTAGTGGTTTTTTTTTTTAGTAATTTAGCTAATTGTATTTAATTTATTTAATTGTATTTAATTTAGGTAGGTTATTAAATTGTAGTGTTAGGTGTTAGTGTAACTTAGGTTAGGTTTTATTTTACAGGTAAATTTGTCTTTATTTTAACTAGGTAGTTATTAAATAGTTAATAACTATTTATTAACTATTCTACCTATTTAAAATAAATACAAACTTGCCTGTAAAATAAAAATAAACCCTAAGCTAGCTACAATGTAACTATTAGTTATATTGTAGCTAGCTTAGGGTTTATTTTACAGGTAAGTATTTAGTTTTAAATAGGAATAATTTAGGTAATTATAGTAGGTTTTATTTAGATTTATTTTAATTATATTTAAGTTTAAGGGGTTTTAGGGTTAGACTTAGGTTTAGGGGTTAATAACTTTAGTATAGTGGCGGCGACGTTGAGGGCGGCAGATTAGGGGTTAATAAATGTAGGTAGGTGGTGGCGGTGTTAGGGACAGCAGATTAGGGGTTATTAATATTTAACTAATGTTTGCAAGGCGGGAGTGCGGCGGTTTAGGGGTTAATATGTTTATTATAGTTGCGATGATGTCCGGAGCGGCAGATTAGGAGTTGAAAATGTTATTATAGTGTTTGCGATGCAGGAGGGCCTCGGTTTAGGGGTTAATAGGTAGTTTATGGGTGTTAGTGTACTTTTTAGTACTTTAGTTATGAGTTTTATGCTACAGCGTTGTAGCGTAAAACTCATAACTACTGACTTTAAAATGCATTAGGAATCTTGGCGGTAGAGTGTGTACCGCTCACTTTTTGGCCTCCCTGGACAAACTCGTAATTCCAGTGCTATGCAAGTCCCATGGAAAAAAGACTATACGCAATTTACGTAAGTTGATTTGCGGTAAGGCCAAAAAATTGTGCGGTACACCTATACCTGCAAGACTCGTAATACCAGCGGGCGTAAAAATCAGCGTTAGGACCTGATAACGCTGATTTTTTACCTTAAGGCAAAACTCGTAATCCAGCCGAAATTTAGGGCAAGAGGATACCCTGAGAGATTGATTAAAGATCAACTTGAATCTATTAATAAAGTTGGAGACAAACAAACTAAAAAGAATGAAGGCAACAAGAGAGATGTCACCCAATATAGTTGGGACCAAAAATCACTCACATTCTTAACAAATATTGGTACATTTTGAAGGATACAATCCCCAAATTGAGAGTTTTCAAGAGAGACCAATGACAGCATATAATAGAAGTAGAAGCTTGAAAGATCTCTTAGTTCATGCTGACATGACAGTAAAAAGTCTAATGTTTAATCTTACATAGGATCAAAAAGAGCAGGTTGTTATCCCTGTCTAAACTGTAGCCATTGTAGTTCAATTATTAAAGGGGAAAACTTCTTTCATCCCATTAATGGAACAAAATATAAAATAAAAGATTTTCTAACATGTAGGAGTACATATGTAATATACATTATTAAATGTCCGTGTGCTAGAATTTATGTTGGTGAAATGAGTAGAGAGGTCAGAGAGAGATTGGCTGAACATAAGTCCAACATTAGGACTAATAACAAAGATGCCCCTCTTTCCTGTCACTTCCTCTCCATGGGTCACAATATTATCCAGCTACGCTTTCAAATTATAGAACATGTGGCTAACCCAAGGAGGGGAGGTGACAGGGAATTGATGTTGAAGAAAAGGGAAATGTTTTTTGATTGGTCTCTGTTCTTTTAAATATACCTAAAAATAGATTGGTGCATGATTCTGATTTTTTTCTGTTTGTATAGGTTTGCTTGATTTTTTGGTTTTAATTATGATTATATGTAATCGTATACATGGCGTAATTTTTACAAATATATGTAATGCTAGTTTTTGTAGTCAATTTGACTTTACAATGTTATATTTATTCACATGTACAGTGGGGCAAAAAAAGTATTTAGTCAGCCACCAATTGTGCAAGTTCTCCCACTTAAGAAGATGAGAGAGGCCTGTAATTTTCATCATAGGTATACCTCAACTATGAGAAACAAAATGTGGAAACAAATCCAGACAATCACATTGTCTGATTTGGAAAGAATTTATTTGCATATAATGGTGGAAAATAAGTATTTGGTCACCTACAAACAAGCAAGATTTCTGGCTCTCACAGACCTGTATCTTCTTCTTTAAGAGGCTCCTCTGTCCCCCACTCATTACCTGTATTAATGGCACCTGATTGAACTTGTTATCAGTATAAAAGACACCTGTCCACAACCTCAAACAGTCACACTCCAAACTCCACTATGGTGAAGACCAAAGAGCTGTCGAAGGACACCAGAAACACAATTGTAGACCTGCACCAGGCTGGGAAGACTGAATCTGCAATAGGCAAGCAGCTTGGTGTGAAGAAATCAACGGTGGGAGAAATAATTAGAAAATGGAAGACATACAAGACCACTGATAATCTCCCTCGATCTTGGTCTCCACGCAAGTTCTCACACTGTGGGGTCAAAATGATCACAAGAACAGTGAGCAAACATCCCAGAACCACACGGGGGACTTAGTGAATGACCTGCAGAGAGCTGGGACCAACGTAACAAAGGCTACCATCAGTAACACACTACGCCACCAGGGACTCAGATCCTGCAGTGTCAGACGTGTCCCCCTGCTTAAGCCAGTACATGTCCGGGCCCATCTGAAGTATGCTAGAGGGCATTTGGATGATCCAGAAGCAGATTGGGAGAATGTCATATGGTCAGATGAAACCAAAGTAGAACTGTTTGGTAGAAACACAACTCGTCGTGTTTGGAGGAGAGAGAATGCTGAGTTGCAACCATAGAACACCATACCTACTGTGAAGCATGGGGGTGGCAACATCATGCTTTGGGGCTGTTTCTCTGCAAAGGAAACAGGACGACTGATCCGTGTACATTAAAGAATGATTGGGGCCATGTATCGTGAGATTTTGAGTGCAAACCTCTTTCCATCAGCAAGGGCATTGAAGATGAAACGTGGCTTGGTCTTTCAGCATGACAATGATCCCAAGCACACCGCCTGGGCAACGAAGGTGTGGCTTCGTAAGAAGCATTTCAAGGTCCTGGAGTAGCCTAGCCAGTCTCCAGATCTCAACCCCATAGAAAACCTTTGGAGGGAGTTGAAAGTCTGTGTTGCCCAGCGACAGACCCAAAACATCACTGCTCTAGAGGAGATCTGCATGCAGGAATGGGCCAACATACCAGCAACCGTGTGTGACAACCTTGTGAAGACTTACAAAAAATGTTTGACCTCTGTCATTGCCAACAAAGGATATATAACAAAGTATTGAGATGAACTTTTGATATTGACCAAATACTTATTTTCCACCATAATTTGCAAATAAATTCTTTCCAAATCAGACAATGTGATTGTCTGGATTTGTTTCCACATTTTGTCTCTCATAGTTGAGGTATACCTATGATGAAAATCACAGGCCTCTCTCATCTTAAGTGGGAGAACTTGCACAATTGGTGGCTGACTAAATACTTTTTTGCCCCTGTGTGGTTCTGGGATGTTTGCTCACTGTTCTTGTGATCATTTTGACCCCACAGTGTGAGAACTTGCGTGGAGACCAAGATCGAGGGAGATTATCAGTGGTCTTGTATGTCTTCCATTTTCTAATTATTGCTCCCACCGTTGATTTCTTCACACCAAGCTGCTTGCCTATTGCAGATTCAGTCTTCCCAGCCTGGTGCAGGTCTACAATTGTGTTTCTGGTGTCCTTAGACAGCTCTTTGGTCTTCACCATAGTGGAGTTTGGAGTGTGACTGTTTGAGGTTGTGGACAGGTGTCTTTTATACTGATAACAAGTTCAATCAGGTGCCATTAATACAGGTAATGAGTGGGGGACAGAGGAGCCTCTTAAAGAAGAAGATACAGGTCTGTGAGAGCCAGAAATCTTGCTTGTTTGTAGGTGACCAAATACTTATTTTCCACCATTATATGCAAATAAATTCTTTCCAAATCAGACAATGTGATTGTCTGGATTTGTTTCCACATTTTGTCTCTCATAGTTGAGGTATACCTATGATGAAAATTACAGGCCTCTCTCATCTTAAGTGGGAGAACTTGCACAATTGGTGGCTGACTAAATACTTTTTTGCCCACAGTATACTGGAAAAAATCCACAAGATGGCAGTGTTGTCTAACCTGATAATTGTTTGATAGCTATAAAAGGCACACCTGTGCAACTATTCTTTGACATGACTAAGAACGAATTGCTGGTTTGAAACGTTGTATTATGGACCCTGTGTGAATAAAGGTTTTTTATTTTTTACTATTTTGAGGCTGGAAATTTTCTTGGATAAATGACTATGACATTGGGGTCTAGCTAACCCTATTTCCGTGCCCCAGAACTTCAAGTGAGGTGCTGTCTTTCCCTGTGAGTTGCTATATTGATGATGTCTTTGGGGTTTGATTGAGCGACGTTGATACCCTAATTGCTTTTATTAATGACCTAAATAGTTCTACCAGTCATTTAAAATTTAACTCACTTATAGTAAGGAAGATTTGTTTTTTTTGGACATTAGGGTTATTAAGTCTTGTGGTTCTTTGAAAACAGATCTCTTTAGGAAGTCCACTGACCGTCATAGTATTCTACACTTTAATAGTGCTCACCCTTTAGCTCTTTTGAAGGCTCTTCCCCGAAGCCAATTTCTAAGGGTACGTAGGATTGTTACTGATGAAGATTTGTTTGATATAAGGCTTAATGAAATGAAGGATCGCTTTGTGGAATGTGGCTATCCTTTGACCATTATTGAAAAAGAGATGAGTCTTGTCTCGTCTACCCTGAGAGAGACCTTGTTGGTTCCTAAAAAGGGTAATATTAAAAAACATAATGACCAATGGATGTTTTTTGTGTCTGAATTTAATTCTCAGAGCCATCTAATATAGGGTATCATTAAAAATCATTGGGATATTCTTGCTAAATGTAATCCGAATGTTCCAGAGTTTATTAAAACTCCTATGCCAGCTTACAAGCAAGGCTATAATATCCATCAAAAATTAATTAGGGCTGATATTGGCTCCGCTTCTAATGTAAACAAAGGGATTTGACTAGTAAAAAATATGGGTTGTTACCCTTGCTTGAGTTGCTCCTGTTGTAGCAACATGATGAAAGGATCTGTTTTTTATCATCATGGCTAAAGTGGTTTCTTGGGAAATAATCCATCAGGAAATTGAAGTTCCTTTATTTTTTCAAATCCAAATGATTTTTTAGAAAGTCTTTTGCATAATTTAGTAAAATCATTACACTTGTACTTTTTTGGACAATCCTATAGGTTATTTGTTCTTTTCACTACTCCTTGTTAGGATCAGACGGCTTCAGCTTTTATTTAAGCTATAGCTTTAGCCATAGAGAAGAGGTTTATACAGTTATAGAAGAGAATCAGCATCAGCAGTAACAGCAGAATGCTAAATGGGCCATAGGTAGCATGGTTTCCCCAGTAGCATGGGGTCCCTTCTACTTCCCCTATTGTCCCGCCCCTGCAGTACACAGCTTCTACATTATATATTCTTGTATTGTAGAATAGCAGTAATATGTGAGCATGTGTTAAGCAACTGCTGTTTTTGCGTGTATGCTCTGCAATAGAGATCATTTCTTACTTTAATATTAAATAAGTAAAAAAGAAAATATTACCCTTAATTTGTCAAGACTTTCTTTTTATAATAGTTGTGAACATGTACATATCTTATGCACTCCAAAAAGTATATAAAGATCTGTTGAAAGAAATTGAATTGTCTCATTTGTTGTTTAATTATTATGTGCATGTAAATAAACTATATTTCATCATATGTGCATATATAATAAATATAAGAAATACAAATGTAAGCAAAATATCAACATACTATTTTATCAAATAACTAACACACACATCATGCTATGGCTTATCCTGGGCTTAGACACCTGGGGCGCGATCTGATATAGATCGCAGTTTGCGGCGCAAGCGAGGGAACCGGCGTCGCCCGCAGTTTCAGCTCGCAACTCGAGCTATCCCATATAAGTCGCCGTCAGATGCTAACGTGCCGTAAGTCTGACAAACCAGCGATGTCCAGAAATCTGCGTAAGTACAAATTTCTGGCGTCGCCAGTGACTTGCGGCACGTTAGAAACTGCCGGCGCCTATAAAACCTGACTAAAGTCTAAAACACCCGCACTGTCTAACACGCCTCCCTAACATAGCCCGCACTGTCTAACCCTCTATCCGCTATCCCCCCTCACTATCCTAACAATAAAAAAGCTATTAACCCCTAAACCGCCGCTCCCGTACCCCGCCGCAACCTAATAAAGTTATTAACCCCTAAACCGCCGCTCCCGTACCCCGCCGCCAGCTATATTATATCTATAACCCCCTAAAGTGAGCCCCTAACACCGCCGCCATCTATATTAAAATTATTAACCCCCAATGTAAGCCCCTAACACCGCCGCCATCTCTATTAAAATGATTAACCCCTAATTTAATCTACCTACCCCGCCGCCAGCTATATTATCTATGTTAACCCTAAGTATATTATAGTTAATATAGGTATTACATTATATATATTAACTATATTAACCCTAATTATATTAGGGTTAATATAGTTAATATAGTTACTATAGTATTTATATTAACTATATTAACTCTATCTAACCCTAACACCCCTAACTAAATTTATATTAAATTAATCTAATTCATTTATAAACTAAAATATTCCTATTTAAATCTAAATACTTACCTATAAAATAAACCCTAAGATAGCTACAATATAATTAATAATTACATTGTAGCTATGTTAGGGTTAATATTTATTTTACAGGTAAATTGTTAATTATTTTAACTAGGTATAATAGCTATTAAATAGTTATTAACTATTTAATATCTACCTAGTTAAAATAATTACCCAATTACCTGTAAAATAAATCCTAACCTAAGTTACAAATACACCTACACTATCAATAAATTAAATAAACTACAAACATCTATCTAAAAATACAATTAAATTAACTAAACTAAATTACAAAAAAAAACCAAACACTAAATTACAAAAAATAAAAAAAGATTACAAGATTTTTAAGCTAATTACACCTATTCTAAGCCCCCTAATAAAATAATAAACCCCCAAAATAAAAAAAATTCCCTGCCCTATTCTAAATTAAACAAATTTCAAAGCTCTTTACCTTACCAGCCCTTAAAAGGGCCTTTTGTGGGGCATGCCCCAAAGAATTCAGCTCTTTTGCATACAAATACAATACCCCCCCCATTACAACCCACCACCCACATACCCCTATTCTAAAACCACCCAAACCCCCCTTAAAAAAGCCTAACACTACCCCCCTGAAGATCTCCCTACCTTGTCTTCACCACACCGGGCCGAACTCCTGATCCGATCCGGGCGATGTCTTCCTCCAAGCGGCAAAGAAGAATTCTTCCTCCGGCGATGTCTTCCTCCAAGCGGCAAAGAAGAATTCTTCCTCCGGCGACGTCTTCCTCCAAGCGGCAGCAAAGTCTTCATTCTTCTGGCAGCATCTTCAATCTTCTTTCTTCGCTCCGCCGCTGCGGAGCATCCATCCCGGCCGACTACTGAACTTGGAATGAGGTACCTTTAAATGACGTCATCCAAGATGGCGTCCGCCGAATTCCGATTGGCTGATAGGATTCTATCAGCCAATCGGAATTAAGTTAAAAAAATCTGATTGGCTAATTGAATCAGCCAATCAGATTCAAGTTCAATCCGATTGGCTGATCCAATCAGCCAATCAGATTGAGCTCGCATTCTATTGGCTGATCGGAACAGTACATAGACATTGCGCATGCGTTAGGTGTTAGGTTTATTTTAGCTGCCAGTTTAGGGAGTTACGGGGCTCCAATAGTCAGCGTAAGGCTTCTTACGGCTGCTTTTTGTGGCGAGGTGAAAATGGAGTAAGTTTTCTCCATTTTCGCCACGTAAGTCCTTACGCTGCATATTGGATACCAAACTGCGCAGGTTTGGTATACCTGCCTATAGCCCAAAAAACTACGGGCGACGGCAGAAATATACGCGCGTAACTTCTAGGTTACGCCGTATATAGGATACCAAACCCGCGCAAATATTGGCGTCGCCGGCTTTTGCGGGCGACGATTTTTATCGGATCGACCCCCTTAGTTTTAAATGGTAGCTTAATTGAAGACTTGTTCAACAAAGTCCTTTTTATGATTTATATTGATTTATTTGAAATGCATTTAATACCATCATAAAACTTTATCAGATTCATAAACATTGTAGTGTAAATATTTTAGTTACATGATATACTATGTATATGTTATAAACATGTTATATAATTTAAATTTATTTTGGATTTCCACTGCTAAATATTTCTATAATGTTTTTATATTTTTAATAAAACTTGGAAGACATCATATTTTATCACCCCATATTTATTTGTGACTTTTCTCCTGTATACAGGGTGGAGACTGAGAGTTTTTATCATTTTTCTATATTGTTTAGCAATCTTCTCCAGCTTCAGAGGTTCATTGTTTAATTCCTACCAGCCTGTTTACACCAGCAGGTGTCAGTAGATAGCTTTCATCTGTTGAAAATACAAACATCACTGACTGAAATGAATTGTGCTGATAAAGTTGACATGATAGAAACTCATTGACATACACATCATGAATTCCATTAGCACTTTTTCACTGGGTGTATATTTGATAGAGCATATATATGAGTGTATGTATTTTATGTGACCTGAAACATTCTAGTTATTTTGTTGATGTTAATACTGCATATTATTACAAACATATTGGGCTAGATTACAAGTAGCGCTAATGTTAGAGCTGGACGTGACGCTAACTAACACACATATTACACATTAGAAATAAACGGTTGCAGTCAAATGCTATACAAAAAGTTATCATGCCTGAAGACCTAGCCTAAAGTGCAAGGGGTAAAAAAAAAAAAGTTGCACAAAACACATCACAAACACATTAAAATATACTATTACACACATACTGTATATATATATATATATATATATATATATATATATATATATATATATATATATATATATATATACACACATATATAAACACCTATATACACATGTATATACATATATACACACAGTCTGGAGAAGAGGGGGAAGGTGCCCGGCCAGTATCAGCACTTTACACTTTGGCGCTTTCTTGAAGCCAAAACTACAGGAGCTCTACAGTCAGTTTTTGAGCGAATGAAAAAATACATCTACTAAAATAAAAAAATGCCTCCTAATGGTAAAATTCGGAAAAAAAAATCGGAATTGAAGGGACGCCATCTTTGATGACGTCACTTAAAGGAACCGTCATTGTTGAAGACTCTGGATGAAGAGGATGCTCCGCATCGGATGTCTTGAAGATGGAGCCGCTCCGTGCCGGATGGATGAAGATAGATGATGCCGTCTGGATGAAGACTTCTGCCCGTCTGGAGGACCACTTCTGCCCGGTTGGGTGAAGATGTCTCACGGTAGGGTGATCTTCAAGGGGTTAGTGTTAGGTTTTTTTAAGGGGGGATTGGGTGGGTTTTAGAGTAGGGTTGGCTGTGTGGGTGGTGGGTTTTGATGTTGGGGGGTATTTGTACTTTTTACAGGTAAAAGAGCTGATTACTTTGGGGGCAATGCCCCACAAAAGGACCTTTTAAGGGCTATTTGTAATTTAGTGTAGGGTAGGGCTTTTTTTTATTTTGGTTTTTTTTTTATTTTGTTAGGGGGATTAGATTAGGTGTAATTAGTTCAAAAATCTTGCAATTATTTTATTATTTTCTGTAATTAAGAGGTTTTTTTTCGTACTTTAGATAATTTTTTTAAATTGTAATTAATTGTATTTAGTTTAGGTAATTAATTATAGTGTAGTGTTTGGTGTAATTGTAACTTAGGTTAGGTTTTATTTTACAGGTAAATTTGTCTTTATTTTAACTAGGTAGTTATTAAATAGTTAATAACTATTTAATAACTATTGTACCTAGTTAAAATAAATACAAAGTTGCCTGTAAAATACAAATAAACCCTAAGATAGCTACAATGTAACTATTAGTTATATTGTAGCTATCTTAGGGTTTATTTTATCTGTAAGTATTTAGTTTTAAATAGGAATAATTTAGTGAATTGTAGTAATTTTATTTAGATTCATTTAAATTATATTTAAGTTAGGGGGGTTAGGGTTAGGGTTAGACTTAGGTTTAGGGGTTAATAACTTTATTATAGTGGCAACGACGTTGGGGGCGACAAATTAGGGGTTAATAAATGTAGGTAGGTGTCGGCGATGTTAGGGTCGGCAGATTAGGGGTTAATAATATTTAACTAGTGTTTGCGATGCGGGAGTGCAGCGGGGTTTAGGGGTTAATATATTTATTATAGTGGCGGTGATGTCCGGTTCGGCAGATTAGCGGTTAAAATTTTTATTTTAGTGTTTGCGATGTGGGGGCTCAGTTTAGCTGTTAATAGGTAGTTTATGGGTGTTAGTGTACATTTTAGCACTTTAGTTAAGAGTTTTATGCTACGGCGTTGTAGTGTAAGACTCTTAAATACTGACTTTAAAATGCGGTACCAGGCTTGACAGGAGAGGGTCTACCGCTCACTTTTGGTCAGACTCGTAATACCGGCGCTATGCAAGTCCCATTGAAAATATAGAATACGCAATTGACGTAAGTGGATTTGCGGTATTTCCGAGTCTGAACAAAAAAGTGAGCGGTACACCTGTACCTGCAAGACTCGTAATACCAGCGGGCGTTAAAAAGCAGCGTTGGGACCTCTCAACGCTGCTTTTTAACCCTAGCCGATAGACTTTAAAGGGATATGAAACCCAAAATGTTTCTTTCATGATTCAGATAGTGCATGCAGTTTGAAACAACTTTCTAATTTCCTTTTATTATCAATTTTTCTTCATTCTCTTGGTATCTTTTATTGAAAAACAGCGATATATACTTAGAAGCTGGTCTATTTCTGGAGCACTATACGGCAGCAGTTTTGCAAGAATGTTATCCATTTGCAAGAGCACTATTTCCTGCCATATAGTGCTCCAGATGCCTATGTATGTATCTCTTCAACACAGAATATCATGGGAATTTGATAATAGAAGTAAATTAGAAACTTTTTTTTAACAATGGTATGCTCTGTCTGAATCACAAAAGAAAATGTTTGGGTTTCATATCCCTTTAATGGAGAGAAATGCTTTTATCACAAGTTTCCTTAGTATAGATAGGTATAGATATATTCATATATATACTGTGTGTGTGTGTATATATATATATATATATATATATATATATATATATATATATATATATATATATATATTAGTTGGTAAGCCTGCCCAGAGGACAGTCTACAAAAATTTAAATAAAAACCTGATTACTTTAAAAATAAAAAAGAACTAAGTTTTAATTAAACTAAAATAACAAAAAATAAAAAAGTCTAACATTACAGAAAATAATAAACAAATTATCAAAAACAAAAAATTTAAACATAATCCCCATGAAAATAAAAAAGCCCCCCCCAAATAAAAACATTCCCTAATCTAATGCTTAACTACCAATAGTCCTTAAAAGGGCTTTTTGTAGGGTTTAACAGCTCTTTTGTTACAAAAAATTCTAAGTCCCCCCTAACAGTAAAACCCACCACCCACCAAACCCCATAAAATAAATAAACCTAACGCTAAAAAACCTTAAGTACCCATTGCCCTGAAAAGGGCATTTGTATGGGCATTGCCCTTAAAAGGGCATTCAGCTCTATTGCTGCCCTTAAAAGGGCATTAAGCTCTTTTAAGAAGTGCCCATAACCCTAATCTAAAAAACAAACAACCAAAAAAACAAAACAAAAAAAAACCTAAATCTAACCCCCAAAAATTAAAAAATTAAACCTAATCCCTATGAAAATAAAAAATCCCCCTAAAATAAAAACACACCCTAATCTAATGCTAAACTACCAATAGCCCTTAAAAGGGCTTTTTGTAGAGTATTGCCCTAAGTTAAACCTCTCTTTTGCAGTTAAAAAAAATTCTAAGTCCCCCCTAACATTAAAACCCACCACCCAACAAACCCCCCAAAATAAATAAACCTAACACTAAAAAAACTTAAGTACACATTGGCCTGAAAAGGGCATTTGTATGGGCATTGCCTTTAAAAGGGCATTCAGCTCTTTTGCTACCCTTAAAAGGGCATTCAGCACTTTTAAGAAGTGCCCATAACCCTAATCTAAATAAACATTTTAAAAAAACATCATCCAAAACATTTTTAAAAAAAACCTAAGTCTAACCCCCAAAAAATAAAAAAATAAACCTAAGTTTAAATTAAGCTAAAATTACTACAGAAAATAAAAAAATCGAATATTACTGAAAATAAAAAACAAAATTATCAAACTTTAAAAAATTAAACCTAATTCCTATGAAAATAAAAAGACCCCCCAAAATAAAAACACCCCCTAATCTAAGAATAAACTACCAATAGCCCTTAAAAGGGCTTTTTGTAGGGAATTGCCCTAAAGAAATCAGCTCTTTTACATTAAAAATAAACAAAGTGCCTCCTAACAGTAAAACCCACCACCCACTAAACCCTCCAAAATAAAAAACCTAACACTAAAAAACCTAAACTATCCATTGCCCTGAAAAGGGCATTTGTATGGCATTGCCCTTAAAAGGGCATTCAGCTCTTTTGCTGCCCATCCCTAATCTAAAAAAAATGTGATTCTTCAAATTCAAATCAGTCAATAGGATGAGAGCTACTGAAATCCTATTGGCTGTTCAAATTAGCCAATAGGATTTCAGTAGCTCTCATCCTATTGGCTGATTTGAATTTGAAGAATCAAATCAGCCAATAGGAATTCAGGGACGCCATCTTTAATCGCGTACCTTGAATTCACTATTTAGTGTACGGCAGAGATCGTACGAAGAGGATCCTCTACGCTCCATGGCTCCACGGTCACCGGTCTTCCGTTCCAGGGTCGCCGGTCTTCAGCTCCGTGGTCATCGGTTTTCAGCTCTGCCTTCCACTCTGTGCCAGCTTGTTCCTGGAAGAAGAAAGAAGAGGTCGCCGCTTGGAAGACTTCACTGCCTGGAACAGGACCTTCTCTGCCGGACTTCAGGAACCCTGAGTTCCTGAAGTCGGTTTTTTTTTTTAAATTTTGGGGGTTTGTTTTATTTAGATTAGGGATGGGCAATTATTAAAAGAGCTAAATGCCCTTTTAAGGGCAATGCACATACAAATGCCCTTTTCAGGGCAATGGGTAGTTTAGGTTTTTAAGTGTTAGGTTTATTTATTTTGGGGGGTTTGGTGGGTGGTGGGTTTTACTGTTAGGGGGGACTTAGAATTTTTTGTAACTGTAAAAGAGCTGTTTAACTTAGGGCAATGCCCTGCAAAATGCCATTTTAAGGGCTATTGGTAGTTTAGCATTAGATTAGGGGGTGTTTTTATTTTGGGGGGGGCTTTTTTATTTTCGTGGGTATTAGGTTTAATTTTTTAATTTTTGATAATTTGTTTATTATTTTCTGTAATGTTAGGTTTTTAATTTTAATTGTAATTTTGTAGTTTTAATTTAGGCAATTGAGTTTAATTTAGGGGGTGTTAGGTTAGGGGGTGTTAGGTT
Organism: Bombina bombina; assembly: GCF_027579735.1. Lineage (NCBI taxonomy): Eukaryota > Metazoa > Chordata > Amphibia > Anura > Bombinatoridae > Bombina > Bombina bombina. The sequence continues at coordinate 979,626,771 of NC_069502.1, forward strand.
CGGGGGCTTAGGAATTTAATTAGTTATTTGCGTTGTGGGTAATGGTGGTTTAAGGGGTTAATAGGGTAATTAGGTTTATTGCAATGTGGGGGTTTTGCGGTTTAGGGGTTAATAGCTTAATTAGGTTTATTGTGATGTGGCGTTTTTGCAGTTTAGGGGTTAATAGGGTAATTAGGTTTATTGCGATGTGGGGGTTTTGTGGTTTAGGGGATTATAGGTTAGTTAATTTTATTGCGATGTGGGGGTTTTGTGGTTTAGGGGTTAATAGGGTAATTAGGTTTATTGCGATGGGGGGGTTTTGCGGTTAAGGGTTAATAGGGTAATTAGGTTTATTGTGATGTGGGGATTTTGTGGTTTAGGGGTTAATAGGATAATTAGGTTTATTGTGATGGTGGTTGACGGTTAAGGGATTAATATGTTAGGTTATTTGCAGATTAGGGGTTAATAGGGTAATTAGGTTTATTGCGATGTGGGGGTTTTGTGGTTTAGGGGTTAATAGGGTAATTAGGTTAATTGTGATGGTGGTTAACGGTTAAGGGATTAATATGTTAGGTTATTTGCGGATTAGGGGTTAATTACTTTATTATTTTGCGACGAGTGGGTTTGCGGTTTAGGTGTTAATACTTTGTGTGGGAGGTTAGGTTTTTTTTTTTGTTATACTTCATGCGGGCGTTTTTTTTTTTTTGTAATGCTCCTTTTGCCTTCACTGCATCCCAGGGGATTCCAAAAACTGGCAGGGTGGCACCTTTGGTGGATTCTTTCACCACCCTGCGCGCAGCCAACATTCTTTTGAGGATGCGTGCGCAACTGGCGACGGACATTACAAACGCAATTATAGTATAGATGAGAATGTCTATTTAAAAATACATAGAACATTTCCCCAATATGAAGAATGAAACTTCTTTTTTAGCCCTTTACAGTAGCGCTAACCTGAGGAGCGCATATTTAGTTGCAGCTACTTTCAACTTGTAATACACGTGCAAATTAACGGGGCATGGTATTTCAATATTGTGCGCGTTAACGATAGCATACCACTTGCAATCTAGCTCATAGTATCAGAGTAATTTTCAAAATGTATATACAAATGATGTATGAAGAGCTTAATCACATAAATGACAATATGACAGAGATTTATCAAAAAGATTAAAAATGTGTTTGTCTCAGGGATATATAATGCATTTTTGAATAATAAGTAACAAGTGACTACAGTATTTGACACATTTTCATAATAAACTCAAAGCTTTGGACCCTACTCTGTGTGTGGGCGCATGCGTGTGTGTGTGTGTGTGTGTGTGTTTGCATGCGTGTGTGTGTGTGTGTGTGTGTGTGTGTGTGGGTGCATGCGTGTGTGTGTGTGTGGGCGCATGCGTGTGTGTGTGTGTGGGCGCATGCGTGTGTGTGTATGTATATGGTTTCCATTTAAATTAAGGTAAGTAAAAAAAAATGAGGAAAATATATACAGTATGTTTCAGAATATTGCACTGCCAGAGAAAAATCATTTGTTGCTGTCATCTTTCCTATAATTAATTTCTCAAACAAATGAGACGGAGGGAAGTGGATCTTCATGGTGACAACAGCTGTAAATTAAATTTATATACACTGTACCAGTTGTATCTTATCCTCTTATCCTAGCAGCCAATTTGGATAATTACTCCTTTTTATGCTTTCATAATTAATTGTACATGAACTGATAAAAATATATGCATAAACGTTTATCATTCACTTTAAAGAGCCTTATGCTGCCATTCTTTCATTTCACTGTTTTATGCCATAACTCCACAGGCAATGTGTCATCTAGACATTTTGTTTGACAATAATCAAAAGAATTTGAATATCTTTCAACAGCCCCAGAAAACACTGATCTGTTCTGATTTGAGACTGAATTCCAACAATCCTGGCTGTCACTATGTTGTCCCAAATTTTGTTTATAGGTTTTGAAAGGCTACTGGCAGTTCCTTACCCAGTGCAGAGATACTACTAATCAGGGGCGAGATTACATATGTGGCGCTGTTAGGAATTATCCCGGGGCAATATTGGAAGATGAGTCTTGGAGGAAAGCAGTGACCTTCTCGGACGTCCAGGAAACAATTACCAAAATAACACACACAGGCAGGTTATCATTAGCAAATGTTCCGTTTATTCTGGGACCAAAAGCACAATATATAGACATGGATACACGTAGGCATCTCTGGTGCGTAACATCATCTTATTGGCTAAGCAAAATACAGTAATATATTTCCTAATGGCCTTATTTGGCATACAGCATAACATATCATAATAGAAAATAATATATGAAAAAAGTACAGACAGAAACATGTATATTTTGCAGCTACAGGAAATAATGTAGGTGGGTGCTGCTCTGTGACATTTGCGGTTTTAGCTTACAAGAAGCACCTGGGTTTGTTTGGCTTTGAAAAAAGTACCTTATTTCCTGTTCAGACACAGACAGATCAGCAACTGAAATTTGCAAATGTAACTGATATTACAAGTGTCTTAGAAGAAATGATATTACGAATGGAGTGCAGAAAAAATACATCAGTGCATAACATTATAGATAATGTAAAATAAGTACATAGGTAAAGTGTGCAACACAAATAAGTGATGTTCCCTGACAATTCCCCTCTTTAGTCATAACAATGACTACTACTGGACTAACGTCTGGAGTGGAATGGGACATTTTTGTATGTGGTATTAGCAGGATGGTATCGACGATGTTGTCGATTTCGATTAGGTTGGTGTGGTAGAACCTGTAGGTATTCTGCACACTGGGAGATAGGGGTTGGGGGTGGCAGGCGTGTATGTTTAGCAATGCAGAAAACAACTATCTTAAAACAACAATAACAGAATAGTATAAACAAAGCAATGAAAACAATAAAGGTACCAATATTTTTTAGCCACTCTAGAAAGCCTAAGCCAGTGAAGAATTTATCCCAGGGGTTATCAATGCCTGAGTTTTTCTTTAATTCAATGGATAATTCTTCCAATTTTTTAATAGCAAGCGTTACTTTTCCAGTGGGACCTGTATTATCTGGTATAAATGTACAGCACGACCCACCAGTCTGATCATCAATGACTTTACACACCCCTCCTTTCTCTGCTAAAAGCATGTCTAAGGCCATGCGGTTTTGGAATGTCATGTAAGAGGTTGGGCCGAGTTGTTCAGCAATGCCTTTAAGGGCATCTCTGGTATAATTAACAAAACGTTGTTGATTATAAAATATATAGTTTATCCAGTCTACATTTTTATTGGCAGTTATGATGGGGAAGATGGATTCAAATCCAGCTTTAACCTGGTCACGGGCCTTAAATTCATCTGGGACCCCCCTTGGGACCCCTATAGCGTCTATGTATACATGGGGGTCAAAACTACCTGGGATAGCCTTAGTCTGTCTCCGTGTACGATGAGAGGAGGTGCGGTGAGTGTGTATGTGTATGTCATCTACACCTAAAATGTGGAGAGGCATGATAACTTTTGCTAGAGCACATTCCCCAGACCATTGTCCCTCTAGCCTAATGCGGATTTTCATATCCCCGCAAATCCAATATATGTCACCTAACGACTGAATGTGGTTATAGGTGTTGAGGTTACTATACTTATAACAGTACCCAGATGTAAAGTTACCTAAGAATCTACCATTTCCTGTGCCCCTATAACAAGTGTAGTTACCAGGATATATAGTAATTCCCTCACTGAGGTGTGGGGTTTTAGTAATAATGGGGTATTTTTCCTTCCATGCAATACAGGTTGACTGATTAACAATGGTATTAGTATACAGGCTGAGAAAGCAGGACTCAGCGTTACTAGGGATGTTAAGGGGGACAGTACCTAAATGGGGACGGGCATTACCACAAACATAACAATTTGATCTATTATATTGTTTGGCCGAAAAGGCCATCCATTCTAACCAAAGGTTTTTGTCTGAATAACCTGTTTCTAAGGCCATAGTATCTCTTGGTGAGGGATCAGCCATAGCAATCATGCCCTGAGATGGGGACTGGGTATTAATTAGGTTTTGACCAAGGTTTTGATAAATTTTAGTGACAATTTTGTTCCATTTAGAGGAATTAACCATATCTTGAAGCTGGAAACTACCCTTATCTTCGGATAAGGCCCCTCTTTCCCAAAAAGAGAGCATATAAGGGCCACTATCAATTGGACTGGGGTTTTCAATAGTCAAGGTAAGTTTCATACTCTGTCCAGGTTTACCTGCCGAAAGGCAAATTCCGGACTTAGAAAGGGTTATTCTTTCCATTAAGGATCTCCTATTTCTATCTTTCTCGGTTAATATAATAGTTCCCCATCTAAGGCCTGCATCTGCATCCCACCCATCAGCATTCCAGTATTTACAATCCTTACTCCTATCATCATTCTCCCCTATACACATATAGACTGACCTGGAAGGGATATCGTGGTAAATGGTACACTGTGTTGATACATCCCCGGGGCATGGAATAATGTCACAATAGTCAAAGGCATAAGTGGCAACATGGAGATTTGAAGAATTGTACCAAAAGGTTGTATAGCGTGGTGATGTGGTTTGTGTAATGGCCATTTTTGAGGGTAGGTGCTCGATCACCCTGAAAGGGGTCCGGTCTGCTGACCTTCGGGCTCTACGGAGGGCTGGAACATGTAGTGTTGGCAGGGTTGTTGAGTTCTTGGTTGTGTTTTGTTTCGGGGGTGAGTCAGGGGGAGTGATGAAGTAATTACAAGCAGAGGCAGTACCATATTGTTCGTCCGGTGTCTCATAATAGCAGGAGGCTATTATCCATCCGGGTATTGCAATCAAGAGCAAGGAGGAGAGAAGGTAGCAGTACACCAAGTAGTGGGACCCTTGAGTGGCGATCATGTTGTTGCAGGTACGTGCTGTGGATATAGATGTTACAGAAGGGACTGTGTGACCAACTTCACCCCTCTTTGGATTGGCAGTCGAGAATGCTACAGGTGTTACAGAAGGGACTTTATGAACACTTTACCCCTCTTTAGGTACAACTGTTTTCTGAGACGTCCTGGACTGGTGGTACAGATGTTTCAGAAGGGACTAGACAGCCAGCTTCACCCCTCTTTGGACAGAGCTTTACCCTAGATGCGTGGATCCAGATGGGCTCCTGGGCTGTGAGGATGGCAGTACGAGTGATGGCCACAACTTCGGTAGGTGGACCGTATGGGAAGCCTCCCTTCTTTGCTTTATTCAGCTGTCTGATGCACACTGTGTCTCCGACCTTGAAGCTGTGGGTTGGTTCCTGTGAGGGAAGAGGAAAACGAGAGGCCACATCACCATAGTTGCCATTCAAAACAGAGATTAATTCATGTACATATCGTTCCCTGATTAAATCTAAATCACCAGTGACTATGTGTGGGTTCCTGACCCAAGGGCTGGGGAACGGTCTACCCATCAAAATCTCAAAAGGAGACAGCTGAGTGGATTTGCTGGGGGACATCCATACCTCAGCTAAGACTGCAGGTAAATGATCCTGCCATTTGACCCAATTCCCTCCCGTGGCCTTAAGGAGTTTTTCCTTAATGGTCCGGTTCATCCTTTCTACCACCCCTGAGCTCTGGGGGTGATATGGTATGTGAAACTTCCATTTTATCTGTAAGTGAGCTACCAATTCCTGCAATACCTTACTAACAAAAGCTGGGCCATTGTCTGAGTTAATCTGCAGGGGGCAACCAAATCTGGGAATGACATCAGTGCAAAGGTGTTTCACTACTGTTTTTGCGTCTTCCCTAGTGGTAGGAAAGGCCTCAGGCCAGCAAGAAAATTGGTCAACTATGACCAGCAGGTAAAACTGTTTGGTTCCTGTTTTAGGTATGTGTGTGAAATCTATCTGCAGGTGAGTGAAAGGTGCGGATGGTGGTGTTAGGTGGTCATGTTTTGCAGGTTTATTGTTGTGTTTGGTTTGCAGACAAGTGATGCAATGGTTAATGTAAGATTGTACATGTAACTGTAGATTTTGTATGCAGAAGTAAGGTTTGATTAACTGTAGAGTGTTATGGATACTCAGGTGACTGACACCATGGGCTTGTGAAATAAAAATGGGTGCACTAGTTTCAGGGATACCAATGATTGTCCCACCTTTCCCCTCTTTCGAATAAAACCCTTGAGGGTTTAATTCGAGCTTCTGAGAGACCCAGTATTTGATATCAGTGACAGTGGCAAACTGCTGTAGTGACGATGTGAGTACATCGTCGACCAGAGAGGGTGCCACAAGCATAGGATAAACACTGTCTTGCAATGGAGAGATCTTAGCTGCTTGTTTGGCTACTGTGTCAGCTAATGCATTACCCCTAGCAATAGGATTGTTAAGGTTAGTATGTGCTCGGCAGTGTATGACAGCTATTTCTTTTGGGAGCAGGATGGCTTGTAAGAGTTCTGTGATAAGTGTGGTGTGACTGATGCTTTTACCGTCGGCAGACTTGAAACCTCTTTGTTTCCAAATCATGCCGAAATCATGTACCACTCCAAAGGCATATCTGGAGTCGGTATAGATATTTACGGAGGCATCAGCAAAAAGTTCACAGGCTCGAGTGAGAGCTATTAATTCAGCTGCCTGAGCCGAATTATGCATGACACAGGAAGATTCAATAACAATGTCGGGAAGCTGGACCACTGCATATCCTGCAAGGTATGTGTGGTCATCTGGGCGGCGACATGAGCCATCCACAAAGACGTCAGGGACCCCCGGAATAGGGGTGTCCCGGAGGTCAGGGCGTGGTGTTGTGCTGGAGTGAATGAGTGCAATGCAGTCGTGAAGGGGGAGGTCAGATTGTGGTACGTCAGAGGATAACAAGGCCTTGAGAATAGACGCAGGGCCTGAGTTAGTTGCACAGTACTTAATGGTTAACTCAGAAGTACTGGTAAGCAGTATTTCATAACCACTAAGTCTCTGGGCAGTCATGTGTTGTGTTTGCAGATTGTTAAGGAGGTGCAAAACCTGATGGGAGGTATGTAAAACAAGTGAATGTCCCAGTGTGATAGGTTCGCACATCTCAACGGCCATGGCACATGCTGCGAGGGATCGCAGGCATGAAGACATACCCTGCACAGGAATGGGCAGCTTTTTAGATAAAAAAGCTACAGGACGGAAAGAGTTACTACCATGCTCTTGGGCACAGACAGCCACCATGGTTTTACAATTTTCCCTTGCGTACAAATGAAAAGGCTTTGTGTAGTCAGGTAGGCCGAGGGCAGGGGAAGTGGTGATGGACCTGGCAAGTTCATTGTATGCATGGGTCAGAGTCTCTGTCCAGTGAATTGTGGGTGGAGAGTCACTGTGGCAAACGGTGCGGAGGATTGAGTCGTAGTGGGAGCAGTCTGGTATCCACTGTCGACAATAGTTTATTATCCCAAGAAAGGTCAGCATTTCTTTGGGAGTGGCAGGCTTTGGCAGTTTAGAGAGGGCTTTTACTCAATCCTTGGGGCATCTTTGACCACGTCATTTGAATCCCTCTGTACATGAAAGCGAACAACTGCTGAGTGTCCACATCAACGGGTACAGAGAAGAAAGCATTAGCCAAATCAATGGTAGAAAAAAATTCTGCATTGTGTGAAATGGCCGTAAGTAGTGCGGTCACATCCGGGACTAAGGGTGGGAGAGGTATAATTAATATATTCACGGCCCTTAGGTCTTGAATAAAACGGTAACCGCCCGCCGGCTTAGGCAAGGGGTTAATGGGCGTGTTATACGGGGAGATGGTATGCTTCAGAATACCTTTCTCCAGAAATACCTTAATCATGGGGCCTATGCCCTCCAGCTTGTCGTCACTAATAGGGTATTGTTTGATGAAAACTGGGGAGCAGTCTTCACGCAACGTTGCCCTATATGGGGTGCAGTCGATGGTCCCCATATCTTATGGTCCCGTTGACCATAGGGTAGGGGGAACGCTGTCAAAGAGAGTGTCAAAATCTGTGGTTGGAGGCAGGTTACGGACATGGTCAGTAACCTGATATATCTGATTGCTCAACATGGCCATCTCCGACAGTGATTCCTCGGGCGATTCGCCTGATTCACTGAGGTCAAAGTCGACCGTCATGCCACCGTTCCGTGATATTGTCATCATTATTCCCAGTTTACCCATCAAGTCTCGACCAAGGAGACTAAAGGGGCAACCCCGGATAATGTGAAACGAGTGGGACAAAGTTTTGGGAGAGTCGGGTATTTGAACTGTGAGGAGTGGAGTGCGGAAGGTAGGAATTGGCACACCTGTGATTCCCACAGAGGGATTAGACTCTTGCAAGGGTCCATCGTATAATTCGCCCAAGATAGTGGAGCAAGTCGCTCCCGTATCTACGAGGAATTGTAATTCAGAGCCCTCTATGTTAAGAGTAACGAAGGGCTCACGATTATAATACGATGTAACCTTGGGTAAGAGTAGGGTGCCTCCCTCCGGGCAGCCCTATGGCCATTGTATTCTGTGTTGTGGAGGTCGGTTGTCACGTCTGGGTGGTGAGTATGAGTGTGATCGGCGGTTGTCCCTAGGATAAAAGTTATCCCTGCCCTTACGGGGCGGATGGGGACATTCATTTTTCCAGTGCCCTGTTTCCCCACAATTAAAACACATGTTGCGTCTATGTTCTTGGTTAACTCTACCCCCCCTTTGCCTATGGCGTGGAAGTGTGTTATCATGAACCTGAACATATGCACCCTTAACACTTTTATCAAAACATACTGCAGCATGACGGGACTCAATAGCTGATAATAATTCCTTTGAGGTCATTTTGGGCCAATCGGGTATGAGTTGTTTTAACAAAAGACTGTCTGTTGGTGTCATACACCCTAACATAGTCTGATTCTTTAATACAGCCATTCCATCCCCGGAGGATAAGCCTCCTTCCTCTGCCCAACATTTAAAAAATCTTTTAGCAAAGTCTAAAATTGCCTCGCCAGGTTTTTGCTTGCATGCTAAAACTGCACTCATAGATTGCTGTGTCTTACTACAGCGTTTTATTTCAGTTTCTAATTCTGTCCACATGGTTGCCCTAGTCACTGGGTTTGCTAAACCATATGAGCTGACTGAGGTACTTGTGTCATTGGTATGTATTGTAGGAACTTTAGTCCAATCCCATTCATCATTTTCGTAATAATTATACAATTTATCAATTATCATTTTAATGTCAGTTTGTGTATACATGGCTCCCTGTAAATATTGTTTAAGGTGAAGGATACAGGCGGCAGGTTGTCTTAAAGGGTCGGGGCAGTCCCTGGTAATATCACTTAATTCACCTGCCGTGAGGGGTTTGATAATCATTTGGTCCCCAGCAATTAAATATGGCATAGTACTTATGGCACTGGTGCCAGAGATGCAGCAGGGGTCTGCCCAATTTGCATCTTCATGTTTTTGAATAGGTTGTGGTGCCCAAGGCATTAATTGTTGTTTGGTCTCATTGCGGACAGAGACGTCCGGAGACTCGGGAGTGTGAATTCCATGGACTGGCAAAGTTACATTCGGACGTGGGCGGTAGTCGGAGTCACTATATCTCCTTGGGCGAGTACTAACACGGCCACTAGATGTAACTACAAAATTTGGTACTTCTCTTGTAGGCTCAATTCTATGAGGCTCCTGGACACTTACGTCATCAGGTGCCTCAGCCCCCTGTACATCTCCATGAAGTGGAGGGGGTGGACGTGTTCTGGTTGTATTGTAAGCCACAATTAAATCATCGTCATTATAATTAGTAACACTTGGATATATTCCCGCATATGGCGGTGGCACAGCCATAGGGGCAGTGGCTATTGTATCTGGGACATTTTTCGAATAAACTATTGGAGGAGGACGTAAAATAATTCTAGAAAGTTTAGATTTATCTATTTTACTGTGTCTATTATTACCACTGGATTTATATCCGTCACAATATTTTAACCAATACTCAGCAGCTTGTCTCATGTATTGCATATCCCAATCGGGATCTCCTGTATGCAAATCAAATGCTTTTTCATTTCCCAAACATAAACCTCTTAACATGTCTTTATGAAATTTACAATTACAACCGCCCCTAGGAAATGCATTTCTTGGGTCTATATACTCTGTCCATCCAGTGACGTCATCTAAAAATGGGATGACAATTGCCCACCCTACATCCTCCTGTCTAGCCACAAATTGTTTAAGTGTTTCTCCCTCAGTTTGGCTTTGTTTACTTTGACCGGTCCCCATGACCCCTGACCAGTAATAGCTTTACACACACACACACACACAATCAAAAGGATTTAGTGTCTAATGGAGGCAAGTTCCGACTAGTCCATCACCAACAACAGCTGTTTCATACACTGTTACATGTAGTCTTCAAAACTGCTATCCAGGACGGAGTATCTTAGTACTTAAAGTCAGTTGTTGTCTCCACTAACTCATGCAATAGTAGACACAAGATGAACCTTATGTCCTTATAATAAAATAGCAGCAATGAAATATACAATGAAAATACAATAAGAAATGGTGAGCGATAGTAAACACATGACACGAGTTGTGTCTATGTCCTCATAATAGAATCGCAATATTAAAATACAAACAGTATACAATATGAGTAGTACACAACATATAAGACAAATAATTTCATGATACATATGACTCAAATAACAGAACAATTACAATATGAAGCAAAAGTGCACATTCTATACAGGTGTCACCGTGCTATCGTTTATCCGTGTATCATTAGGCGGTGACTTTCGACACGGTAAACGGTGCGTCTTACACCTGCGTATATGTACTTATAATAGAGTTGCAATGACAAGACAAAACATAAATAGCAGCAATAAGGTACTGGTCTCAACCAAGACTACAGAGGGCCAAATTAAACCTTAAACCTAAACCTTAAATTCCGCGGAGGTCTCCCTAGACACTTTTTACCCACCCGGGTTCTACCAAAGACAAAAAAATTCCCCAAATAACTGGATATCGATCTTAATGGGCCTTCTACAGGGCACAGAAATCAAGTCACAATATATAGACAAAATTACTCACCCTGTTGAAGGCTCCCGATTGATCGATCCCACTTCTGATCACCAGACTGTTAGGAATTATCCCGGGGCAATATTGGAAGATGAGTCTTGGAGAAAAGCAGTGACCTTCTCGGACGTCCAGGAAACAATTACCAAAATAACACACACAGGCAGGTTATCATTAGCAAATGTTCCGTTTATTCTGGGACCAAAAGCACAATATATAGACATGGATACACGTAGGCATCTCTGGTGCGTAACATCATCTTATTGGCTAAGCAAAATACAGTAATATATTTCCTAATGGCCTTATTTGGCATACAGCCTAACATATCATAATAGAAAATAATATATGAAAAAAGTACAGACAGAAACATGTATATTTTGCAGCTACAGGAAATAATGTAGGTGGGTGCTGCTCTGTGACATTTGCGGTTTTAGCTTACAAGAAGCACCTGGGTTTGTTTGGCTTTGAAAAAAGTACCTTATTTCCTGTTCAGACACAGACAGATCAGCAACTGAAATTTGCAAATGTAACTGATATTACAAGTGTCTTAGAAGAAATGATATTACGAATGGAGTGCAGAAAAAATACATCAGTGCATAACATTATAGATAATGTAAAATAAGTACATAGGTAAAGTGTGCAACACAAATAAGTGATGTTCCCTGACAGGCGCAAGCTTCAGTGCAACTGCTGAAACCAGCTTCGCCCTTAAGTTCACCTCGCATATTAGGTGAATCACATATACTGCGCCGTCAGATCATAAACTGCTGTAAGTTAGATAAACTGGTGATGTTTAGAAATCTACGGAAATAAACATTTCTGGAGTCTCCAGTGACTTACGGCAGTTTAAGATCTGCCAGCACATAAGTTTAAAACAAACAAATGTTACATCGTCTGTAAAAGTCTAACCCACCTCCCAAAAATAAACCTGACCCATCAAAACCTCTATTTTCACCATCCCCCACATTGCAACTAATAATAAAAGTTATTAACCCCTAAACTGCCATCCCCCACAATGCAATATACCAAATAAATGTATTAACCCCTAATCCGCCATCCCCTCACATTGCAAAGTAATTACACTATTAACCCCTAATCTGCCAACCCCCACAATGCGATCTACCTATTAGCACTATTAACCACTAATCCGCCAACCCCCACAACGCAATCTACCTATTAACACTATTAACCCCAAATGGGACAACCCCCACAAAGCAATCTACCTATTAACACTATTAACCCCTAATCTGCCAACCCCCCAAAATGCAATTTACCTAATTAACCTATTAACCCCTAAACCGACAACCCCCAAAACGCAATATACCTAATTAACCCCTAAACCACCATCCCCCTACAACGCAAAGAACTCTACAACGCAAACAACTCTAATCACTAAGCCCCCTAACCTAACACTCTCTAAATTAACTTCATTTACATAAAATAAAAAAGACTATCTTGCAAATAAATGAATTAAAAATTAAAAAATCTAATATTACAAAAAATAAAAGTCTAAAATTACAGAAAAAAATAAACGAAATTATCCAAAATAATTTTTTTAAACCTAATCTAATGGGGACGGAGCCAGCTGTCTATGGAGTGGTCGCATGTTTGAGATGCTCCTCATCGGCAAGAAGCAAATCTATTTTAATTTCATCGAATCATGAGGGATAACTGACCATAATGATAGAGCAACTGTCTTTGCTCATTATGCTCCCAATCAGGACCGCTTTTCCAGCTCACTTTTGGATCCCGGTCTGTCCTTGCGCAGTTTGTGAGGTTCGGCAGGTGCCATCTTGGAATAATGATGCAGCGCTTTCGAAATATTCCTTCAGGCCCTGTTACAACTTTGAAAGTTATTCTCCTACTGTTTCCTTACCTACTTCAGTGAGTGTGATTATGCTTGAATGGACAGCATTCAAACCCTTATACAATAATCAGACAAAGAACTCTTCCCTTGCCCAGGGCATATCAACACCGACAAGCCTGCACAACAATTATGGTGACCTATTTGTCAATTATTGAAGAGTTGCACTGCCTGCTCGACAGACATAATGCTGCACTTGCAGAGACACTGTGCGGAACATTCAATCAAGAGGACGCCCAGACTTCTGCGCATACTATCTCTCTTGACTATGTTGCGGTGGAGTTTGGGAAGGGTGGCGCCCCGGGATCTCAGAGTGACTCAGTGGTTGGGGAATTGCAATCTAAATTGCAGAGCAGCGAACCAGCAACTCAGATTTGGCACGGTCTCCTTATCACTTACCTACCATTTCTCGTGTTGACCCAGACATCCATTGTTCTCAAATCAGTGAAGATCCTGGGAGGTGGTTATGCTCTGCACTCAAGATATTTCTGGCTTTCGGCTCGGTACGAACTACCATCCGCTCAGCAACCCAGTTATCACCGCTATGTGCATCCACTGACTTTGAAGTGGGATTCTGGAGGCTTACCTTTAATGGATACCCTGAGGGGCTGACAGGTCATTACGCTAACTGGACAGGGTAACCAACAGACTGCATACTGTTACATATTTACACCTCTCCATAACAATGTCTATGCATTTTTTGCCATACAGCCTTCCCTGATGTCTAGGCAACTCCAAACAAGATTTGTCTTTGGTTAATATGCTATGGGACGATTTCTGCAACTTAAAATGGGTATTGATTGATTACTGTACCAAGTTAAGTAAGCTTATTGAGGTTACCCTGTTACCTGTTCATTACTGATTGCTGTAGTGCATTGTTTGCACATTTATATATAATTTAGACCAACTCCCACTATAGTTTATTATGTTTAGGTGCTTTGTTTCCCCCCTAGCAGTTTAGATAAAATACTGTGCAGTCATATTTTTTATGTGCTTTAGTTTGCACCAGGCAAATTCTAATAGATCTTATAATACTATCTGATTTATATGCATATGTGTGAATTTTACTTTAGAAATTTATTTATAGCTTTCATAACAAGGGATCCCTCAGTTAAGCAATCATATTTTCTCAGATACCCTTAGGAAGCTATTTTTAACACTCTAATTGCCATAGGTCATTCATTTGGTGCAACTGTGTTGCCAGCGGCCAAGGCAGCATTTAGTGTTCACTATATTCAGTGGCATACTTATTTTATAGTGTCTAATTGATTTTCTTCCTTTCTTACGGCTAGATTACGAGTTGTGCATTAAGGTAAAAAAGCAGCGTTAAGTGGTCCTAGTGCTGCTCTTTTACGGCCGCTGGTATTACGAGTCTTGAAGGTTTAGGGTCACTGCACACTTCTTTGGCCTTATCACAAAATGACTTACGTAAACTTCGTAAAGACTTTTTTCTATGGGACTTCCATAGCACCGGTATTACGAGTCTGTCCTGAGAGGCCAAAAAGTGAGCGGTACACCCTACCCTGTCAAGAGTCCTAACGCATTTAAAAGTCAGTAGTTATGAACTTTATGGTACAACGCCATAACATAAAACTCATAACTAAAGTGCTAAAAAGTACACTAACACCCATAAACTACCTATTAACCCCTAAACCGAGGCCCTCCCGCATCACAAATACTATAATAAAATTATTAACCCCTAATCTGCCGCTCCGGACACCGCCGCCACCTACATTATACTTATGAACCCCTAATCTGCTGCCCTCAACATCGCCGACACCTACATTATATTTATTAACCCCTAATCTGCAGCCCCCAATGTCGCCGCAACCTACCTACACTTTTTAACCCCTAATCTGCCACCTCCAACGTCGCCGCCACTATAATAAACATATTAACCCCTAAACCGCAGCACTCCTGCCTCGCAAACATTAGTTAAATATTATTAACCCCTAATCTTCCGTCCCTAACATCGCCGCCACATACCTACATTTATGAACCCCTAATCTGCCGCCCCCAACGTCGCCGCCACTATAATAAACATATTAACCCCTAAACCGCAGCACTCCTGCCTCGCAAACATTAGTTAAATATTATTAACCCCTAATCTTCCGTCCCTAACATCGCCGCCACATACCTACATTTATGAACCCCTAATCTGCCGCCCCCAACGTCACCGCCACTATATTAAATTTATTAACCTCTAAATCTAAGTCTAACCCTAAACCTAACACCCACTAACTTAAATATAAATTAAATAAATCTAAATAAATATTCCTATCATTAACTAAATAATTCCTATTTAAAACTAAATACTTGCCTGTAAAATAAACCCTAAACTAGCTACAATATAACTAATACGTAGTTACATTGTAGCTATCTTAGGGTTTATTTTTTATTTTACAGGCAAGTTTGTATTTATTTTAACTAGGTAGAATAGTTATTAAATAGTTATTAACTATTTAATAACTACCTAGCTAAACTAAATACAAAAGTACCTGTAAAATATAACCTAACCTAAGTTACACTAACACCTAACACTACACTATAATTAAATAAATTAACTAAATTAAATACAAATACCTAAATTAAATTAAATTAGCTAAAGTATAAAAACAAACACTAAATTACAGAAAATAATAAACAAATTACAGATATTTAAACTAATTACACCTAATCTAATAGCCCTATTAAAATAAAAAAGCCCCCCAAAATAAAAAAAACCCTAGCCTAAACTAAACTACCAATAGCCCTTTAAAGGGCCTTTTGCGGGGCATTGTCCCAAAGTAATCAGCTCTTTTACATGTAAAAATAAATACAAACAACCCCCTAAACAGTAAAACCCACCACCCAAACAACCAACCCCCCAAATAAAAGCCTAACTAAAAAAACCTAAGCTCCCCGTTGCCCTGAAAAGGGCATTTGGATGGGCATTGCCCTTAAAAGGGCAGTTAGCTCTTTTGCAGGCCCAAAGTCCCTAACCTAAAAATAAAACCCACCCAATATACCCTTAAAAAAACCTAACACTAACCCCCTGAAGATCGACTTACCGGGAGAAGTCTTCATCCAAGCCGGGCGGAAGTCCTCAACGAAGCCGAGAGAAGTCTTCATCCAAGCCGGGCGAAGTGGTCCTCCAGAAGTCTTCATCCAGACGGCATCTTCTATCTTCATCCATCCGGCGCGGAGTGGGTCCATCTTCAAGACATCCGACACTGAGCATCCTCTTCATCCGACGACTAAAGCTGAATGAAGGTACCTTTAAGTGACGCCATCCAAGATGGCGTCACTTAGATTCTGATTGGAACAGCCAATAGAATTTGAGCTCAATCCTATTGGCTGATTGGATCCGCCAATAGGATTGAACTTCAATCCTATTGGCTGATTGCATCAGCCAATAGGATTTTTTCTACCTTAATTCTGATTGGCTGATAGAATTCTATCAGCCAATCGGAATCTAAGGGACGCCATCTTGGATGACGTCACTTAAAGGTACCTTCATTCAGCTTTTGTCGTCGGATGAAGAGGATGCTCCGTGTCGGATGTCTTGAAGATGGACCTGCTCCGCGCCGGATGGATGAAGATAGAAGATGCCGTCTGGATGAAGACTTCTGCCCGTCTGGAGGACCACCTCGCCCGGCTTGGATGAAGACTTCTCCTGGTAAGTCGATCTTCAGGGGGTTAGTGTTAGGTTTTTTTAAGGGTGCATTGGGTGGGTTTTATTTTTAGGTTAGGGACTTTGGGCCTGCAAAAGAGCTAACTGCTCTTTTAAGGGCAATGCCCATCCAAATGCCCTTTTCAGTGCAATGGGGAGCTTAGGTTTTTTAGTTAGGCTTTTATTTGGGGGGTTGGTTGTATGGGTGGTGGGTTTTACTGTTGGGGGGTTGTTTGTATTTTGTTTTACAGGTAAAAGAGCTGATTACTTTGGGGCAATGCCCCGCAAAAGGCCCTTTTAAGGGCTATTGGTAGTTTAGTTTAGACTAGGGTTTTTTTTATTTTGGGGGGGCTTTTTTATTTTAATAGGGCTATTAGATTAGGTGTAATTAGTTTAAATATCTGTAATTTGTTTATTATTTTCTGTAATTTAGTGTTTTTTTGTACTTTAGCTAATTTAATTTAATTTAGGTAATTGTATTTAATTTAGTTAATTTATTTAATTATAGTGTAGTGTTAGGTGTTAGTGTAACTTAGGTAAGGTTTTATTTTACAGGTATTTTTGTATTTATTTTAGCTAGGTAGTTATTAAGTAGTTAATAACTATTCTACCTAGCTAACTGCTCTTTTAAGGGCAATGCCCATCCAAATGCCCTTTTCAGTGCGATGGGGAGCATAGTTTTTTTTAGTTAGGCTTTTATTTGGGGGGTTGGTTGTATGAGTGGTGGGTTTTACTGTTGGGGGGTTGTTTGTATTTTGTTTTACAGGTAAAAGAGCTGATTACTTTGGGGCAATGCCCCGCAAAAGGCCCTTTTAAGGGCTATTGGTAGTTTAGTTTAGACTAGGGTTTTTTCTTTCATGTAATTAGCAAGAGTCCATGAGCTAGTGACATATGGGATATACATTCCTACCAGGAGGGGCAAAGTTTCCCAAACCTTAAAATGCCTATAAATACACCCCTCACCACACCCACAATTCAGATTTACAAACTTTGCCTCATATGGAGGTGGTGAAGTAAGTTTGTGCTAGATTCTACGTTGATATGCGCTCCGCAGCAGGTTGGAGCCCGGTTTTCCTCTCAGCGTGCAGTGAATGTCAGAGGGATGTGAGGAGAGTATTGCCTATTTGAATGCAATGATCTCCTTCTACGGGGTCTATTTCATAGGTTCTCTGTTATCGGTCGTAGAGATTCATCTCTTACCTCCCTTTTCAGATCGATGATATACTCTTATATATATACCATTACCTCTGCTGATTTTCGTTTCAGTACTGGTTTGGCTTTCTACAACATGTAGATGAGTGTCCTGGGGTAGGTAAGTAAGCTTATTTTTTGTGACACTCTAAGCTATGGTTAGGCACTTTTTTATAAAGTTCTAAATATATGTATTCAAACATTTATTTGCCTTGACTCAGGATGTTTAACATTCCTTATTTTCAGACAGTCAGTTTCATACTTGGGATAATGCATTTGAATCATTCATTTTTTCTTACCTTAAAATTTTTTGACTTTTTCCCTGTGGGCTGTTAGGCTCGCGGGGGCTGAAAATGCTTCATTTTATTGCGTCATTCTTGGCGCGGACTTTTTTGGCGCAAATTTTTTTTCTGTTTCCGGCGTCATACGTGTCGCCGGAAGTTGCGTCATTTTTTGACGTTTTTTTGCGTCAAAAGTGTCGGCGTTCCGGATGTGGCGTCATTTTTGGCGCCAAAAGCATTTAGGCGCCAAATAATGTGGGCGTCTTATTTGGCGCTAAAAAATATGGGCGTCATTTTTGTCTCCACATTATTTAAGTCTCATTATTTATTGCTTCTGGTTGCTAGAAGCTTGTTCACTGGCATTTTTTTCCCATTCCTGAAACTGTCATTTAAGGAATTTGATCAATTTTGCTTTATATGTTGTTTTTTCTATTACATATTGCAAGATGTTCCACGTTGCAACTGAGTCAGAAGATACTTCAGGAAAATCGCTGCCCGGTGCTGGAGCTACCAAGCTAAGTGTATCTGCTATAAACTTTTGGTATCTGTTTCTCCAGCTGTTGTTTGTATTGCATGTCATGACAAACTTATTAATGCAGATAAAATTTCCTTTAGTACTGTTACATTACCTGTTGCTGTTCCGTCAACATCTAATTTTCAGAGTGTTCCTGATAACATAAGAGATTTTATTTTTTAAATCCATTAAGAAGGCTATGTCTGTTATTTCTCCTTCTAGTATACATAAAAGTCTTTTAAAACTTCTCTTTTTTCAGATGAATTTTTAAATGAACATCATCATTCTGATACTGATAATGGTTCTTCTGGTTCAGAGGTTTCTGTCTCAGAGGTTGATGCTCATAAATCTTTATATTTGTTCAAGATGGAATTTATTCGTTCTTTACTTAAAGAAGTATTAATTGCATTAGAAATAGAGGATTCTGGTCCTCTTGATACTAAATCTAAACGTTTAAATAAGGTTTTTAAATCTCCTGTAGTTATTCCAGAAGTGTTTTCTCTCCCTGATGCTATTTCTGAAGTAATTTCCAGGGAATGGAATAATTTGGGTAATTCATTTACTCCTTCTAAAACGTTTAAGCAATTATATCCTGTGCCATCTGACAGATTAGAGTTTTTTGGGACAAAATCCCTAAGGTTAATGGGGCTGTCTCTACTCCTGCTAAACGTACTACTATTCCTATGGCAGATAGTACTTCATTTAAGGATCCTTTAGATGGGAAAATTGAATCCTTTCTAAGAAAAGCTTACTTATGTTCAGGTAATCTTCTTAGACCTGCTATATTTTTAGCGGATGTTGCTGCAGCTTCAACTTTTTGGTTAGAAGCTTTAGCGCAACAAGTAACAGATCATAATTTTATAGCATTATTATTATTCTATAACATGCTAATAATTTTATTTGTGATACCATCTTTTGATATCATTAGAGTTGATGTCATGTATATGTCTCTAGCTATTTTAGCTAGAAAAGCTTTATGGCTTAAAACTTGGAATGCTGATATGTCTTCTAAGTCAACTTTGCTTTCCCTTTCTTTCCAGGGTAATAAATTATTCGGTTCTCAGTTGGATTCTATTATCTCAACTGTTACTGGAGGGAAGGGAACTTTTTTACCAAAGGATAAAAAATCTAAGGTAAATTTAGGTCTAATCGTTTTCGTTCCTTTCCTCACAACAAGGAACAAAAGCCTGATCCTTCATCCTCAGGAGCGGTATCAGTTTGGAAACCATTTCCAGTTTGGAATATATCCAAGCCTTATAGAAACCTAAAGCCAGCTCCTAAGTACCCATGAAGGTGCGGCCCTCATTCCAGCTCAGCTGGTATGGGGCATATTACGTTTTCTTCAAAGAAATTTGGATCAATTCCGTTCACAATCTCTGGTTTCAGAACATTGTTTCAGAAAGGTACAGAATTGGCTTCAAGTTAAGGCCTCCTGCAAAGAGATTTTTTTCTTTTCCGTGTCCCAGTAAACACAGCAAAGGCTCAGCATTTCTGAAATGTGTTTCAGATCTAGAGTTGGCTGGAGTATTTATGCCAGTTCCAGTTCTGGAACAGGGGCTGGGGTTTTATTCTATCTCTTCATTGTACCAAAGAAGGTCAATTCCTTCAGACCAGTTCCGGATCTATCAATATTGAATTGTTATGTAAGGATACCAACATTCAAGATGGTAACTGTAGGACTATCCTGCCTTTTGTTTAGCAAGGGCATTATATGTCTACAATAGATTTACAGGATGCATATCTGCATATTCCGATTCATCCAGATCACTTTTAGTTTCTGAGATTCTCTTTTTAGACAAGCATTACCAGTTTTGTGGCTCTACCGTTTGGCCTAGCATCAGCTCCAGAAAACAGGGTTTTGGTATTTCCTTATTTGGACGATATCTTGGTACTTGCTCAGTCTTCACATTTTCGCAGAATCTCATACGAATCGACTTGTGTTGTTTCTTCAAGATCATGGTTGGAGGATCAATTTACCCAAAAGTTCATTGATTCCTCAGACAAGGTAACCTTTTTAGGTTTCCAGATAGATTCAGTGTCTATGACTCTGTCCTTGTCAGACAAGAGAAGTTTAACATTGATATCAGCTTGTCAAAACCTTCAGTCACAATCATTCCCTTTGGTAGCCTTATGCATGGAAATTTTAAGTCTTAGGACTGCCGCATCGGATGCGATCTTCTTTGCTCGTTTTCACATGCGACCTCTTCAGCTCTGTATGCTGAACCAATGGTGCAGGGATTACACAAAGATATCTCAATTAATATCTTTAAACCGATTATACGACACTCTCTGACGTGGTGTACAGATCACCATCGTTTAGTTCAGGGGGCTTCTTTGTTCTTCCGACCTGGACTATAATCTCAACAGATGCAAGTCTTACAGGCTGGGGAGCTGTGTGGGGGTCTCTGACGGCACAAGGGGTTTGGGAATCTCAGGAGGTGAGATTACCGATCAATATTTGGAACTCCGTGCAATTTTCAGAGCTCTTCAGTCTTGGCCTCTTCTGAAGAGAGAGTTGTTCATTTGTTTTCAGATAGACAATGTCACAACTGTGGCATACATCAATCATCAAGGAGGGACTCACAGTCCTCTGGCTATGAAAGAAGTATCTCGAATTTTGGTTTGGGCGGAATCCAGCTCCTGTCTAATCTCTGCGGTTCATATCCCAGGTATAGACAATTGGGAAGCGGATTATCTCAGTCACCAAACGTTGCATCCGGGCGAATGGTCTCTTCACCCAGAGGTATTTCTTCAGATTGTTCAAATGTGGGAACTCCCAGAAATAGATCTGATGGCTTCTCATCTAAACAAGAAACTTCCCTGGTATCTGTCCAGATCCCGGGATCCTCGGGCGGAGGCAGTGGATGCATTATCGCTTCCTTGGAAGTATCATCCTGCCTATATCTTTCCGCCTCTAGTTATTCTTCCAAAAGTATTCTCCAAGATTCTACAGGAATGCTCGTTTGTCCTGCTGGTAGCTCCAGCATGGCCTCACAGGTTTTGGTATGCGGATCTTGTCCGGATGGCCTCTTGCCAGCTGTGGACTCTTCCGTTAAGACGAGACTTTCTGTCGCAAGGTCCTTTCTTCCATCAGGATCTCAAATCCTTAAATTTTAAGGTATGGAGTTTGAACGCTTGATTCTTGGTCAAAGAGGTTTCTCTGACTCTGTGATTAATACTATGTGACAGGCTCGTAAATCTGTATCTAGAGAGATATATTATAGAGTCTGGAAGACTTATATTTCTTAGTGTCTTTCTCATCTTTTTTCTTGGCATTCTTTTTGAATACTGAGAATTTTACAGTTTCTTCAGGATGGTTTAGATAACGGTTTGTCCGCAAGTTCCTTGAATGGACAAATCTCTGCTCTTTCTGTTCTTTTTCACAGAAAGTTTGCTAATCTTCCTGATATTCATTGTTTTGTACAAGCTTTGGTTCGTATAAAACCTGTCTTTAAGTCAATTTCTCCTCCTTGGAGTTTGAATTTGGTTCTGGGGGCTCTTCAAGCTCCTCCTTTTGAACCCATGTATTATTTGGTCATTAAATTACTTTCTTGGAAAGTTTTGTTTCTTTTGGCCATCTCTTCTACCAGAAGAGTCTCTGAATTATCTGCTCTTTCTTGTGAGTCTCCTTTTCTGATTTTTCATCAGGATAAGGCGGTGCTGCAAACTTCTTTTGAATTATTTACCTAAGGTTGTGAATTCTAACAACATTAGTAGAGAAATTGTGGTTCCTTCATTGTGTCCTAATCCTATGAATTCTAAGGAGAAATCATTGCATTCTTGGATGCTGTTAGAGCTTTGTATTATTATGTTGAAGCTACTAAGTCTTTCCGAAAGACTTCTAGTCTATTTGTCATCTTTTCCGGTTCTAGAAAAGGCCAGAAAGCTTCTGCCATTTCTTTGGCATCTTGGTTGAAATCTTTATTTCATCATGCCTTTGTCGAGTCAGGTAAAATTTCGCCTCGAAGGATTACAGCTCATTCTACTAGGTCAGTTTCTACTTCCTGGGCGTTTAGGAATGAAGCTTCGGTTGATCAGATTTGCAAAGCAGCAACTTGGTCCTCTTTGCATACTTTTACTAAATTCTACCATTTTGATGTGTTTTCTTCTTCGGAAGCAGTTTTTGGTAGAAAAGTACTTCAGGCAGTGGTTTCAGTTTGAATCTTCTGTTTATGTTTTTCATTAAACTTTATTTTGGGTGTGGATTATTTTCAGCAGGAATTGGCTGTCTTTATTTTATCCCTCCCTCTCTAATGACTCTTGCGTGGAAAGATCCACATCTTGGGTAGTCATTATCCCATACGTCACTAGCTCATGGACTCTTGCTAATTACATGAAAGAAAACATAATTTATGTAAGAACTTACCTGATAAATTCATTTCTTTCATATTAGCAAGAGTCCATGAGGCCCGCCCTTTTTTGTGGTGGTTATAATTTTTTTGTATAAAGCACAATTATTCCAATTCCTTATTTTATATGCTTTCGCACTTTTTTCTTATCACCCCACTTCTTGGCTATTCGTTAAACTGAATTGTGGGTGTGGTGAGGGGTGTATTTATAGGCATTTTAAGGTTTGGGAAACTTTGCCCCTCCTGGTAGGAATGTATATCCCATACGTCACTAGCTCATGGACTCTTGCTAATATGAAAGAAATGAATTTATTAGGTAAGTTCTTACATAAATTATGTTTTTTTATTTTGGGGGGGCTTTTTTATTTTAATAGGGCTATTAGATTAGGTGTAATTAGTTTAAATATCTGTAATTTGTTTATTATTTTCTGTAATTTAGTGGGGTTTTTTGTACTTTAGCTAATTTAATTTAGTTTAATTTAGGTAATTGTATTTAATTTAGTTAATTTATTTAATTATAGTGTAGTGTTAGGTGTTAGTGTAACTTAGGTAAGGTTTTATTTTACAGGTACTTTTGTATTTATTTTAGCTAGGTAGTTATTAAGTAGTTAATAACTATTCTACCTAGTTAAAATAAATACAAATTTGCCTGTAAAATAAAAATAAACCCTAAGATAGCTACAATGTAACTATTAGCTTAGGGTTTATTTTACAGGTAAGTTATTTAGCTTTAAATAGGAATTATTTAGTTAATGATAGGCATATTTTTATTTAGATTTATTTAAATTATATTTACGTTAGTCGGTGTTAGGTTTAGGGTTAGACTTAGATTTAGGGGTTAATTACTTTAATATAGTGGCAGTGACATTGGGGGCGGCAGATTAGGGGTTCATAAATGTAGGTAGATGGCGGCGATGTTAGGGACGGAAGATTAGGGGTTAATAATATTTAACTAATGTTTGCGATGCGGGAGTGCGGCGGTTTAGGGGTTAATATGTTTATTATAGTGGCGGCGACGTTGGGGTGGCGGCAGATTAGGGGTTAATAAATGTAGGTAGATTGCGGCGACATTGGGGGTGGCAGATTAGGGGTTAATAAATATAATGTAGGTGTCGGCGATGTTAAGGGCAGCAGATTAGGGGTTCATAAGTATAATGTAGGTGGCGGCGGTGTCCGGAGCTGCAGATTAGGGGTTAATAATATAATGCAGGTGTCGGCGAGGTCGGGGGCGGCATATTAGAGGTTAATAAGTGTAAGATTAGGGGTGTTTAGACTCGGGGTTCATGTTAGGGTGTTAGGTGTAGACATAAATTTTATTACCCCATAGGAATCAATGGGGCTGCGTTAAGGAGTTTTACGCTGCTTTTTTGCAGGTGTTAGACTTTTTTTCAGCCGGCTCCCTCCGTTGATTCCTATGAGGAAATCGTGCACAAGCACGTCCGACCAGCTCACCGCTGACTTAAGCAGCGCTGGTATAGGAGTGCGGTAATGAGCAAAATTTTGCTCAACGTTAACTTCTTGTCTTTTAACGATGGGTTTCTGAAAACTCGTAGTACCAGCACTGCAGGTAAGTGAGCAGTGAGGGAAAACTGCTTGTTAGCACCGCACAGCCTTTAACGCAAAACTCGTAATCTGGGCCATAGATTGTGGCTGTGCCCTCACTTTAAACCCTTAAAGTTGTTCGGAGACTAACTGCGCGGTTTATCTTGCAAATACCGCTTTAGTAACAGTATATTGGTTCTTTATATATCTCTCTACCTCTAGAAAATACCCTCTTATTTTTATATTTTTGATAATTGGGGTAAAATTCTCCTCTTCTATTTTTTGAACACAACTAAGGTTATAAATTTGTCTAAGCATAAGTTTACCTGAAAACACTAAAAATCTTGAATATTTATCATTTGAACTACAAGAATATTGATTCTGCATTTATGCAATAAATTAGGCTGAAGAGAGGCCTTGAACGTTTGTTGAGGGGTGTTCATCTTATAAAAGTAAAATAGAGGTTACATTTCTAGTGTACATCCGGGGAAAACAGTGTTTCAACTCAGAGAAATTTTTGTTTGTATAGGTGAAGCCTTACCTGTATTGTCTTTTTTCTCTGTCTTTTTTTTGTTTTTGTTGAATCTGTATAGAGTGGTTTATTATACACTATGCATGTCAATACATCAGATATACTATATTTTCATTTGCCTTGTATATATACCTGAACCTCAATAAAAAAAAAAACAACAACAAAAAACCCTAATCTAATACCCCTAAAAAATAAAAAAGCCAACCCAAAAAAAACCACCCCCTAATCTAACACTAAACTACCAATAGCCCTTAAAAGGGCCTTTTGTAGGGCATTGCCCTAAAGCGATCAGCTCTTTTACCTAAAAAAAAGTAGAAATTACCCCCTAAAAGTGAAAAAAATGAAGCTAACCATTGCCCCTAAGTGGGCATTTGTATAGGCATTGCCCATTAAAATAAAAAAGTCCAAATCTGCCAATAGGATTTCAGTAGCTCTCATCCTATTGGCTGATTTAAACATTTCAGCCAATAGGAATGCAAGGTACCCCAAATATAAAACGGGTACCTTGCATTTAATCTTCACGCTGGATGTCTGCGCAGCTGCAGTTCCTGCTCCGCGCTGCCTTCACTCCGGATGGAGATAAAAGATGTCCCTGCACTAGATTAAGATGTCGCCACCTGGAAGACCTTCTCCGCTATTATTTTTTAATTTTTTTGGGATGGTTTTTTTTTTAGATTAGGGATTTTTTATTTTAATGGGCAGCAAAAGAGCTGATTGCCCTTTTAAGGACAATGCTAATACAAATGCCCCTTTAGGGGGAATGGGTAGCTTAGGTTTTTTAGACTTAGGTTTTTTATTTTGGGGGGGTTGGGTGGGGGTGTTTACTTTTAGAGGGTAATTGGTATTTTATTTAGGTAAAAGAGATGATCGCTTTAGGGCAATTGCCTACAAAAGGCCCTTTTAAGGGCTATTGGTAGTTTAGTGCTAGATTAGGGGGTATTTTTTATTTTGGGGGGCTTTTTTATTTTATAGGAGTATTAGATTAGGTTTAAAAAAATTATTTTGGATAATTTTGTTTATTTTTTTCTTTGATTTTAGATTATTTTATTTTTTGTAATATTCAATTTTTTTATTTTAATTTAATGTTATTTTTTTAATTTTTTTTTTAATTTTTAATTAATTTATTAGTAAGGTAGTCTTTTTTTATTTTATGTAATTGGGATTAATTTAGGGGGTGTTAGGTTAGGGGGCTTAGTGATTAGATTAATACTTTGCGTTGTGGGGGGATGGCGGATTAAGGGTTAATATTTGAATTAGGTATATTGCATTGTTGGGTGGCAGATTAGGGGTTAATAGTTTTAATACATAGATTGTGTTGTGGGGGAATGGCGGATTAGGGGTTAGTAGTGTTGATAGGTACTTGGTGATATGGGGGTCGGTGGATTAGGGGTTAATAGATTTTATTAGTTATTACGGTGGGGGGATGTTTGTTAATACTTCTAGGCAGTTACGGTACTTATATATTCAGCGCAAGGCTGCCTATGTGTGATGCCCTGTTTCCACGCAAGCCTTCAAGGGACAGTCTAGTCAAAATTAAACTTTCATGATTCAGATAGGGCATGCAATTTTAAACAGCTTTACAATTTACTTCTATCATCAAATTTGCTTTGTTCCCTTGGTGGTATTTTTGAAAAGCTAAACTTAGGTAGGCTCAAACTGATTTCTAAACCGTTGACAGTACTAGTTCATGTGTGTCATATAGATAACATTGTGCTCATTCACATGGAGGCATATTTATTAAATGTCTGTCGGACCTGATCCGACAGTGCGGATCAGGTCCGACAGACATTGCTGAATGCGGAGAGCAATACGCTTTCCGTATTCAGCATTGCACCAGCAGCTCTTGTGAGCAGGGGGTGTCAATCAACCCGATCGTACTCATTAGGCCCCATGGAGTTATTTAGGAGTCTGCACTGATTGGCTAAACTGCATGTCTGTCAAAAGCACTAAGATAAGGGGGCAGTTTGCAGAGGCTTAGATACAAGGTAATCACAGAGGTAAAGCATATATTAATATAACTGTGTTGGTTATGCAAAAATTGGGAATTTTTAATAAAAAGATTATCTATATTTTTAAACAATAAAAATTGTGGTGTAGATTGTCCCTTTCAGGCTCGCTGGAAACAGGAGTTAAAGAATACAATTGTAAACAACTTTCCAATTTACTTCTATTACTTAATTTGCTTCTCTCTTGTTATCATTTGCTGAAAGGTTTATCTAGGCAAGCTCAGGGGCAGCAGATAACCTAGGTTCTAGCTGTTGATTGGTGGTTGCATATATATATATTGATTGTGATTGGCTCACCCATGTTTTCAGTTAGAAACCATTAGTGCATTGCTGCTCCTTAAAAAAATGATACTAAGCAAATTAAACAGATTAGATAATAGAAGTAAATTATAAAGTTGTTTAAAATTGTATTCTCTATCTGAATCATGAAAGAAATTTTTTGGGTTTCATGTCCCTTTAAGAAGCAGCGGTCTTAAGACCGCTGCCTCTTAACTCATACGCCTCCTTTGAGGCTGTGGTCTGCAATCCGCCCGATCGTGTACGATCGGGTTGATTGACACCCCCTGCTAGCTGCCGATTGACCGCGAATCTGCAGGGGACAGCATTGCACAAGCAGTTCACCAGAACTGCTTATGCATTGTTAAATGCAGACAGAGTATGCTGTCGGCATTCAGCGATGACTGGCGGACATTAAAGTGTTTAATGTCCCTTTAAAGCAGAACAATATCTCAAGGTTTTTTTTATTCCTTTTGAAAAACAACAAAAATGCCTTTAATATCTTACCAAGAATTGAGTTTTAACTATCTGTTTTCTAATAGATTCAATTTTCATTTTAATAATACTGATTTTTTTAAATTATCAGATTAAAAAAGGTGTCACAATGTCTAAAACAAATAAAGTACATCAAGCAACACAGTTAGTCACAGGATAATGTGATGGGACCCTCTACTGAGATACAATTTACACCTTGGGATCAGTATGATGCTAACAATAAATATGGAAGGCGTAAGACTTATTTACACTTTACAAAAATAAACTCTTCTGTATCACGTTGGAGCCTCATTTTATTCTGCACCATAAATAACCTAGATTTAAAAAAGCAATACTTAATATTATAGAATTTATAACTATTTTTTTGTTTTTGTTACAGGTTTAAAAATTCGATTTATCTTGTATTGGATGTAATACGGG
The DNA here is from genome assembly GCF_027579735.1 of Bombina bombina. Taxonomy (NCBI): domain Eukaryota; kingdom Metazoa; phylum Chordata; class Amphibia; order Anura; family Bombinatoridae; genus Bombina; species Bombina bombina. The sequence goes on from NC_069502.1 coordinate 979,654,835, forward strand.
CCTAAAAATGTCCTGCAAGTTCATAATTTTAAAATAAATTGCTCTCTGTTGCATATAAGGGGCCAGCACTGTGAGAATAAAATAACTCTGCTTTGTCATAGCCTGGAGGTATTTCTGCATAAAAATCACCTTTACTCTTTATATCTCTCTTAATATTAGCTTGGTGATAGCCAATTTCATAACATATGGGGGCTGCAGATCTGTATGTTAGAACCCTTGAGGGCCATGCATACATTTATGGCTGCAAATAAATAATTATATATTTCCTAAAAATTTTCAGAATAAAATGGCTTCTTCATGCAAAAGTCAGTATTTAGTGTGACCTCCTTTGGCACTAAGCACATCTTGAACTCTTTTGGGAAGACTATCGTAAAGTTTTCTGAAGTAATCTTCTGGTATATTATACCAGGCTTCTTTCAGCTTCCTAGAGTTCTTTTTTAGGTTTAGGTTGTCTTTTATTTTTTGTTCTGTCCAGCTGATCTCAAACTGCCTCTATAATATTCATAACTGGACTCCATTTGGATTCCATGACTGTCAGTGTTTTATCAGCTGTTTTTCTCTATCGATATGATTTCACTGCATTAGCAGTGTGATTGGGATCGTTATTATGCTAAAAAATAAAACCATTCCCAATAAGGCATTTTCCATAAAGAATGGCATGATGAATTAAAACCTGTCTGTACTTTTCAGCATTCACAATCCCATCAATTCAGACAATATTAATTACTTTACGGGTTAAAGATCCGAAAATTTCTGATGATAAGCATTGTAATCATTTATATTCCATTTTTAACAATGTTCTCCTGGAAGTTTTCCCTATTCCTGATACAGTCTCTGACATGATTTCTAGGGAATGGTCTAAGCCAGGTAATTCATTTACTCCTCCTGCAAGGTTTAAAAACGTATATCCTTTACCTACTGCTAATGTTGATTTGTGAAAAAATGTTCCCAAGGTGAATGGGGCCTTTTCCACTCTGGCTAAACTTACCACTATTCCTTTAGAAGTCAGTACTTCTTTTAAAGACCCTTTAGATAGAAAATTGGAGTCTTTTTATATAAGGACCTTTTTACATTTGCTTAAGCCAGCTATCTCTATTGCTCATGTGACCTCTGCAGTCAGACCATCTGCCTCAAGGTCCATTTTCCTTAAAGATCTCAAGCCTCTGAACATGATGGCATGAAAATTGAACACATAAAGGTTTCTCTGATTCTGTGATTGAAACCTTAATTCAGGCTCATAAGACTGTAATTATGAAAATCTATCATAAGGTCTGGATGGCCTTTATTTCTTGGTGTGTAGATAATGATTGTTACGGTACCAACTGTGTACCAAGGGTTAATACCAGATGAACAACGTCCTGCATAGGGAATCAGCAATTCACAACCCAGCCAGTTTCAGGTTTAAAACAGAATGACAACTTTATTTGAAGGCAGCACACAGATTTATACAGGTTTTTGACCCCCCCTCAGATGGGGGTTGAAAGAATGTTGTACATTAGATAAAAGGGAGAAGCGCCCTTGACATGATACAATAGAATTATATTACTTAAATACTTTACTTAGGCAGATAACAACTTAAACACATTTGGCTTGTCTATTCACAGGTAAAACAGATTAACATATTAAGTTAATTAACTAGGGAAGAACGTTTACTCAGACAATCTGATGTTGGGCAGTCTAGTTAACATAATCACACAAGGACACAATCAGTTTACCCAGACAGACTCCTGAGACACAATCAGATCTGAAACATACATAGAATACATCTTATTACTGAATATAGGAACAGTTCTTATTAGCTATAAAGTCTTTTATGCCCACTTGGCTTATAGAGTCACAATTGCTCCCACAAGGGGCACTCACACCCTGTACCCATCCTGTATTTATGGATACAGGGTGACATAGACATAAGACAGAGTTATGAAAGTACATGGGGTGTCCAGCATATAACATTCCATATTTCCATGCAGTCTCTGGGTATCCTTAAGCCCATGTACCTCCAGCCCAAAGAATGTTCCATAACAGGCCCTCCAATGTACAATGGCGAGATTGGTTTTGTCACATCTCTCCCCTTTTCCAAACAGACTAACAGGGTATCTGACCTCCTGCCGGTCAGTGCCCTGGTTAGTCCAGCAACCCACCCATAAAACACAATTAGTAGTACAGCCCACCCACAATAAATGGTTACTACACCTGAGTACGGGGAAAACTTGTCCATGTCCAGGTACCTCACCACAGCTGTGTGGGGGACTGGTACGCTGAATTGGTGGGTTGCAAGGTGGGCAGAGACCAGCTGTACTCTGCCCGGGTGCCAGCACTACCATGGAAGTAGCCTGGTGGGAGCCTGGTTGCTGGAGGGGGAGACCGACTGTCTCCCCTTTGGATACCTAGCTGTACTGCTGGAGGGGGAGACCATTCGTCTCCCCTTTGGCTAAACAGCCGTGTTGCTGGGGGACAGGACCAACTGTCCCTACCCCTTGTAACGCAGCCTGCCGCTGGGGAATGGAGTCTGGGCTCCCAAAGTCAGGCTCTGCAAAGGACTCCCATAACAAGCCAGGACCATCAAACTCCTCTCCCTCTGGTTTGTCATGCTCGGCTGTCCAGGGTATATAATGTGCCATATACCACCAGAGCGCCTGGTAGGCATGTCAGTTTGCTGGGACAATCCATCTGGATTCCCGTTATGAGAGAGAATTCCTGTCCATACAACCAAGGGTTCAAATTCCTCAGTGCCCAGACCAGGGCCAAACAGTCCTTCAAAATCCCATCAGCTTCTTTACGAGTTTTCTGTACCTGCTCTTTATAGGTATCCACAATCCCTTCATACTGACATAGGGTGCCCTTGAGTTGCTGCACCTCACTATGAGCCAGCGTCAGCTTCTCCTCAAGTGTCGCTAAGTTTGTCTTTAAGGTTTCATGTCCCACTCTCAAGCTGGTGTTTTCTGCAGTCTGTCGGTGCAGCTTGTGTAGCAGAGATTCACGTTCTAAACGTGCTTTTTCCTCTGCGCTCTTCTTCTCCTTCATCAGCGCATTGTAACGGGACCTCCACATATCAATAGCGGATAGAGATTTACTGAGCTCATCGTCCTGGGGCTTAGCAGCAGGTGGGTCAGTCTCTGCTGCATGGATCTGGGCACGGGTAGTCACAGAGTTAACATCAGCGGGACCCATAGGAGCGTAGGCAGAAACAAGGGGGGCCAAGTCATTTCCAAGAAGAACATCAGCAGGTAAGTCCTTCTTGACCCCCACATTCACAGGTCTAGCGCCCACTCCCCAATCCAAATGTACCCTGGCAACAGGTAGGCTGAACACATCGCCCCCTGCTAACCTCACAGCCACAGTGTCTCCCGTGTACTGTTTCTCAGACACCAAGTTCTTTTGAAGCAAGGTCATGGTAGCACCAGTATCCCGTAGACCACTGACCTTCTTCCCATTCACTTTAACCAGTTGCCGGTTATTCCGATGGGCAGCTTGCACAAGGTCTGCCTCATGTAGGATGCTCCAGCATTCTTGCGCCTCTATGTAGCGGGCCGTAGGCTGAGGATTACGTGGGATTCCGCCGGCGGGTCTTCTCCAGGACTGCGCTTGGTTCGCTGCATTTAGGGGACACTCTGGTCTTTTGTGCCCTAGTTGCTTACATCTAAAGCACCGAATAGGTTGTGAGTAGCACCGCAAATTGAACAGGGCTCTCTGAGGGTAGTTCGTGGCCGGAGGCCGTGTGGTATAGCGGTGCGCCGGGGTTTGGTAACTGGCAGCTGCTGGGGTGACTGGGGGTCTGTACTCCACTCTAGCAGGGGGCTTAGTGGTAGCAGTGTCCAGTTTGCGGGCATCCGTATACTCATCTGCCAAGCGAGCCGCTTCCTGCAGGGTGGAGGGTTTACGGTCCCGAACCCACTCTCGAACTCCTGCGGGTAACTTGTCGAAGCAATGTTCCAACAGGAATAGCTGCAGCACCTCTTCCCCAGATATGGCTTGGCACCCCGCTATCCAGTGAGCTGCTGTGCGGTGCACCTTACATGCCCACTCAAGGTAGGAATCTCCAGCTAATTTAACAGTGTCCCTGAACCGCCTCCGGTATGCCTCCGGTGTAACCGCATACCTGGAGAGCAGAGCCTCTTTTACAGTATTATAATCCCTGACTTCCTCATCTGGAATGGCCCGAAAAGCCTCTCTGGCCCGGCCGGATAATTTTCCAGATAATATCGTGACCCAGTCCTCTGCGGGTACCTTGTGTAGTGCACATTGCCTCTCAAAATCCGCAAGGTACCCATCAATCTCTCCTTCTGTTTCCAGGAAGTTTTTAAAAGCTGCAAAATTTACTTTTCTCTTTTCCATCTTAGTCAGTATTGTAATAATCCCCCTCTTCCTGAGGTTACTGGCTTGTGTAGTTGCTCTTCTGGGCGATAAGGTTCATTCCGTCGCTGCCACCAATGTTACGGTACCAACTGTGTACCAAGGGTTAATACCAGATGAACAACGTCCTGCATAGGGAATCAGCAATTCACAACCCAGCCAGTTTCAGGTTTAAAACAGAATGACAACTTTATTTGAAGGCAGCACACAGATTTATACAGGTTTTTGACCCCCCCTCAGATGGGGGTTGAAAGAATGTTGTACATTAGATAAAAGGGAGAAGCGCCCTTGACATGATACAATAGAATTATATTACTTAAATACTTTACTTAGGCAGATAACAACTTAAACACATTTGGCTTGTCTATTCACAGGTAAAACAGATTAACATATTAAGTTAATTAACTAGGGAAGAACGTTTACTCAGACAATCTGATGTTGGGCAGTCTAGTTAACATAATCACACAAGGACACAATCAGTTTACCCAGACAGACTCCTGAGACACAATCAGATCTGAAACATACATAGAATACATCTTATTACTGAATATAGGAACAGTTCTTATTAGCTATAAAGTCTTTTATGCCCACTTGGCTTATAGAGTCACAATTGCTCCCACAAGGGGCACTCACACCCTGTACCCATCCTGTATTTATGGATACAGGGTGACATAGACATAAGACAGAGTTATGAAAGTACATGGGGTGTCCAGCATATAACATTCCATATTTCCATGCAGTCTCTGGGTATCCTTAAGCCCATGTACCTCCAGCCCAAAGAATGTTCCATAACAGGCCCTCCAATGTACAATGGCGAGATTGGTTTTGTCACAATGATTATCTTGCCATTGTTTCAGAATTTTTAGGATTTTACAGTTCTTACAGGATGGTCTGAATAAGGGCCTATCTGACAGTTCTCTGAAGGGGTGGATTTCTGCTCTTTCAGTTTTGTTCCATAGGAAGATTGCTAATCTTCCTGATATTCATGGTTTGTTTCAGGCTTTGATTTGTATCAAACCTGTAAACAAGCCAATTTCTCCTCCATGGAATCTTACCTTGGTGTTAGGGGGTTTGTATGCTCTTCCTTTTGAAACTATGGATATTAAACTGCTTTCTTGGAAAGTGTTATTTCTTTTGGCTAGAAGAGTTTCTGTATCACTTGCTCTTTCTTTTGATCCTCCTTATATTATCATCAAGATAAGGCAGTTTTACTGACTAGTTTTGACTTTTTTCCTAAGGTTGTTTCTTCAGATAACATAGCAGAGAGATTGTTATTCCTTCCTTGTGTCCTAATCCCAAGAATGCTTTAGAGAGATCTTTGCATACTTTGGACGTTGATAGATCATTTAAATATTTCATTGATGCTACTAAGGACTTTAGACAAACTTCTAGTTTACTAGAAAAGGTCAGCAAGTCTCTGCTGTTTCTTTGGCCTCTTGGTTGAACCTTTTGATTCATAAGGCTTACTTGGAGGCAGGTCAGCCTCCACCGCAGCGGATTACTGCTCATTCTACTAGGTCAGTTGCAACTTCTTGGGCCTTCAAGAATGAGGATTCAGTTGACCAGATTTGCAAGGCAGCTACTTGAGGGTAGATTTAACAAGGGCCACTAAAGATCGCTGCTCCCTAACTTGTCCGCTGCCTCTGAGGCTGCGGTCTTCAATCCCCATGATCCTATATGATTGGGCTGATTGACACCCCCTACTAGCGACCAATTGGCTCAAATCTGCAGGGGGCGGCATTGCACAAGCAGTTTTGGTGAACTGCTTATGCAATGATAAATGCTGACAGCATATGGTGTCGGCATTCAGTGATGTCTGTCGGACATGATACGCTACAGTGTATTATGTCGGACAAACATTGGTAAATCTACCCCATTGTCTTCTTTGCATACTTTTACAAAATTCTACAATTTTGATGTTTTTGCTTCCTCTGCAGCCTTTGGTAGGAAGGTTCTTCAGGGAGTTGTCTCAGTTTTTTTTCCTGTTTGATTTATTTTAAGTGAATTCAAAAAATATTGGGGTTGTGGATATAATTTCTCAGTGAAAAAAAATGTTTTTAAATCCCTCCCTTTATGTTTTTACTCGTGGACTCCACAGCTTGGGCATTAGTTTGCAAGAGTAATGGATCTTGGACTCTAACCACCTGTATGAAAGAAAACATAATTTATGCTTACTTGATACATTTCTTTCTTTCATGGTGGTGAGAGTCCACGAGTCCCCACCCTATGTTTTTTATTGTTCATTTTATCATTAGCACATCTTTTTCCCTGCTCCTTTTATAGCTCTTATTATTTTTTCTTACCTCACTTTGCTTGGCTATACGTTAGACCGAGGAATATGTGAGGTGGGAGGGGTTTTATAAGGCTCTTATTGTTTGGGAATCTTTGCCTCCTCCTAGTAGTAGAGAAGAGCAATTCCCAGGAGTAATGGATTATGGACTCTTAAAACCATAAAAGAAATTCATTTATCCGGTAAGTAAAAACTATGTTTTTATTTTTAAAGGTTAGGGCTAAAAAAATGTTACCCTGAACACAACATAAATACGTCAAAACATACTGTTGCACTCATTTAAACTCTATCTGATAAAAAAAATATTCATATGAATATTAAAAAAAAGTTATAAGGGTTCAAAGGTATATGGTATTTGGCCATTTATTTTACGACAACGGGTTATAATATATATATATATATATATATATATATATACACATATACAGTATGTATGTCTAAATAATAATTCTATAATAATATTTAATAATGTGTTATACTGTGCACTAAACAACATAAATACATTAAAATATACTGTTACACTCACATAAACACTATCTGACAAAAATTATTCATATAAATTTTAATAAAGTAATAGGGTTCAAAGGTATATGGCATATGGCCATGTATTTGACTGGAAAGGGCTAATGTGTTTTACTGTGTATTTACTGTAAATATTTAACATTACAATGCTTTCACATACAGGAAAATGCTATTTTTATTTTAATAAATATTTCGATCTATACCTATTCCTATATATCTATTCATATAGATATATAGGTACAGATATATATTTTACATTAACATTATCAGATACATATAGAAATATATATTTAAAAATAAAAATGAAATTTCTTTAATGTGAAGAACATAGGAACGTAAAATATGCACTTTGGGTTTCACGCTTTAGGTCTAATGTGGTGTTGGGTTTGCGCATAAGAAGAATTATTTATCTCAAGGTACATAATTGAAATATAAAATATGAAATATTGAAAAATATTAATTACAATTATTATAGATACTGTAATATAAATAAATATATATATATTCTATGTATTTTTAAAAATATTTTAGTATATCCATAATAATTATTTTTAATAATTATTAGTATTTTTCTATATTTAATAAATACATAACGCACCTTAATATAACTCATGTAGGGTTAGCGTACATGAAGAATGTACTCCTCTAGGGGTTTATGTGTGCAAGCCCAACAGGAGTACACTAATTCTTCATTTTATTCTTCTACGCTCTCCGGTGAGGTCTATGTGGAGAAAAAGTACTGAAGTTAGCGGGCTTTGGGTTTCGCTCATGTGCAAAACTTTTACTTTCAACCTGTATTATACGCGCTAACCGGCATGCAAAAAGATTACTTCTAGCAGTGTTTATGCTCGACTGGAAGTGCTAAATATTGCTACATTTGTAATCTAGCTATATATATATATATACATATATATATATATATATATTTATATAGCATACTGTCATGTGTATCCCTTTAAATCCTGTATCTGAACCCTATAAAAGTCTCCTCCCCCAACCTCTCTTTGCTTATTATTGTCTTCTGATACCTGGATCACATTAACTACTGTCTAAGTAGTTCAGCTAAGCCTCCACTTAATTTACTATCTCTCCTTTGTCAGCTGTAACCTGGAAAACAACTACTGCTGCAGCATTAAGCTCTCTCTGCCCTGGCAGTCTGAAGTAAGAGCTTCTGTTAAGGTAATCTTTACCTCTCCTTTCACAGGCATATTCCTGGATACCCTGCTGGAATTGTAAGTCTTACCTTCCTTACTGGCACCTCCTGCTGCTCTCCAGCACTTCCTGACTCAGTCTGCAAGCACTTCTCTCTGTCTCTCATCACACTGTAGCTGCCAAACGGACTGCAACTCCTGGGGTGAGATTACTTTAAACTTGTTCTCTAAAACCCTGCACATTTGCCTTGCAAGACTTGATTTATATATTGCCTGCATTCTCTAGATATTCCTGTAATTAATCCTGAACTTGCTGCATCTGTTTATAAAGAGACTGCACCATTGTTTCTGATATCCATATTAACTGGGATACAAATAATCTGCAATATTGAGTGTGATTGATTTATTTTATCCTGTCTGTTGATAACTTTGCTACACTGGGAGTGTTTGTTATACCTTGCTATTTGGAGTGGTTACAGCTCAAAGCACCAATATTTAAAGAGACAGTTTGCAATCTCTGCAACACATTGCTGCTATTCCCTTTTGGGCCCTCAGCCTATGAGCAGAACAGGGATTATTTTATTAATTCCGCTATTTTGTGAGACTGAGTGGAACTTGAACCTAATTCCCAATTCTTAATAGAGTCCTGGTATTGCACATACAAAGAGAGAAGCGCTCTACCAGGAATGAACAACAGCTCATTAGCTAGTTCTATAGCGATTTACCACCCGGAAGCAGCCTCTTTTAGACCAGTGTGCTTTTCACAAAGGAAAACTTTCCTTAAGTATATTAGTCTGATCCCGCCAAGTAAGGTCAGTCCAGCCCCAAAATACCAGGCAATTCTCCTCTGAACAAGGAACATGACAACCCCAGATGATCGCTTCGGCCTCGTCAGTGAGGTGCAGCCACATTCCTCTAAGCACACTGGGCAAGGAGTCCACGTCTGGTTTCCCCATCACCCATAGGGAGACTTCCCCAGGGTCATATTAATTTGCATACAAAGAGAGAAGCGCTCTACCAGGAACGAACAACAGCTCATTAACTAGTTCTATGGCGATTTACCACCCGGAAGCAGCCTCTTTTAGACCAGTGTGCTTTTCACAAAGGAAAACTTTCCTTAAGTATATCAGTCTGATCCCACCAAGTAAGGTCAGTCCAGCCCCAAAATACCAGGCAATTCTCCTCTGAACAAGGAACATGACAACCCCAGATGATCGCTTCGGCCTCATCAGTGAGATGCAGCCACATTCCTCTAAGCACACTGGGCCAGGAGTCCACGTCTGGTTTCCCCCATCACTCATAGGGAGACTTCCCCAGGGTCATATTAATTTGCATACAAAGAGAGAAGCGCTCTACCAGGAACGAACAACAGCTCATTAGCTAGTTCTATGGCAACTTACCAGCCAGAAGCTGGACTGACCTTGCATGGCGGGATCAGACTGATATACTTAAGGAAAGTTTTCCTCTGTGAAAAGCACACTGGTCTAAAAGAGGCTGCTTCAGGGTGGTAAATCGCCATAGAACTAGCTAATGAGCTGTTGTTTGTTCCTGGTTTGTTACACGGCAGGATCAGACTGATATACTTCAGGAAAGTTTTCCTCTGTGAAAAGCACACTGGTCTAAAAGAAGCTGCTTCCGGGTGGTAAATCACCATAGAACTAGCTAATGAGCTGTTGTTCGTTCCTGGTAGAGCGCTTCTTTCTTCGGAGAACCCAAAATGCAAATTATAAATCACCCTTGGGAGGTCTCCCTATGGGTGCTGGGGGAAACCAGACGTGGACTCCCTGCCCAGTGTGCCTAGAGGAATGTGGCTGCACCTCACTTAGGAGGCCAAAACGATCGTCTGGGGTTGTCATGTTCCTTGTTCAGAGGAGAATTGCCTGGTATTTCGGGGCTGGACTGACCTTGCATGGCGGGATCAGACTGATATACTTCAGGAAAGTTTTCCTCTGTGAAAAGCACCCTGGTCTGAAAGAGGCTGCTTCTGGGTGGTAAATCGCCATAGAACTAGCTAATGAGCTTTTGTTCGTTCCTGGTAGAGCGCTTCTCTCTTTGGAGAACCCAATATGCAAATTATAAATCACCCTTGGGAGGTCTCCCTATGGGTGATGGGGGAAACCAGATGTGGACTCCCTGCACAGTGTGCCTAGAAGAATGTGGCTGCACCTCACTGACGAGGCCCATAGGAGGCCAAAATGATCGTCTGGGGTTGTCATGTTCCTTGTTCAGAGGAGAATTGCCTGGTATTTCGGGGCTGGACTGACCTTGCATGGCGGGATCAGACTGATATACTTCAGGAAAGTTTCCTCTGTTAAAAGCACACTGGTCTAAAAGAGGCTGCTTCCGGGTGGTAAATCGCCATAGAACTAGCTAATGAGCTTTTGTTCGTTCCTGGTAGAGCGCTTCTCTCTTCGGAGAACCCAATATGCAAGCTATAACTCACCCTTGGGAGGCCTCCCTATGGGTGATGGGGGAAACCAGACGTGGACTCCCTGCCCAGTGTCCCTAGAGGAATGTGGCTGCACCTCACTGAAGAGGCCCATAGGAGGCGGAAACGATCGTCTGGGGTTGTCATGTTCCTTGTTCAGAGGAGAATTGCCTGGTATTTTGGGGCTGGACTGACCTTGCATGGCGGGATCAGACTGATATACTTCAGGAAAGTTTTCCTCTGTTAAAAGCACACTGGTCTAAAAGAGGCTGCTTCCGGGTGGTAAATCGCCATAGAACTAGCTAATGAGCTTTTGTTCGTTCCTGGTAGAGCGCTTCTCTCTTCGGAGAACCCAATATGCAAACTATAACTCACCCTTGGGAGGCCTCCCTATGGGTGATGGGGGAAACCAGACGTGGACTCCCTGCCCAGTGTGCCTAGAGGAATGTGGCTGCACCTCACTGAAGAGGCCCATAGGAGGCGGAAACGATCGTCTGGGGTTGTCATGTTCCTTGTGCAGAGGAGAATTGCCTGGTATTTCGGGGCTGGACTGACCTTGCATGGCGGGATCAGACTGATATACTTTAGGAAAGCACACTGGTCTAAAAGAGGCTGCTTCCAGGTGGTAAATCGCCATAGAACTAGCTAATGAGCTGTTGTTCGTTCCTGGTAGAGCGCTTCTCTCTTCGTAGAACCCAATATGCATATATATATAGATAGATCTAAGTATATATGTATAGATATATATTTTACAAAAATATATATATATATATTTTACAAAAATATATATATATATATATAAATATCTATGTAAACATAAAATTATTAGTTTCTTTTAAGTGAAGAACATAGGAATGTGTAGCACGGAGCAAGTAACAATTTCATATAATTACATTTAATTTTCAAATTAACACTTTTACACAAATGTAATTTGTAATCACAAACAAACATTCTGATGTGGGTATTTAAGTGGTGCTCAGCCTCCTAACTATGCTCAGTCGAAGAATGACCTTCTGTCCTCCTCCTGGTGGACCCCCTTTTGTACTGGATATGGGAAAACCTTTACACTGAAGCCAGCAAAGAAGGCTGTAGTCTCTTTCCCCAATGCCAGTTGTAGTGGGACACCATCATGTGCATATGTGATTATTTCATAGGGAACAACAAATACATGTAGCAGGGATTTCTTTGTTAGTGATGCTGTGATTGAAGAGTGGCTTTAATAGACCATATTTCAGCCCCCAGACCACTTACGTGGCCTCTTCCTGTAAGATGCTGCTGATTGCTATAATAATGACAAAAGACTAATAGGGCAGTATTATAATTCTGCTTATCCTATGAAAGGGCACCAATGGAGCCTTAACCTTCTTCCTATTTTGTGCTAGATGTATAAGTAATGCCAAATTTTAAAGAGGATACTACCCTCTTTCAAATTAGGTGGTCATTTATCTCCATTGAAATAAGCTGATGACCATTCAAAGCCCTTATCACTACCTTTGATTTAGTTAGATGGATATCATGCCTCTTTTAAATGAAGGGTGATAACCAATTAGGCACCTGTGTAGTTTCTGAGAAAGGGGAGGGGGCCTTTTTAGAGCACTTATTCCTTTCCATAAAACAAAGAGGCACATAAGACCCCTGGTTGAACAGAAGGGAGCCTCTTTCTAATTAAGGGGTTTAAACCCTTTTCATTAGTAGATGATTTATTTAATGGTAGTCACCTACGTTATGTATTTATTGTATGGAGCTCAGAGGTTCTAAAAGAAACCCTATCCAATACACACAGTATACAGTGTACACATATACACAGCAGCTCTTACATGAAAAGGGAATTAACAATTTTTTAAATGAAGGTTCTCATACAATTGTTATCACCTGACAGAATCATAGGCATAAGGAACAATATCAGGGGGTGTATTAACACCTTTGCTGCTCCCAAAAAATATAGACTAACTTGAAACCCTTTATTAGAAAGCAGCAGTTCTTTGTTCATCCAGCTGCCAGGGAGGTGGTTGTCAAAACAATCTGAAATACCTCACACCACTGGTTCTATTTTGGGGTTCTGGTGATTTCAAATGGGTCTTTTTTACAACCTTAACATAGAAATATATCATAAGACCCTTCAATTAAAAAGGTGAGGTCCCACCATTTGAATATTGGTTTCATGTCTGTATTCCTGCCAAGTGATTTCATAGTAAAAATGATCAACTGTCTGCAACTGATGCAAACGTTTTAAAGGGACATTCCAGACAAAATTTAAATTAACATAGATTTAGTGCATTTATTTGCAATATACATGTATTGGCAAAAATGCTTCTATTAAGAGTTATCACTGTTTTAGTGTTAACATTTCTCTGCATGTGCATGTGAAGCATAGCTAGATATTTTCACTGCACCCACATTTTTAATAATGCAGCTGCTCAGATCATCACTGGGGCTTGTATAATGTCAGCAATTAACACATTGAGTCATTGCCAGATAGTACGAGCACCTTAGGCTCTCCGAACAAGTGTTGTGTTTAAAATGCTGGTGCACAGTGCATACTTAAATACACTTTTGAAACAGCTATAGTTTTTATCAGAAGTATTTTTGCTAATGCATGTATATTACAAAATTGCTTCTGTTCAATACCGAAATACACCAATTTTGGCTGGAATATCCCTTTAAGTACACTAATGATATAAGCAGAATGAAATAAACATATTACACTTACATTTTTTTTAAAACAAAGCTGTCAGAATATTTTAAAATATACATTTTTTGTCACCTCTGATTTATGAAACGACAGCCCATATTTAAAGGCTGTCCAAAATGACGGATATCACTCCCACTATAGTCTTCAAATTAGCATATTTTACGCCCTCCTGGGCGCATGCGCAATTGTTGCAAATTACTAATGCATGCACGCTCAATTAATATCATGAATTTTTACAATGTTATATTAGCCTAAAATGCTTGTTTGTCTAGACGAGTGAAGAACATCGTTTTCTTATCCTTAGCAAAAATAACAAGTATTTCAACGAAGGTATTTGTTATCCAAGCATCCTTACCAGAAATCCGAAGTATTGTTTGCCCTTCTGCCTGCCGTAAAACTGATGCTGAGTCTCTCTCTGTCTCTGCCAAAACAGCGGTCACACGATCGCAAGATCCGTGACCTAGTTGAGGATTCCCATGTTTGAGAGATGTCTAATATGCACAGGTAGACTTATGTAAACAGTGTGCATGCGTGGGTATGTGCGCGCTCAAAGGACAGTGCGTGACAGAAGCACCTAGGTATGGTGAAGAATGAAAAAAAGGAGAAGCGCTAATAAAAGCTAAAGGTGCTAAATTGAGAACAAATTAAAATGATTGCTATGCAAACGAATTGAGATAAAATAAGATAAATTTACTTGCTTTGCAAATATAATTAAAACAAACAATCATAGAAGTACATGTCCTGCAAAAAAATGAAAAAATTAAAAAACATAGAAAATGTAAGAATCAGACGTCTCCGATGTATAAAAAACACAGAATTAAAATAAATACTACTGTTGCCAATATAAACCTTGTCTCAGTATTATGTAGAGGAAGTCGGCATCAAAACTAAAGTCCTCAGATGATTTCAAAAGAGAACCAAAGCCGGGTAAATGCAAACCCGTTTTTACCTTTAGGTGTACCGTCCGTGTATTAAGAATCACCTCCGTGAGGCGTATGCGTATCCCGTGACGTCACTGATCGGGAGGCGTCGTCTCTGTAGGGAAATCCTATTGGCCAGGATAACTTGACAGATGAACTATAGCGGCCGCTATATTGTAGATGGTGAACCCCGCTCTTAGTGCAGGATCGCACGCAGGGTCACAGTATATCCAGATTTCTTTTGTAGATCTTATAGTGAACGGACTTTGATGTGTGACTTGAAACCGGCTTTAACTTAAGCACATGGCCCTTCACAATGTAGTCCTCGTGTTCTCCATGGGTAGCTGAAAAATCTTTCACTCCAATAAAGAATTAAAGTCCTTGTAGACAAAATATGAAGTGTAAGGCAGCTGTAACTTTCATCAACGCGTTTCTCCCTCTTACAGGGCTTTTTTTTGTCTTAAGACATAGTAAGCAATCCTACTTAGAGGTAGCTAGTCAGTTGTCAGTTAGCATGAATAGAGAATGAACATGCTGAGGAAGGCAACATTTTTTGTTTATAAAATCATATACTGAAGCATTATTTGAGTTATCTTGCCACGCAGGGTGAAAAAAGATCTTGGATCATATACAATGACATATTACATTCTAAAGTAGAAAACATTCTGATAGTAGTTGCATATGAGTAATGATAATAAAGATTTTGAACCAGGTGTAAAATGATCCATAAATGATGTACCCAAATTGTTAGGGATTTATTATTATAACTAGCTGTTACCCGTGGCTTCGCTCGCGTGAATTTTGTTATTTGTAGAAAATTGCGAAAAAGCCGACCACTCGCAACGACATGTGCCCTCACGTGTGTGCCCATTCGGGTTGCACACTCGCTGATATGAACTTCTTGAGTTTTCGTTAATTCTCGTAATCTAAATACCAATTTTCATGTCTGTAACATCTTTGATTTTTGAGATATAGGTATCCTCATAACCCCCCCCCCTTTTTGACCCCCCTTAGATATATATATCAGAAAAAAGAGAACAGCACACCTGAGATAGAACAAAAGCTAGAATAACTTCCATGCCTGTTCATTTTGATTGCAACTCAGGGTGCGCGTTCTTTTAGCACACTATGCCCCTTCACAGAGAAAAAATATCCTGTAGCATATCAGTCTGACCCTGCCCAATAACAGCCCAGCATCGAAATACCAGGCAATTCCTCTCTGAACAAGAGAAACAACAACACCAGACAATCGTTTTGGCCTTCTGTGGGCCTTGTCAGTGAGGTGCAGTTGTATCTCTCTAAGAGCATGTGTGCACGTCTGGTTTCCCTATTACTCTTAGGGAGATAAAAATTCTCTCTCTTCTGATACTTATGCAAATTACTCTTGGGTCTCCCTAAGAGTAATGGGGAAACCAGACGTGGACTCCTTGCACACATGCCCTTGGAGGGATACAACTGTACCTCACTGAGGAGGCCCACAGAAGGCCGAAACGATCGTCCGGGGTTGTTGTTTCTCTTGTTTAGAGAGGAATTGCCTGGTATTTCGGTGCTGAACTGTCATTGGGCAGGATCAGACTGATATGCTACAAGATATTTTTTCTCTGTGAAAGGGCATAGTGTGCTAAAAGAACGTGCACCCTGAGTTGCAATAAAAATGAACAGGCATGGAAGTTATTTTAGCTTTTGTTCTATCTCAGGAGTGCTGTTCTCTCTCTTCTGATACTTATGCAAATTACTCTTGTGTCTCCCTAAGAGTAATGGGGAAACCAGACGTGGACTCCATGCACGCATGCCCTTAGAGAGATACAACTGCACCTCACTGACGAGGCCCACAGAAGGCCAAAACGATCATCTGGGGTTGTTGTTGTTGTTTCTCTTGTTCAGAGAGGAATTGCCTGGTATTTCGGCGCTGGACTGTCACTGGGCAGGGTCAGAATGATATGCTACAGGATATTTTTTCTCTGTGAAGGGGCATAGTGTGCTAAAAGAACGTGCACCCTGAGTTGCAATAAAAATGAACAGGCATGGAAGTTATTCTAGCTTTTGTTCTATCTCAAGAGTGCTGTTCTCTCTCTTCTGATATATATATATATAGATAGATAGATAGATAGATAAAGACTATAAAATAATCCAAACTAAAGTGAACAACAGTAGCTGTTTAGAACTCAGATTGCATCATGTTGCACTTGTAGAAATATGCTGCTACAATATGAAAGATTCCGTAAAAATAATATAGCCTATGAGATAATGACACCAGTTAGTCAAACCTTATGCACAGAATAAGATAATCTATAGAAGTTTTTTTTTCCATGACATGAAGGTGGGGAGCAAAAAAAAACAGAAAAAAAAACAACCCCATATATAATCTCTAAATTAGTAATAAGAAATAAAAAAAACTGTATATAAGTGGTATTTGCAAAATGTATAGAGAGACCAGAATTGCACAACTGTATGTAAGTAAGGTGTACCTTACTATTGGTGTATGTGTCAATATTAAAAATTAACGGGTACACTCTTAAAGGGCCAATCTAGTCAAAATTAAACTTGCATGATTCACATAGGGCATGCAATTTTAAACTTTCCACTTCACTTTTATCATCAAATTTGCTCTTGGTATACTTATTTGAAAGCTAAACCTAGATAGGCTCATATGCTAATTTCTAAGCCCTTGAAGGCCGCCTCTAATATTAATGCATTTGACAGTTTTTCACAGCTAGAGTGGAGTTGCTTATGAGAGGGTACTGATTGGCTAAAATGCAAGTCTTTCAAAATAACTGAAACCAGAGGTTTTTTTGGGCCCATCATTGGTGTCGAATAACATTAAAAAGGAATGGGATTAACCTGGTGTATCGTTTTCTCCTTCCCTGATGTTCAAGAACATTTTTCCTTTAATTAAATCTAATTTGGAGCTCTGGGCTACTATTTCTAAGGTAGACTGTTCTATCTCTGCTTTACCTAGGAGGACCACCATACCTTTTAAGGACAGTAAGTCCTTCAAGGTTCTTATGGACAGGAAGCATGAGGGTTACCTGAGAAAGGCATTACTCCAAGGGAGATTGCTTTTTCAGCCAGCCGTAAGCATTGCCGCAGTTGCTGGTGCAGCTGTATTCCAGTGTGATTCACTGTCTGATTTGGTTTCAGTTGAATATTCCCTGGAGAATATTCAAGAACGTATTATTCCCTGGAGAATATTCAAGAACGTATTATTCCCTGGAGAATATTCAAGAACGTATTTAAAAACAGTGAATCCCTTCATTTGTGATGCAATTGTTCAGATCAGTTGCATTAATGCCAAGAACACAGTCTAGGATATTCCATCCAGGTTCCCGCTTTGGCTGAAGTAATGGTCTGCTGATATGGTATCCAAAACTCGCCTGCTGTCCTTAGCTTTTAAAGGAAAGAATCTTTTTGGCCCGGGTTTGGATTCGATAATTTCTAGTGTGACAGGAGGCAAGGGGCTTTCTTGCCTCAGGACAAAAAGTCCATACCTAAGGGTAGATCTGGTGGATGTTTTTGTTAATTTTGCAAGAACAAAAATAAGAGTGTCATCTTCACAGAACAACGAACCATCCAAAGCTACCTTGCACTCAAATTTAGTTTGAAACAAGTCCAAGCAGCCCAAGAAAGCAGCCACTGACTCCAAGTCTGCATGTAGGTGCGGCCCCTAATCTGGACTTCACTCTGGTAGGGGGCAGACTAAGGGGCCTATCTATCAAGCTCCGAATGGAGCTTGATAGATAGGCTGCTGCTCCATAACCTTGTCCGCCTACTCTGAGCAGGCAGACAGGAATCGCCGGAATTCAACCCGATCGAGTATGATCGGGTTGATTGACACCCCCTGCTGGCAGCCCATTGGCCGCGAGTCTGCAGGGGGTGGCGTTGCACCAGCAGCTCTTGTGAGCTGCTGGTACAATGCTGAATACAGAGAGCTTTTTGCTCTCCGCATTCAGTGATGTCTGTCGGACCTGATCCACACTGTCGGATCAGGTCCGACAGACATTTGTTAAATATGCCTCTAAGCCTTTTTTTAGAGACTTGGGCTTGGTCCGTTCAGGACCCTTGGGTTTTGGAAATTGTTACCCAGGGTTACAGGATCGGATTGAGATCTCGGCCTCCATTCTGTCTCACATTTCCAAAAGACTGGAGAAAAGAAGAGCTTTTCTGCTTTGCTTGAATGATTTGGAGAACACTAGGGTCATTGTCCTTGTCCTATCAACAGAGCAGGGAAAAGTTTTTTTTTCAAAATCTATTCATTGGTCGAAAGTAAGAAGGAACCTTCAGACCAATATTGTATCTCAAGACACTAAAAAGGTTTCTAAGAGTACGATCTTTCAGGATGGAGACCATTAGGTCAATTCTTCCTTTGGGGCTTTAGGGACAGTTCATGACTACTGTAAACCTGAAATATGTGTATCTGAATATTCCAATTAATTGAGATCATCATCAGTTTTTATGCTTTGCTTTTTTTAGAAAGGCATTACCAATTCACTGCACTGCCTTTTGTCCTAGCTACTTACCCAAGGATTTTTACAAATGTTCTGGGAGCTCTCCTTTCTGTTGTTCGGGCAGAGGGAGTAGCGGTAGATCCTTATGGACAATATCTTGGTTCAGGTTAGGTAAAAACAAAACAGTGCCTCATGGTGTAGACTGATGTGATTTATGAAACAGATAAAAAAAATCCCAAATGGGTCACTCACAAGTAAGATGGCACTTTATACTGTAGATTGATAGAACAAATAGGCAGGCTGGATGTCTCAGCCATCAGCTGGCTGATGCACCCAGCAAAAACTTCCAGGGGAATTCCAAGTGAATTCCTCCTTAGATACAACAGTCTCTAAGATCGGGCCACTGACAATCAGGAAAAATCCAGCAGTCACTTTCCACAAACAATTACGATGCAACTTGATAAAAGTGCTAAAAACTTTAATAGAACATCAGTATACAGCTGATCTGTTTAAAAACATGCAACGCATTTCTCAGCTCAATGACGGCTCGACCAAGAAAGAAAGGAATTTATCAGGTAAGAGTACATTTTGTTTTTATACTGTATATTTAAACAAAATGCTATTTGGGGTAGAGGAGATCTATATACTTCTATCCGCTAAAGATTCACGGACAGCTTAACTGCCAAGGGAAAGGTAGATAAGATGACGGCTAAGGATAAAACTCATTGGAGGTTTCCTTCACAGCTGAAGAATCTTGTTGCAGTCTTAGAGAACCGCCCACCAGAAATCCCCTGCATTTTTTTAATTTTAACTAAATAATGGCATTAATTAATCTTAAAATGGTGGTTTGTGGTCACATTTGTTTTTTAATTGTGATTTTTAAAACTGGTAAAGATGAGCAGACTGAGAGAAAATATACATTTATAGGCCTTATATTTACTGAAAACATACGTATTATATATACATACATACAATTAAAACATTTTAAAATCATTAATATATTAATAATTACAAGCAAAGAACAAAGGCCCAGATTACGAGTTTTGCGTTAGAGACTGTGCGGTGCTAATGAGCAGTTTACACTCACCGCTCACTTACCTGCAGCGCTGGTATTACGAGTTTTCAGAAACCTGTCGTTAAAAGACAAGAAGTGAGCATTGAGCAAAATTTTGCTCATTACCGCACTCCAATACCAGCACTGCTTAAGTCAGCGGTGAACTGGTCGTACGTGCTTGTGCACAATTTCCCCATAAGAATCAACGTGGTGAGCCGGCTGAAAAAAAGTCTAACACCTGCAAAAAAGCAGCGTAAAGCTCCTTAACGCAGCCCCATTGATTCCATTTGGGGAAATAAAAAATATGTCTACACCTAACAACCTAACATGAACCCTGAGTCTAAACACCCCTAATCTTACACTTATTAACCCCTAATCCGCCGACACCTACATAATAATTATTAACCCCTAATCTGCCGCTCCGGATCCCGCCGCCACCTACATTATACTTATGAACCCCTAATCTGCTGACCCCAACATCGCCGATACCTACATTATATATATCAACCCCTAATCTGCCGCCTCAATGTCGCCGCCACCTACCTACACTTATTAACCCCTAATCTGCCGTCCCCAATGTCGCCGCCACTATAATAAACATATTAACCCCTAAACCGTCGCACTCCAGCTTCGCAAACTTTAGTGAAATATTATTAACCCCTAATCTGCCGGCCCTAACATCGCCGCCACCTACCTACATTTATTAACCCCTAATCTGCCACCCCCAATGTCGCCGCCACTATATTAAAGTTATTAACCCCTAAACCTAAGTCTAACCCTAAACCTAACACCCCCTAACTTAAATATAATTTAAATAAATCTAAATAAATATTACTATCATTAACTAAATTATTTAAAACTAAATACTTACCTGTAAAATAAACCCTAAGATAGCTACAATATAACTAATAGTTACATTGTAGCTAGTTTAGGATTTATTTTTATTTTACAGGCAAGTTTGTATTTATTTTAACTAGGTACAATAGTTATTAAATAGTTATTAACTATTTAATAACTACCTAGTTAAAATAAATACCATAGAATTCTATCAGCCAATCGGAATTGAAGGGACGCCATCTTGGATGACATCACTTAAAGGTACCGTCATTTAGTGTTAGTCGTCGAAAGGAAGAGGATGCTCCGCGTCGGATGTCTTGAAGATGGACCCGCTCCACTCCGGATGCATGAAGATAGAAGATAGAAGATGCCGCCTGGATGAAGACTGCTGCCCATCTGGAGGACCTCTTCTGCCCGGATAGAATACTATTAGTTACATTGTAGCTAGCTTAGGGTTTATTTTTATTTTACAGGCAACTTTGTATTTATTTTAACTAGGTACAATAGTTATTAAATAGTTATTAACTATTTAATAACTACCTAGTTAAAATAAAGACAAATGTACCTGTAAAATAAAACTTAACCTAAGTTACACTAACACCTAACACTACACTATAATTAAATAAATTAACTAAATTAAATACAATTACCTACATTAAATTAAATTAGCTAAAGTACAGAAAAAAACAAACACTAAATTACATAAAATAATAAACAAATTACAGAAATTTAAACTAATTACTCCTAATCTAATAGCCCTATTAAAATAAAAAAGCCTCCCCAAAATAAAAAAAACCCTAGCCTAAACTAAACTACCAATAGCCCTTAAAAGGGCCTTTTGCGGGGCATTGCCCCAAAGTAATCAGCTCTTTTACCTGTAAAAAAAATACAAACAACCCCCCCAACAGTAAAACACACAACCAACCCCCCAAATAAAATACTATCTAAAAAAACCTAAGCTCCCCATTGCCCTGAAAAGGGCATTTGGATGGGCATTGCCCTTAAAAGTGCAGTTAGCTCTTTTGCCGCCCAAACCCTAATCCAAAAAATAAAACCCACCCAATACACCCTTAAAAAACCTAACACTAACCCCCTGAAGATTGACTTACCGGGAGACGTCTTCATCCAAGCTGGGCGAAGTGGTCCTCCAGACGGGCAGAAGTCTTCATCCAAGCCAAGCAGAAGTGGTCCTCCAGACAGGCAGAAGTCTTCATCCAGACGGCATCGTCTATCTTCATCCATCCGGCATGGAGCGGGTCCATCTTCAAGACATCCGTCGTGGAGCATCCTCTTCATCCGACGACTAAAACAGAATGAAGGTACCTTTAAGTGACATCATCCAAGATGGCGTCCCTTAGATTCCGATTGGCCGATAGAATTCCATCAGCCAATCGGAATTAAGGTAGAAAACATCCTATTGACTGATGCAATCAGCCAATAGGATTGAGCTTGCATTCTATCAGCCAATAGGATTTTTTCTACCTTAATTCCGATTGGCTGATAGAATTCTATCAGCCATTCAGAATCTAAGGGATGCCATCTTGGATGACGTCACTTAAAGGTACCTTCATTCTGTTTTAGTCGTCGGATGAAGAGAATGCTCTGCGTCGGATGTCTTGAAGATGGACCCACTCCGCGCCGGATGGATGAAGATAGAAGATGCCCGTCTGGAGGACCACTTCTGCCCGGCTTGGATGAAGACTTCTGCCTGTCTGGAGGACCACTTCGCCCGACTTGGATGAAGACGTCTCCCGGTAAGTCGATCTTCAGGGGGTTAGGTTTTTTTAAGGGTTTATTGGGTGGGTTTTATTTTTTAGATTAGGGTTTGGGCGGCAAAAGAGCTAACTGCCCTTTTAAGGGCAATGCCCATCCAAATTCCCTTTTCAGGGCAATGGGGAGCTTAGATTATTTTAGCTAGTATTTTATTTGGGGGGTTGGTTGTGTAGGTGGTGGGTTTTACTGTTGGGGGGGTTGTTTGTATATTTTTTACAGGTAAAAGAGCTGATTACTTTGGGGCAATGCCCCGCAAAAGGCCCTTTTAAGGGCTATTGGTAGTTTAGTTTAGGCTAGGTTTTTTTTTATTTTGGGGGGCTTTTTTATTTTAATAGGGCTATTAGATTAGGTGTAATTAGTTTAAATTTCTGTAATTTGTTTATTATTTTCTGTACTTTAGCTAATTTAATGTAGGTAATTGTATTTAATTTAGTTAATTTATTTAATTATAGTGTAGTGTTAGGTGTTAGTGTAACTTAGGTTAGGTTTTATTTTACAGGTAAATTTGTCTTTATTTTAACTAGGTAGTTATTAAATAGTTAATAACTATTTAATAACTATTCTACCTAGTTAAAATAAATACAAACTTGCCTGTAAAATAAAAATAAATCCTTAGCTAGCTACAATGTAACTATTAGTTATATTGTAGCTATTTTAGTTTAGCTATTTAGCTATTTAGTTTTAAAGAGGAATAATTCAGTTAATTATAGTAATATTTATTTAGATTTATTTAATTATATTTAAGTTAGGGGGTGTTAGGTTTAGGGTCAGACTTAGGTTTAATGGTTAATAACTTTAATATAGTGGCGGCGACATTGGGGGCGGCAGATTAGGGGTTAATAAATGTAGGTAGGTGGCGGCAGATTAGGGGTTAATAATATTTAACTAATGTTTGTGAGGCGGGAGTGTGGCGGTTTAGGGGTTAATATGTTTATTATAGTGGCGGCGACGTTGGGGGGGCAGATTAGGGGTTAATAAGTGTAGGTAGGTGGCGGTGACATTGGGGGCGGCAGATTAGGGGTTTATAAATATAATGTAGGTGTCGGCGATGTTGGGGTCAGCAGATTAGGGGTTCATACATATAATGTAGGTGGCGGTGGTGTCAGGAGCGGCAGATTAGGGGTTGAAATTTTTATTTTAGTGTTTGCAATGCGGGAGGGCCTCGGTTTAGGGGTTAATAGGTAGTTTTTGGGTGTTAGTGTACTTTTTAGCACTTTAGTTATGAGTTTTATGCTACGGCGTTGTATCATAAAACTCATCACTACTGACTTTTAAATGTGTTAGGACTCTTGACAGGGTAGGGTGTACCGCTCACTTTTTGGCCTCCCGGGACAGACTCATAATTCCGGCACTATGGAAGTCCCATAGAAAAAAAGACTATACAAAGTTTACGTAAGTTGTTTTGCGGTAAGGCCAAAGAAGTGTGCGGTACACCTAAACCTTCAAGACTCGTAATACCAGCGGGCGTAAAAAAGCAGCGTTAGGACCTCTTAACGTTGCTTTTTTACCCTAGCGCACAACTCGTAAATTTAGCCGAAAGAAAATGAATTTGATTATTTTTGTCTCATTGCATTTCTTGGTTAACATGTGTCACCATACACTCTATGCAGATGCCTATAACTACTTTTTTGTTTTAAAGTTCCACTAAACACCAATTGTAAACTACATGATTTTGAACCTTCATATCTGAGAATAATTTTGCAATGAAAACTGCAGCTTTATTTTTTCAAAGGAGTATAGTTTTATGTTGATTAATTTCACTGTTTTCCATGTCCACAATAACAAAAGAACCCTTGCTAACCAATCACAAACCAATTTTCAGTTATAGCACAAACTCTCACCTAGATTACGAGTTTTGCGTTAGCCTTAAAAAGCAGCGTTGAGAGGTCCCAACGCTGCCTTTTTCCTAACACTGGTATTAGGAGTCTGGCAGGTACAGGTGTATCGCTCACTTTTTTCCGCGACTCGAACATACCACAAATCCACTTACGTCAATTGCGTATCCTATCTTTTAAATGGGATTTTCCTAATGCCGGTATTACGAGTCTTGGAAAAAGTGAAAGGTACAGCCTCTCCTGTCAAGACTGATACCGCATTTAAAAGTCAGTAGTTAAGAGTTTTATGGGCTAACGCTGTAGCATAAAACTCTTAACTAAAGTGCTAAAAAGTACACTAACACCCATAAACTACCTAATTACCCCTAAACCGAGTCCCCCCCGCACATCGCAAACACTTAAATAAAAATTTTAACCCCTAATCTGCCGACCGGACATCGCCACCACTTTAATAAATATATTAACCCCTAAACAGCCGCACTCCCGCCTCGCAAACACTAGTTAAATTGTATTAACCCCTAATCTGCCGTCCCTAACATCGCCGCCACCTAACTACACTTATTAACCCCTAATCTGCCACCGCCATCGTCACCGCCACTATAATAAATATATATTAACCCCTAAACCTAAGTCTAACCCTAACCCTAACACCCCCTAACTTAAATATAATTTAAAATAATCTAAATAAAATAACTTTAATTACCTAAATTATTCCTATTTTAAACTATATACTTACCTATAAAATAAACCCTAAGCTAGCTACAATACACTGTATAACTAATAGTTACATTGTATCTAGCTTAGGGTTTATTTTTATTTTACAGGCAACTTTGTATTTATTTTAACTAGGTACAATAATTATTAAATAGTTATTAACTATTTAATAGCTACCTAGCTAAAATAAAGACAAATTTACCTGTAAAATAAAAATAAACCTAAGTTACAATTACACATAACACTACACTATAATTAAATTAATTCCCTAAACTAACTACAATTAAATACAATTAAATACAATTATCTAAATTACGGAAAAAAACAAACACTAAATTACAGAAAATAATAAAATAATTACAATTTTTTAAACTAATTACACCTAATCTAATCCCCCTAATAAAATAAAAAAGCCCCCCAAAATAAAAAATACTATACTAAATTACAAATAGCCCTTAAAAGGGCTTTTTGCGGGGCATTGCCCCAAAGTAATCAGCTCTTTTACCTGTAAAAAAAATACAATACCCCCCCAACATTAAAACCCACCACCCACACACCCAACCCTACTCTAGAACCTACCCAATCCCCCCTTAATAAAACCTAACACTAACCCCTTGAAGATCACCCTACCTTGAGACGTCTTCACCCAACCGTGCAGAAGTGGTCCTCCAGACAGCCAGAAGTCTTCATTCTATCCGGGCAGAAGTGGTCCTCCAGATGGGCAGAAGTCTTCATCCAGACGGCATCTTCTATCTTCTATCTTCATCCATCCGGAGTGGAGCGGGTCCATCTTCAAGACATCCTCTTCCTTTCGACGACACTAAATGACGGTACCTTTAAGTGATGTCATCCAAGATGGCGTCCCTTCAATTCCGATTGGCTGATAGAATTCTTTGGTATTTATTTTAACTAGGTAGTTATTAAATAGTTAATAACTATTTAATAACTATTGTACCTAGTTAAAATAAATACAAACTTGCCTGTAAATTAAAAATAAACCCTAAGCTAGCTACAATGTAACTATTAGTTATATTGTAGCTAGCTTAGGGTTTATTTTATAGGTAAGTATTTAGTTTTAATAATATTTAACTAATGTTTGCGATGCGGGAGTATGGCGGTTTAGGGGTTAATAACTTTATTTTAGTGGCGGCGACGTTGTGGGCGGCAGATTAGGGGTTAAGAAGTGTAGGTAGGTTGCAGCGACATTTTTAGATGTATTTTACAGAAAAAGACAGCAAAATAAATAATGATTGAATAATGTAATCATTTTTCACTTGCAATAATGAAACATTTTGAGGCCTATTTATCATAAATCTTGTAGACCTGATCCGACAATGCGGATCAGGTCCGCAAGACCTCGCTGAATGCGGAGAGCAATACACTCTCCGTATTCAGCATTGCACCAGCAGCTCACAAGAGCTGCTGGTGCAACGCCGCCCCCTGCTGACTCGCGGCCAATAAGCTGCCAGCAGGGAGGTGTCAATCAACCCGATCGTATTCAATCGGGTTGAATTGCGGTGATTCCTGTCCGCCTCATCAGAGCAGGCGGACAGGGTTATGGAGCAGCGGTCTTTAGACCGCTGCTTCATAACTGCTGTTTCTGGAGAGTCTGAAGACTCGCCAGAAACACGGCCCTTCAAGCTCCATACGGAGCTTAATAAATGGGCCTCATAATACGTTGTTGAATTGTCAAGTTTAATGGTCCTTTAAGCAACAATAGTTCCAATCCTTTATAAAATAACCATTAAAGTCTATGGGGATTTTTGAAGATAAATCAGTTGCGTTTTTCTATAAGCCTGTAATTGACTCCATTATTAGATTTTTAAATTGAAGCTAATGATGTTCTATCATTTTAAATATAGTGCTATTCAGTGACTCCGAATTATTTAGTTCAGTGTAGGTGTTATTACGGTCATGTTACTAGATAGTGGAAACGTATACTTCGAAGTCTAAAAAACGCAAGGTGTAGGAGTCTTGGGAGTCAATATGTATCAGCCAGCACCGAGGATACAATCTTTCTTTCCACTGTCTTGATAAGATTTAGAATTAAGTATGGTGTTCATTATTTTAATAGATGGTTGATAATACCAGATATAAATCTAATTACCTGGATGAGGATCAAATTGGATGCAAGCTCTCTGATGTTTTTTTACAACTTGGCATTTTTTAGATTATTGAAATATAGGGCTAGATTTCGAGTAGAGCACTATTTAATGCTCCCGCTCGTGTGTTAATCCTCACTACATGAAGGCTTTTTGTGCTCACTCGTATTAGGAGTTGAAAGTAAAAATCATGTGAGCGAAACCCTGATGTGAGCAAAAGTGGACGTGTTAATGTATTCTCCCATAATCTTCATTGGAGACTGCAAAAAAACTAACACTCATACTCACGCGCTAACCCGACATTTATTCAAGTGTGCTAAACTGAAACGAATTATGAAAATTTCATATTCCAATGTTCTTCACATAGAATACATATATAAGCCCTTATGACTTTTTAATGCAATTGTTTTTTTCTTTTTGCAAATTTTTATCATACAGTGTTATTATGAGTGTTACTGTACTGTTAAATGTATTTTTGATGTGTTTTGTACAACTTTTTTGTCTTTGGTAACAGTTAACCAGAGCTCTTAAGTCGCGCTATCCTGACGTGTTAAATTTGATTGCATCAACTCATAATAAGTGTGGTAAAAGAGTTGCATAATACCCCATATCACTTGCACGGAAAACATAATCTAGGACCTCATGTGCAACAAAATAGCTGCTTTATAGTGCTCTAGAACAGAGAAGATAGAGGGCGCCACATGGTGCAGATCAGACTAATCCACAAAAGGTGATAATAGATATTAACAATCTTACTCACGTGGTATAAAGCACTAATGTGCAGTATAAGCGGTCCGGAACCAACCGGTCATCCGGTAGACCCAATGGTAAAACAATCAATAGATGGAGTCCTCATCCCACCAGGGGGAGTCCAGAGATCCCAGGAATGGATGAAGGTCCGGTAGGCTCAATGGTAAAGTAGTCAGCAGATGGAATCCTAGTCCCACCAGGGGGAGCCCAGAGATCCCAGGAACAAATGGAAGGAATGATACTTTCCAATAATGGTTAGGCAGCAAAATGAGAGTGAAAAGATTTATTAAAAAAGTTTAAAAACAACAGCAACGCATTTCTCAGTGTCACAGCACTGTTTCATCAGGCTATAGGCTATATGTGACACTGAGAAACACGTTGCTGTTGTTTTTAAACTTTTTTAATAAATCTTTTCACTCTCATTTTGCTGCCTAACCATTATTAGAAAGTATCATTCCTTCCATTTGTTCCTGGGATCTCTGGACTCCCCCTGGTGGGACTAGGATTCCATCTGCTGACTACTTTACCATTGATCCTACCTGACCTTCATCCGTTCCTGGGATCTCTGGACTCCCCCTGGTGGGACGAGGACTCCATCTGTTGATTGTTTTACCATTGGGTCTACCAGACGACCAGTTGGTTCCGGACCACTTATACTGCACATTAGTACTTTATACCACGTGAGTAAGATTCTTAATATCTACTATCATCTTTTTTGGATTAGTCTGATCTGCACCATGTGGAGCCCTCTATCTTCTCTGTTCTAGATCATCATATCCTGTGTTGTGGCGTGACACTCTAGAGGAGCTGCCTCCACCTTTGGATCTGTGTTTTGAGATTGCATGAAATCATATTGGCAGGACTTCTTTATCTGATTAGTCATTTTTGGACTTTCCACTTGATTCTTCTGTTCACATGTATAGATGTGTGTATTGTATGCTAACTAGCTTATGTGTTTGGTTTATGACCTTTTATACTGTATGCTAGTTTGCGATCTTTTACTGTATGCTAGTTTGTATTATCCAAACTACCTAGCCACATATGTTCTGATTTTTTTAGATATACATGTGTCTATGCTTGTGACTATTGGAGTCAATTGCACTTTGTTTATACTCTTCTTTTGGCTCCTCCCATATTTTATGACCCTCTGTACATATTATATTTGGTACTTTTAGCTTCCTTCTTACTTGGCGCCTCTTACAGGTACCCATGTGGCTCTAGTTGCCATCTGTGTACTAGCTTGTCTGCTTTATAGTGCGTAAGCATGTAGCATGAAGATATTTCTCCAAACTGTAGGTTTTGTAGGAGATCCTTGCAATTTTGGGTTTGCACCCTTTACAGATATGTTGTTAAAACAGTCCCCGAAAATGAAGAATTATATATGAAGGTACAGGAAGCCAGAAAAACAGGTATGTCATTTTAGGTTGCAGGCTTACCTTCCAAAATCAATTTAGTAATTATTTATGTATTTTACTAAACAAAGTGTGAAGATTTGCTTAGATAAGTGTATGGAGATCAAGACCCTAAGGTGTCTTATAGATTCCCTAGAGTCTAGATCATGGGAATGTGTATTACCCCTCAAGTCTTTATAATTCAGCTCTGGCTAAAACTATTGTCTATGGTGAGACAAAATATATATATTTTTTTAAAAAGAGCATTGCACACTATGTTTTTCTATGTCTAATATGCCTCATAGTTTCAGGAATTGGGAGGCACAAAGCAGTACCCTTGGCTAGACAGAAGAGATCCCTGGTGTGTCTGAAGTTCTCTTGCAGACCTCATATATTTTCTAATTATTTTACACCTGCAAGTCTCACTGATTTATCTCTTCAGTTGTATACAGGTGAAGTTTGCTAAAAATTCACAGTACAGTTATTTAACAGACGAGTAATGTGTACTAAACTATTAGCAAATGCAAATTAAAATATAGTGAAATTAGGTTTATGTGTATTTGTGCACACTTACGGCTAGATTTAGTGTTTTGTCGGTAAAGACCCGCGTAGCTAACGCCGCTTTTTTTCCCAACGCACCCTTAAGACAACGCTGGTATTTAGAGTTGTCTGAGGGGCTGGGTTAGGCTCCAAAAAGGGTGCGTTCATAATGTACCGCCACTTCAACCCTCAATACCAGCGCTGTTTATGGTAGCGGTAAGCAGCTAAAACGTGCTTGTGCACGATTCCCCCATAGGAAACAATGGGGCAGTTTGGGCTGAAAAAAACCTAACACCTGCAAAAAAGCAGTGTTCAGCTCCTAACGCAGCCCCATTGTTTCCTATGGGGAAACACTTTCTAAGTCTGCACCTAACACCCTAACATGAACCCCGAGTCTAAACACCCCTAACCTTACACTTATTAACCCCTAATCTGCCGCCCCCGCTATCGCTGACACCTGCATTATACTATTAACCCCTTATCTGCCGCTCCGTACAATGCCGCAACCTACATTATACCTATGTACCCCTAATCTGCTGCCCCTAACATCGCCGACCCTATATTTATTAACCCCTAATCTGCCCCCCCCCCCAACGTCGCCGCTACCTTACTTACACTTATTAACCCCTAATCTGCCGACCGGACCTCGCCGCTACTCTAATAAAGTTATTAACCCCTAAACCGCCGCACTCCCGCCTCGCAAACCCTATAATAAATAGTATTAACCCCTGATCGGAACAGCCAATAGAATGCAAGCTCAATCTGATTGGCTGATTGGATCAGCCAATCCGATTGAACTTGAATCTGATTGGCTGATTCAATCAGCCAATCAGATTTTTCCTACCTTAATTCTGATTGGCTGATAGAATCCTATAAGCCAATCGGAATTCGAGGGACGCCATCTTGGATGACGTCAGTTAAAGGAACCTTCATTCATCAGTAGTCGTCGGAAGGAAGAGGATGTTCCGCGCCGGAGGTCTTGAAGATGGAGCCGCTCCTCGTCGGATGGATGAAGATAGAAGATGCCGCTTCGATGAAGATGTCTGCCGGTCTGTATGTCCTCTTCTGCCCGGATAGGATGAAGACTTCTCTGGATGTCCTCTTTTAGTCCATCGGTGCCCGGCTGGGTGAACACGACTCAAGGTAGGGAGATCTTCAGGGGGGTAGTGTTAGGTTTATTTAAGGGGGGTTTGGGTTAGAGTAGGGGTATGTGGGTGGTGGGTTGTAATGTTGGGGGGTGGTATTGTGATTTTTTTTACAGGCAAAAGAGCTGTTTACTTTGGGGCATGCCTCGCAAAAAGCCCTTTTAAGGTAAAAGAGCTGATTACTTTTTAATTTAGAATAGGGTAGGGACCTTTATTATTTTGGGGGGCTTTGTTTTTTTATTAGGGGGCTTTGAGTAGGTGTAATTAGCTTAAAATTCTTGTAATTTTTTTATGTTTTGTAATTTAGTGTTTTTTTTTGTAATTTAGTTTAGTTTATTTAATTGTAGGTAATTGATTTAATTTATTTATTGATAGTGTAGTATTAGGTTTAATTGTAACTTAGGTTAGGTTTTATTGTACAGGTAATTTTGTAATTATTTTAACTATGTAGCTATTAAATAGTAAATAACTATTTAATAGCTATTGTGCCTAGTTAAAATAAATACAAAGTTGCCTGTAAAATAAATATAAATCTTAAAATAGCTACAATATAATTATTCATTATATTGTAGCTATATTAGGGTTTATTTTACAGGTAAGTATTTAGCTTTAAATAGGAATACTTTAGTTAATAATATTTAATTTATTTCGTTAGATTAAAATTATATTTAATTTAGGGGGTGTTAGGGTTAGGGTTAGACTTAGCTTTAGGGGTTAATACATTTATTACAGTAGCGGTGAGGTCCGGTCGGCAGATTAGGGGTTAATACTTGAAGTTAAGTGGCGGCGATGTTAGGGATGGGCAGATTAGGGGTTAATACTATTTATTATAGGGTTTGCGAGGCGGGAGTGCGGCGGTTTAGGGGTTAATAACTTTATTAGAGTAGCGGAGAGGTCCGATCGGCAGATTTGGGGTTAATAAGTGTAGGTACGGTAGCGGCGATGTTGGGGGGGTGCAGATTAGGGGTTAATAAATATAATATAGGGGTCGGCGATGTTAGGGGCAGCAGATTAGGGGTTCATAGGGATAATGTAGGTGGCGGCGGTGTGCGGTCGGCAGATTAGAGGTTAAAAATATTTACTATAGTGGCGGCGATGTGGGGGGACCTCGGTTTAGGGGTACATAGGTAGTTTATGGGTGTTAGTGTACTTTAGAGCACAGTAGTTAAGAGCTTTATAAACCAGCGTTAGCCCAGAAAGTTCTTAACTACTGACTTTTTTCTGCGGCTGGAGTCTTGTCGGTAGAGGGTCTACTGCTCACTTCAGCCAAGACTCTAAATACCAGCATTAGGAAGATCCCATTGAAAAGATAGGATACGCAATTGACGTAAGGGGATCTGCGATATGGAAAAGTCGCGGCTGGAATGTGAGCGTTAGACCCTTACCTACACGACTCTAAATACCAGTGGCCGGCCAAAACCAGCGTTAGGACCCTTTAACGCTGCTTTTGACGGCTAACGCAGAACTCTAAATCTAGCCGTAAGAATTTATATCCCCTGTCAACTTTCTATTCTCCACTTTTATATTCTCAATACCAGAATGCTTCATTACTTTCTAAAGAAAGGGTTCTTTGTAGAATGTTTGTACTGTTACTTAGCAACATCTTATAGTTACTTTCTTTTGCAGGCTATTTTAGTCATGCAGATCATAAATCAGTGAGCGCACAGCAGGATAGTGTAATCTAAGATAAATGCTTTATTAATTGATATTACTTCATTACAAAACTGGGATAAATAAGGTGGCCTTAAAAATAAAACAGTTTTGAAAGATAAAGGTATGCTGGTCCAGTTGTAATAGATTCAAAAATGAAATAGTGCATAGTTTGGCCACAAGATAGAGCTGTTTTACCAGTGATAACTTGAAACTGCTTGGTGTATAGGGGAAACTGTCAAAATAAAGAGTAGGTCTTTTGAAAGAAGGGATTTCAGCGAGCAATGACCTTCCAGTTCTCAGGCAATTTCTCTAATAATAGCAAACATGAACTTGGCAGATGACAAAATATATATTTCAAATGCAGTTCAGCTTGTATGGCTGTGCTCAAATCTTCTAAAACAGAACTGGGCAATATTAGTTTTTGAACTAGGGGATAAAGGCATAAAGTAACCTAGGATTGTGAATAATGGTTACAAAACTCTATAACAAGCAGTCAAGTCCCTAAAAAAGGGTTTGTATTAAAGAGTCACAAGTGTACTTGAGCAGCAGTAAATAAGTAACTGTGCCCTTTGTAACAGAGAAATCTTGAAAAAGCTTCCTTAAACAGGTTACTTTTTCGTGGACATTTTGAAACCTTTTAAATTAACTGATTAACATTTTTTGTAGTAGTTAAAGGGACAGTCTAGTCCAAAATAAAATTTCATCATTCAGATAGGGCATGTAATTTTAAACAATTTTCAAATTTACTTTTATCACCAATTTTGCTTTGTTCTCTTTGTATTCTTAGTTGAAAGCTAAACCTAGGAGGTTCATATGCTGATTTCTTAGACCTTGAAGGCAGCCTCTTTTCAGAATGCAATTTAACAGTTTTTCACCACTAGAAAGTGTTAGTTCATGTGTTTCATATAGATAACACTGTGCTCATGCACGTGAAGTTACCTGAGAGCCAGCACTGATTGGCTAAAATGCAAGTCTGTCAAAAGAACTGAAATAAAGGGGCAGTTTGCAGAGGCTTAGATACAAGATAATCACAGAGGTAAAAAGTATATAAATATTACTGTTGGTTATGCAAAACTAAGGGAATGGGTAATAAAGGGATTATCTATCTTTAAAACAATAACAATGCTGGTGTAGACTGTCCCTTAAAGTGTTGAAAAAAGGAATTTTTAATAATCTCTTAACGCTGTTAATGATTAGCTTATTTTGGGTGAAAAAACCCACTTAACTAATCTTTGGCATACAAATACATATTATATTCTACTAGGGCACTCATTATTAACATGCTGTTTGCCAAGGTTCCCAGGCAGGTTCACTCTGCAATCGCTTGTGCAGACCCCCCAATCTTGTGCAATCACTATCATTTAAACAGAAATAAAGCCTTTGTTTTTTTATTCACCCATGAAACCTTTATATATATATATATATATATATATATATATATATATATACAGTATATATATATATATATATCTCTAGAACAGAAGAGGGAAGGGCGCACAGCAAAAAAAAGACCTCCTGGTGTAGTATGTCAAGATATTTCTTATATATTATGATGCAGTGACAAATGAACACTCACATGTTATAACCTGAACATTATGAGGTATAGATAAGACACAGAAAATCGATTATCCACTTGGGAAAAGGCAATCCAGACCCCTTTCTGCTTTCAGCCTCCTGCTCTTTCTTCAAATCCTGTATACACCCTTCCAGCAGAAGATTAACCACTTTAAAGGGATGTCAGCACAGTTCTTTTATCTCCACATCACAGGTATATTCAACCCCATCAAGTAGTGTCACTTTTGCCTGCATGTTTTTGGATCGTTTTGCAGATTTGAGAGGAGATTTGGAGAGTTTGCTTGAAAATGATCTTTGATTTTGTCGTCTTCAAGTTGCTGATATTCTTGTTGTTTTGCTGCTTCTTTTTCCCAGTTTTTTTCTGTGTTCTTTTGACTTTTTAAAGGTGTACTATGAGCTGCTGCTGCCGGAAACTGATCCTCTCCAAGCTTCAGACCTTCCTGCGCCCCAGTTCCCTTCTGGTGAGCTTGGTCTTGCTGATCTTTCTCCTGATCTTGTTTTGAGTCTGACTCTAAACCGGTTTCTGAAGTGCCGGGGACCAAGCTACAAATTCTGGTTCAGTGTTAATGGTCTAATCAATTTGAATTTGTGGTGTGTTGCGAGAAATTGAAGTTCCATTCTGATAAAATCGCACATAGACTTGCTGAATATCCAGAAAGCCCTCTTAGTATCACGTCTCTGATGAGGAGGTATTAGTTAAAATCCAGAGGTTTTTCTGCATAGAATTCTAGCAGAGATTAGGTACTTCAAATATATAAAGTTAAATTAAGCATCCTTGTCTTAAGGGCAAAGTTTTATTGAATTGTATTCTTTTTTTGTATTTCTTTTTTGTTTGGCTGAAGCCCAATAGTAGGGATTAATCAACTGGAAGAGGATAAATATATAAATTTAAGTTTTTTTTTTTGCTTTTTTAAGCCTTCACTGTGAGAGACACTTTTTTTATTTTTTATTTTGTTGTTCTTTTTGACACACAATATCGTCTTTTTTCACAAAATACTTGGCTGAATTTAACCCTTAATCACTGGATTTTTTTAAAGTTTTTTCTTTTCTATACACACATATAACCCCCCGGGGGGGATTTGGTCAGGTTTTATATAGTTAGATTTGTATATATATATATATATATATATATATATATATATATATATATATATATATATATATATATATATATATATATATACACATATATATATACACATATAAGAAGGATGTTTGTAAGATAAAAAGTTTGTAAGATAAAAATCACTTTGGCACGGAGGTGAATGGATAGGTTTATAAATTCACAAAAAGGTGCTTCACCTAACATGCCACCTAAATACAAAGATAAAAGAGGGAATGAGAAGAATATAGAAGTACCCCTTGATACCTCTCGAGTGCCGAGCTTCTAATTTTGGTTGTAACGACATGTCAGAATTTGCTGCAGAAGTAGCTAAATTGATTGCACCGCAATTGGAGGTAGTAAAACAAGAAATTAAATCAGAGATATCTAACTTGACTAGTGAGATCAGGCAATTTACAGCTAGAATGGAGGAGGTGGAGACAAGAGTGTCTGACCTAGAGGACAGAGTAAATCTCTTTGACTCTTTGTCATCTGAGCAAGGTAAGGCCATCTCTCAGCTACAAACCCGAGTAGAGGACCTTGAGGACAGGTCGCAATGTAACAATCTGAGAGTTATTGGCCTACCGGAAATTGTCCAATTTCAAGACTTATTGCATTTTGTCTCTGTCACTCTGCCTCAGGCACTCCTGATCCCCCTCCTCCTATGCCATTCCAGATTGAGAGAGCACACAGAATGGGGATACTTAGAGAAAATAATACTATAAACAAGCCAAGGCTCATCATTTTTAAATTTGTGAATTATCAAGATAAGGTATTATTTCTGCAGCATTATAGGAAACTTAACTCACTTAATATTGATTCACACAAAATTCTGATTTTTCAAGATTTTTCTTCTGAGACCATGGCTAAAAGAAGAGAGATGTCACCATTCTTTGTTAAATTCTTGAAAGCGGAATGTAGTGTCAGACTGGTTTATCCGGCTAAACTTTTAATCTCTAAGGATGGAATTGCTTACACAGTAAATAACAGTAATGAATCAATAGCTTTATGTAAAGAAATGGGCATTTCTTGAATGTGTAGCATTTAACATAAGATATTATGTTTTGTTTTAAGAATGGATTATGCTGTTTTTATTAAATTTTATGACTTAATATGGTTCGTTTTTTTTTTTTTTCTCCCTCTCTCCTTGCTCTCGTCCTCCTCCCCCCGCCCGGTGGCCGTCTCTCATGGGGTTAATATTGATGTAAGACTGGAATTAGTAGGTAGATTAGAATTTATGAAAGATGTCTGCCTCTCTTAACTTTGCTTCCTGGAACATAGGGGGCATAAACTCTCCTATAAAAAGGAAAGCCATAATTAAACATCTTGCAAAATTAAAACTTGACTTAGCCTTTTTGCAGGAGACACATCTGAAGTCACCTGAAAGCATGAACTCAAACTAACTGGGTAGGTGAAGTAATTGCTGCCCCTTATAATGCCCCGAAAGAGAGGAGTGGCTATTCTCTTCAATAAGTACCTAGATTACCAAATAGAGTCTTCTTTGATAGATCCAGAAGGGCGCTTTCTAATTGTAGAAATTACATGCAATAAAATACCATATATACTTTGTAATATATATGGACCAAACAAAGTTGATAAGGTATTTTGGGATGCATAAATTTACTGTCCGAAACCTTATAGTTGCGGGGGACTTTAATTTAGTTGCGGATCCTATCCTTGATAGAGCCAATAAAGCCCCTGGTCCTATGCGGGACAGGAAGATACGTATCTTCCAGAAATGTTGTTCCCAACTAGGGGTAATAGACATTTGGCGTGCACAATACCCGGACTTAAGATCTTATACATGCTTATCGAAAGGTCAGCAAGCCTTATCCAGGATAGATTTTTTTAAAATTTCTGAGAGTATGATTGGTTTAGATTGGAAAGCAGATAATGGAGATATATTAATCTCAGATCATGCCGTGATTACATTAAGGCTCAATACCCCTCGGATACAAATGGCGCATAACCAGACTATTTTTTCCTGAACAATCATAATTTTCAAAATTGGTTGATTGAGCAATGGAGAGAATATGAGAATTTTAATAAAACCTATAAAGACAAGCCTGAGGTACATTGGGAAGCTGTCAAAGCTGTAATTAGAGGGAAGATTAAAGTGTATATGTGCAAACTTAAGAGAAGACTCAGACAGCAGGAGTCTCAGATGTCTAACCATTTAAAGAATGTGTATAAAGCGTATTTGGCAGATAGATCCAGTGTTAAATGACAGAAATATACAAACGCCAAGGCGGTACGAGATATATTTATTCATCAGAAGGCTACATTGGAGATGCAAAGACAAAAAGCGCTATACAGCGGTTTTGCAGGTAGATCTGCTAAATTCTTAGCCAGACTAACTAAAGCAACTCATCGCAATCGTATAACAGCTATTAGAGTTAGCACGGGAAGAGTCGCTAATAATCCTGACATTATTAAAATCTTTTATGAATATTTCAGCAAGTTATATAGTGAAATCTCCCCATTGATAAGTAGCGATGAGGTCGGGGCATAGCAGCCAAAGTTTTTGCAGCAAAAGTTCTTAGCAAAAGTTAGCCAAAGTTAGCCCTTTTTTCTCTCTATGCTTGGGGTTAAATCATGTCATATAACCCCACCCCTTTTTGTTATGTAACATCATTGGTGAATTGGTTTGGGAGGCCCTTTAAAACTGAACATCTCATTGGATCCCTAGAAATGCATGGTTGCTTAGGGAAACGCATTTTTAACAGTCAAATCTTTTGGCTGTAATTCTCGCATCGCAACACCGGGGGCAGCAGACAGGCAAACAGTTCATTTTAATTGTTTCTATACAGTAAAAACATTTCTTTAAAAATGTTCATTTAAAATATAATTTCTTTATATTAATAAGTTACATGTTCAAATACACATGGGTCACACAGTATCATTTTTCCTGATTATTGTAAAACCACATGTGAATGTATTTCACTTAAAATGTATAAAATGCATTTAAACCATATTTTCTTTGAAACAATTTAAGGATTATAATATCTTCATCCTGGATTCAATTTCTTTCTTCAGCCATTCACTCAATATCACATACATGCTTTGAGATCAGCAAATATAGGTGGCTATCACACAATTATATCTACATTGGATTATTATCCCATACAGATTAATATTTCATATCTGTATGTTTCTTTTTTTAAGTGTATAAAACACATAGGATATTATTTGAATTGCCAATTATCTATGTACTTGCTAGATGCCTGAAATGAAAGAAATAATTGTTAGAAATGTTAAACATTCATATATCTATTTGCAATATTTATCAATCTCAGCAAATATTTATCTAATCTGAATGTCATTTGTCTCTGCCTGGCCACTTTCATTGTCTAGAATTTGTGGATTCAAACACAGCATGGGCACATAGCTGTGTAAGATGTGTACACAGCTCACAGTGGATCATTTAACAGGTAGTTGAAGCTACAATTCCTTGAAGATGTTTGTATTTTCCTGCATGCCCTTGGTTTGTTCTTAGGGTATCCTTTGTTGAAGGTTGGATTATTCCCATTACAGACTGCACAGTCTGTTTTTTAATTTTATTGGTGATGGTGATATAGGTAGTTTGTGTCTTGTTGCGTATTGTTTCTATCATTCTATGTTTCTAGTATTTGTTTATATGTTTGTCTTTCAGATAATACCTGTCCTGATGAAGGCCCAACTGAGGGCTGAAACGTCGACCATGTATTAATGTTCTAAGAATAAGAAAATATTTTTCTCTATACAAACCCTGAGAGTGCCCTTCTTCCACACTGTTCTCTAACTATCTCTCATAAGGATTGCACCCAGGTTGTGGCTGCCCCACCTGGTTGGAGTGCTGGGCTATATGCTATTTGGACTTTTGATATATATATATGTTAGTGTATATATATATAATTAGTGTATATATATAAATATATATATATATATATATATATATATATATATGTGTGTTATTTACCTGTACCCTGACAATATAAATATATATAATATATATATATATCAGAATTTTTTTTTTATTTTTGTTATATTTTAGCAGCACATGTGACCACTGCAATAACCGATATCAGTGAACGACTTTTACCGGTTCCTTGTGTTGCTATGTATGCCCCCTGCCAAGAAACATATTTGATATATATATATATATATATTTTTTTTTTTTAAGGGATCCCCTCTACCTCCCCCCGTATATGTATTTGGTCACCCTTCCCCCCATGCTTATAATGATCAAGTGGGTCCCTCTCCCTTCAAAACTATTGTTTCCTTGTTTAGGGTCTCCCTCCCCTATATTTTTACGATGCAGCATAGGCTCCCCGATACTTCCCTCTCCCTTTGACATGTTCCATAGTGCAGGGCTTCACCCAATCCCTCTCTCCACAACTTTTTTTTTTAAGTTATAACCCAAATTACACTCCATTGGTTTAACATCATTAGGACAGTTCTTAGCTATACGCCCAGACTCTTGCAGAAATAGTCACTTTTGAGTCTCTTACAGGGTCATCCAGCATCACAAACTGATTGTTTTTACAAGAAATGTCTCTAGTATAATATAAACCCCTCTGTTCATCAACAGATCCCTTCCTCCCTGGAAACAGTCCTACAAGATATAGGGCCAGATTACAAGTCGCTAAAAGTAAGCTTTTGACACAGTTGGGTTTAGCGCGAGTATTACAGTCTAAAGTAAAACGTTAGCATGCGAGCAAAACTCGATGCACGCTAACTTTAGGACTTCATATATTGTGACCGCATTATCCAAGCTTCTGCGGACTGCCTCCTTATCTCAGATCTTTTGACAGACTTGCATTTCAGGCAATTAGTACTGACTCTTATATACCTTCATGGGTGTGAGCACAATGTTATCTATTTGACACACACAAACTAATGCCCTCTAGCTGTGAAAAACTGTCAATTGCATTCAGATGAGAGGCGGCCTTCAAGGGCTTATAAATTAGCATATGACTCTACCTAGTTTTAGTCTTCAACTAAGAATACCAAGAGAACAAAGCAAATTTTATGATAAAAGTTGTTTAAAATTTCATGCCCTATCTGAATCATATATATACTGTGTGTGTGTGTATGTATATATATATATATTATATTTATATGTATAAATTACATCAGATAGTAGATTAATTTAGGCCTAACCCTTAAAGCAAGGACTTCAGTTGCGTTTACTTTCAATATCAGCGCAAGTTAATGCAGGTGCGATATTTCAATACCACGCACACATGCAAACATTAGCACGCCACTTATATTCTAGCCCACAGTCTTTTATAGCAGATAAATGTTTATTTACAGACAATTTGAAGGAATACAGTTTTAACATAAACAAAACAATACAAATCATTGCTCTATAGTGCTTACTAAACATAATAAAGCTTAAGTCAAGTGGCTGTTCCACAACACCTACAGAATTACAAAAAATATCACATTTACAGGGCTAGAACCTCTAGACAGCAGCTGAGGATCTGGATATTTCTGTCTCTCACAGGTTCTCTCTAACAACCCCAGCAGACACTATTTAATATGTGCTAATTGTGATTTATTAGCTGTAGGTTAGAGAACTTTACCTTGTGACGAAAACCTCACCTGGAATTCTCTGCCACATCAACTGTGGAATGGATTACTAGCCCATAATACACCAAGA
Organism: Bombina bombina; assembly: GCF_027579735.1. NCBI lineage: Eukaryota > Metazoa > Chordata > Amphibia > Anura > Bombinatoridae > Bombina > Bombina bombina. The sequence goes on from NC_069502.1 coordinate 979,695,751, forward strand.
ACATTGCAGAATTAGGGATTATATCCTCTGAGCTGCAATTGGGTTTCACAAGTTGTCAAAATGAAAAAAAACGACTGTTTGAAGCCATTATGCCTATCAACAGTTTCCGTTGGCACGTTTTCCATTATTACTGGCAGCTGGGGTCCTACTGATGAAAATAAATTACGGCGCCCCCATAGAAAATTAAAGCCAAAAAGCGCAAAATTAAACCTGGTTTGCATTGAACGCACAAATAGGTAAAACACTGTCGGAAGCCCTTGATAAAGTCTTAAGCATTACGACATACTGAACTAGGTGTAAAAGAGGAAAAATAAGCTTCTTGAGGCTAAGTTCCCATTGAGATATTAAAGTTTACAAACAATGCAAGTGTTTCACTTTATAAATGTATTGTTATATGTAATATTTAGTGCTGGCCCAGGTATTGGATTAGTTGGAGTTATGTTCCTATTAAATATTAATATTAATTAATATTTTGTGCAGTAGGGGCTAGTTTCCATTGAGGTGATAAAGTTTGAAAACTTATGATAACATTTTTTGAAGTTTTAATTGACCCTAGTTCTGAAGTATTTATTCTCATTGATTGATAAGGACAAGGACAGTAGAATCAAGCCGCACATACAATTATATAAAAAAATACCATAATACATTTTATAAATTTATCTTCCACAAAAAAAGTCAAAGAAAAAGAAATTTACAAAGTAGTAGTAAAGTTGTATTAAGCCAGTGATTTTCAACCTTTGTTTGCCGTGGCACACTTTTTTTACATTAAAAAATCCTGCGGCTCACCACCATCCCAAAATTTTACAAAATCACACATTGTAGTCTAATACAGCATATATATATATATATATATATATATATATATATTATATATAGATATATATATATATATATATACACATACACACACACACTGTACTGTGCTGACATGCCATGCCTCCTACAAACTATACATGACATATTGACGTTCATTCACACAACAATCATAATGGTTTGTCTGTGAATAAATGTCAATATGTCATGGTTGTAAATGATGCCTGATGAGCCCTGTCACATACCTCCCAATATTTCAAATTTTGAAAGAGGGAAACCCCAGCACTGGGAAAAGGTGTTCCCCCCCTTCTCATGTGCACTGGGAAAAGTGTTATCTGTGGAGCACAAGATTATATGTTGAGCACTGTATATATATATATATATATATATATATATATATATATATATATATATATATATATATATATATATATATATATAATATATACACACACACACATATGCATATATACACACATACATACACTCACATATATACTGTCAGTATATTTATGAAAATCTAAGTAGTGCTCTCCAAATAATATATCAGCTTATGGCAGGGTTATAACACAATATATTTAATAATTATCCTTAAAATAGAAACCCTTAAACCAACATGTATTACTAGAAAACCATACAATTAATATAAATACCCTGAATTCTTTTATTTAGTTAATATCCATTAACATTTTGAAATATATTTGCAATACCAGAATATGAAACAATATTATATACGTTAAAGCCGACTATTAAGATATGCTATCCTTTCTTACAAAGAAAAATGTACCTTCACAAATCAGCCTTATTTACAAATAGCCTTTCATTCAGTTAACACAATGGAACTAAAACCTTTAACTTTTAACATCCAAAATTATTATATATTATGCTATTTAACTGCAATTTATCCTAATGCAGTATTAATTTAAAAACATCAGAACTTGCACAGATAAGTTACTTAGTCTACCAGATACAAATTTAAACAATAATACAATATACACTTCTGAATTATTATATATATTTGCATAGATAAACAATTTAAGATTGGGATTAGTTTAACAATACTTAGGCTATGAAATGCTAACTTGAAATGTAAACTATTTCCTTAACTCTGCTACATACAGCAATAGTAAATGTTTACTTTAAATGTTTGCATACAAATAGGCAAGCTATGAGCCATTTAAGGTTATGCAATACAATTTAAAAACACAATTTGCTCTCTCCAATCTTCCAATTGTAATTTAACTGTAGTGACTATGCATATAACTTATTCTAAAACATCACATGTAATTTTAATACTTTACCAAATAAACCAATCGATATCTAGTTTCCAATGTTTCTCAAACAGATTCAATTTCACCTCAGAGTTTCAAAATTGAGGATATTACATATGGAGTCCAAGAGTAGGTGTGTGCTTTAATAATAACCACGGTAGTTTATTCCTTCCAGGATTAGCATGCAGCCTCCTTCTCAGTCTCTATGCTTGGGTTAAATCATCTGATCTTACCCCTCCCCTTTTTTGATCATTATCCATCATTGGTGAGTATTGGAAACGCCCCATGGAAGTCTGTTTCAGATTGGCCCTTTGCAACTGAACATGGATTGGTCATTTTGGGAATGTATGTTGCCAAGGATATGCATCCTTGCAACAACCAATCATCTCATGGCTTGCAATTTCGCATCATAACACTAGGTGGCAGCAGACAGCATAACAGAGCAATACATGCAATACCATTTCTTAAACATTTTAACAACTTAATTCAGTATTTCTATGAAATGGTTATTCATTTTATCATAATTTACTGCAACAACTACTCACAATATTTGTTTTGGATAAGTAATATCTTATGAATTTTTCTGATCATTTGATATGAAACACAGTATATTATATTAAAATAATGTATCCTGTTTCTGAAATTAATGGCATTTATACATCTAATATGTTTTCATATAATATAGTATGCTCTATGTCTCCCACAATTCTTGCACGCAGGAACTTTGCCCATGGTTCACCTGAAATAAAATAATAAGTGTCATTAATTATTTCTTTATTGGTCCACAAATATCTAATTCATATTCTTAAAAACACAGAGGCTGAGGTATTCAGTGCACCTCTTTCTAAGTGCATAGATTGATGCCCATGACCAATGGTTGTCTGCAATAAAAATAGAAATAATTATAAGAAATGATCCAAGCATTCATATGTATTTGATGTAGTTATTACTCAACATAGCAATCATTCATTTAATATAAAATGTCTCCGTCCCATATATATACATATATGGGGATTATTTGAATTATTCCAAACCACATATGAAACTAGTATTGTTCCATTTGCAAAAATGTATTTATTTTATCTGTGTTATACAGGGGTTGTAAATGTTAATTCTTTAACCCACACTGCTTTCACTAATTTTAAGTTCACACCATAGCATTTGTCTTTGTTTCCTAAGGTCTTCACTGCCCCACCCACATAGCATGGTTATTTGCATTTGAAATGCACAGAGTTACTTTCTCACAAGATGTGTCGCCTGAGTCAGACTCTACGGCACGTTGTGAGGGGTAATAGATTTTATCTCACATTCCCAGCGCAATCACACATATGGTTTCCTGAAATTGTTGTTAAATTTTAATTAAATCAAATGCTCTGTTGTTCTCACTTGGATGCCCTCTTCACTTTTTGCACACTGAATGTGGGAGGAGTCCATGTTAAGATTAATTGAATCATCCCTCACCTGACCAGTCAAACACATGATCAAAAATATGTATATACATTTATTAATCTTAAAACATATGATAAAATATATATTTATTAACCTTACATATACCTTGACATACACACACACATACATACATACATGCACATATACATATACACACAAACACTACACACATATACAAATGCATACATACACCACATACATGCATACACACACACATACATGACAACAAAACAATTCAGACAGCAGATACACTACATATATAAACTAATTTACTTAATTCTATTGACCTATTTCTTCTCTTGGTATCTTAAAAACATTTCCCTCCTGAACTCTAGTAAAAAAAAAACAAAAAACTCTGTTTTTCTTCTTTTGAAAAACGTTTCCCTCCTGAAACTCTAGTAAACTTATGTAAAAGTCTAGAGGTGCATAGCTTGGTTATCACTTTTTAGTGATATTTGACCAGCAATCAACTTGCACACCAAAATTACCAAGAAAGAAGATATAAAGGCGGTAACAGTAAATTTGAGGACTTTTTTTGAACATTACACTCCTGAAACAGTAATCATAATGGAGGTGCTTGGCTATGTTTTTTTCAGGATATGATTTGACCTGCAGTCAACTTGCACTGCACACACAAATTACAAACAACATGATATAATGTTGGTACAGTAAATTTCAGTAACAGTCAGTAAATTTTGAGTTTTTTTTTACCTTATTACACACTGACACTCCTGAAACCCCACTGCCCAGATTCAGACCTTCCCTATCTTCTGACTTCATCACACGGACATTCTTTCTGTGCCACTGCCAGACTGTAACAGCCGGTGCTGCTCCTTCCCCCACGCTAGTTCTGCACACACTCCGAGTCCACACAGCACCGGCTGGCTGGCTCCTCCCTCTTCCTCTCCAGTGAGTCTCCAGTCCTCCGGTCATGTTTCTTGAGTGAGTGACGTGACCTGGCTGGTACTGTTCTGGAGGAGGAGCAAAGCTGCGCCCAGCATGCATGGTGGGGATTGAAGTGTCGCGTGGTGCTGCATGTAGAGCCGGAACTAGACACGTGTTTGTGGTGGGTGGGGGGTTCCTTACAAGTGTGAACACGGGTCGGGGAGGCGAGCTAGCCGCTGTGCCGTTTACCCTCAGTCATCATCTCACTCAAAATAAAAAAACGGCCCAGAATAAAAAAACAAGCAAAATTTAAAAAAAAGTGTCACACTGTTGTCAGTCTGCCGCGGCACACCTGAGGATCTCTCATGGCACACTAGTGTGACGCGGACACTGGTTGAAATCACTGTATTAAGCATCTCTTGCTTTTTTGTAAGAACTATGCTCAAGCTCTCCTTGAGAGGCCAAAAAGCAAAATCTGTAACCTATGCTTTTCAAAATGCTTCATATTCAATTTGCAGTATTTGCAAGTTTCAAAATGTGCTTTTTGCCCTCCTAGGAATTGTGGGAATCCCTTTATTTTATACAATATATGTATTATATATAAAACAAATAAAACCACTAACCTTAAAGGGATAGTAAACCCAAATATTTTCGTTCATAATTCAGATAGAGCATGTAATTACATGCTCTAATTCATTAGAGGCGTGTCATTTTAGAGAGTGTCATTGACCCTACCGCTACTGGTAGAAATGCCACTTGGGAACTGCGGAGCACTGCTGGTCCTGAGCAGAACCCCTTTACAGCGGTTAAACACACAGTAGTGCAGGGTCGATATTCATATGAAATTAGAGTATGTAATTTTCTGACTATTATAGCCCTTAAAGTTAAACTAAATTTACCTTAAAATAGCTAGGTTATGCATAGTAAAAAAAATAAAAGAAAAAAAGAATTAATTTTTTTTTTGAGTTTGCTTGCCTTTATTTACATCTGAAAAGTTTAGCTCCCTCCATTAAGAGCCAGATTTCAAGTGGGGGCAGTATTTAAGTAATATAAAAGTAAACAGTTTTCGCTTGCACACTAACCTGATGCCGCAAAAAAACCCAAGCACGTACTTGCGCAAACACGATTGCATATTCTGAAGTGCGCTAACCTCAAACTGAAAATATGAATATTTCACATTCCAATGTTTCTTCACATAAAAGAATATGTTCTATTTAATTCATAAATACATATTTTGGTAAACCCCTTTTCGCTTGCACGTAACTGTTAACGGCCACTTGTAATCTGGCCCTAAATAGGCTGGAATGTATTGCAAGAATTTAGAAACCTGCTGAGCTGCACAGTGGTTGTTGGAAATGTGCATGATCTCTGTCCCTAACTGGCTACAACAAAGGAATAACACAACACTCAAGACGCTTATTCAATGTGTCCTTAGACTACAAAACACAGCACATTTTACAAACTGTGGGATTTTTTAAAATGCTAATTTTGCATGCAGATCTGATTGTAATACAGTAATTCATTTCTGATGCATATATAAAACTAGTGTTAATGCCCTTTTAATCATATTTATCATGTCTTACTCAAAAGGTATATAATATGTTGGAAGGACCATCTGGGGTTAATGTATTTGTGTTCCAAAACAAGTGTCCAAATCATTGTTGGAAAGTGAATGGAATAAACTGTAGTTATTTATATTTTGGTTCTTATTGTTACTAATTTTCTTTTTTGGCAGCATGTGCTCATGATCTGTGATTAAAGTTGAGTGTTTTTGTGGAGGAATTTTGACATGTCACATGTGGCCATGGTGATAAAAGCAATTGCAGATGTAGCAATATTAATACGTAATCCCCATAGAAGCCATCTGGGATTTTCAGGTTTTAGCTAATTCTGTAGCACTGTGCTATAGTCATAAGGGTCAAGATTGTATTACATTATTGTTTAAACTATACACAGATCTCCAAACTGTCCCTAATTTATTCTGAGCCCTGTCCCCACAGTCCCTCTGAGACGTCATATGTCCCTATTTGCAGACATTTCCCTTAGATAATCCATGGAGCACCCAAACATGCCCACAAATGGCCTAGACACACCCCACTGACCACCCAATCACACCCAAAATCCTGCCCAATAACCACCTATAACCCCACTCCCACCCAACACAGCTCTAACTACAAACAGCATGGTGATGGACCCCCACCTGCAATTCTCTACCACATCCAAACTGTGGAATAGGATTACTAGCCCATAATACACAATTAATAGCACATTTTCAATTCACAAAGAACATTGGCAGAGAAAAGGGGATTATTTCCTTTGAGCTGCAATTGGTTTTGCAAGTTGTCAAAATGAAAAAATAGTGTTTGGAAGCCATTATGCTTATCAACAGTTTTCCCGTTGGCACATTTTCCAATTTTACTGGCAGCTGGGGTCCGGCTGATGAAAAAGAAATTACGCTTCCCATAGAAAATTAAAGCTGAAAGCGCAAAATTAAACCCGGCATCCATTGAACACACAAACAGGTAAAACACTGTCGGAAGCCCTTAATAAGTCTTAAACATTACGACATACTGAACTAGGTGTAAAAGAGGAAAAATAAGCTTCTTGAGGCTAAGTTCCCATTGAGATATTAAAGTTTACAAACAATGCAAGTGTTTCACTTTATAAATTTATTGTTATATGTAATATTTAGTGCTGGCCCAGGTAATTGGATTAGTTGGAGTTTAGTTCCTATTAAAATATTAATACAGTATTAATTAATATTTTGTGCAGTCGGGGCTAGTTTCCATTGAGGTGATAAAGTTTGAAAACTGATGGTAACTGTCAGGGTTACTGTGCTTTAAGCAGGGATTTGCATAGGAACTTTCTCATTGGTTGCCTAGGTTATACGTTCCCACCATTTCCTGTGGCTCCCTTGCTTAGTATTTTGTAGTGTAAACTACCCTTTACCTGAGCCCAGCTTGTCTTCCTATTGCAAGCCTCTATTTGGATTACAAATAAAAGTTTATATCTATTCTCAGTGGAAGTGGACTTGTTAACCTTTTTTCACCTACTACTGAATTTATTTGCCAGTTTTCAGAAAAGGAAGTCAGTGTGAATTTTTCGCTACAGTTTCCTAATTTCCACTAAACCTTTCTCACCTGCACTATTACTTGTGCTGAATCAACACTGAATCTGGAGCAGCAGCTACAAACTGCCACTTCTTCCTCTGCTGCAGCTAATTCAGCTTACAGAGCCTCAAAGCATCAGACCGGAGATTGCCGCACAGATCAGCTCACTTCTCAATACTCTCTCCCTGCTTTGTTTGCAAGTACCGTTCAGGAGTAACGGCTATCATTTTCAGCTGACCGGAGGGCGGATTAACCAAACTGAACCGCAAGTATCTTTTGTTGCTTTTCTTACAAAGTATCATTTCCATACTTAGTTGAATAACTGCAAGCAAGTCTAATCCGCTTAAAGTGATACACCTCAGTTAAATGTTACCAAACTAAGAGTTCCAGAATCTAAAGTCAATTAAGTTTGAGATAACCTCACAGTAACATAAACATTCTCCATAGGCTTTAATGAAGATAAACATTTTTACCACCAGTTTCCATACTTTACCACCTCAATGGAAACTAGACCCGACTGCACAAAATATTGAAATGGAAACCTAGTACTAAAATGGAGACGTAAACTACTTTTAGCTTTCGGCAAATTCTGTAGCTTACGGCTCCATTTTTAACTACTCATTGAAAACAAGCCCTTTCTGAGGTAAAATATACTCTATTATAAGCAATGCCTTAAGCTCTGTCAACATATTTAACCATACAAAAATGCAAGAAAGGTTAGGTAACATTTTTTGAAGTTTTAATTGACCCTAGTCACACATTTTGTAATTCTGAAGTTCTCATTGTTTGATAAGGACAAGGACAGTAGAATTAAGCCGCATATACAATTATATAAAAAAATACCATAATACATTTTAGAAATGTTATCTTCCACAAAAGAAAAAAAAAAAGAAATTTACAAAGTACTAGTAAAGGTATATTAAGCATCTCTTGCTTTTTTGTAAGAACTATGCTGAAGCTCCCTTGAGAGGCCAAAAAGCAAAATCTGTAACCTGTTTTCAAAATGCTTCATATTCACTAAACCAGCTATTTAATTTGCAGCATTTGCAAGTTTCAAAATGTGCTTTTTGCCCTCCTAGGAAACGTGGGACAAAGAACAGTTTTGTTTAATACAAAAGAAGGAAGTGTTTAATGTACTTTTAATGTTGTAACCAAGTTTGTCTTCACTTGGAACTAGAGCAGTTACCATTAATCCTAAAACACCCTGCAACCTAATAGAAATATCAGTCATACCAAAGCTGTATTTCTCTATATAACTAGGGTTCTGGAAAGCACATAACAAAGGTAATCCTCATCACTGTTTCACTCAGAGTCTTCTTAAATCTTCTTGGAGTGAAGTTGCCTTGGGGTACTGGGTCCCAAGTTATGTCTGAGCTCACAAATCATATGAAAAAATAATAAACTCTTGATAGTAGAGCACCTCTGAAATCTATAATCTCTCTTCTCAAAGTCCACTAACAACCTGGAGAGGGAGAGGAGTTGGGAGGAGCTTAAGCTCTGTGAGGGTTATTGACCTCCTCCTATGAAGCTATGGACTCTCATCAGCACAAAGGAAATACATTTATCAGTAAGTATAAATTCTGTTTTTACACTATCAACAATGGCCATAATTTTAAAATGACTGGCCCTAGCAATAAAAATACTTTGTTTTGGAACCCTTTACTTTAATACAATATCAGCTAGATTACAAGTTATGCGCGCTATAGGGAATTTAACGAATGCAACAAAAGTTGCGTTATTTCACCCCCTATAGCGCAGCCATTACAAGTTTTCAAACAGCTGCCTTGTGCGTGCGATATGGTTGCGTTGAGATCCATACCGCACACAATTTAAGCGCTGTTTTGACGTGCTCATGCACACTTTCCCCATACATAGACATAATGGGGAGAAAGTGCGGAATAAAAAGCTCTGTAACGCAGCCCCATTGATGTCTATGGGGTAAAAAAAAAATATGTTTAAACACCCTAACATAAACCTCACATCTAAACACCCCTAATCTGCCGCCCACCCCGACATCGCTGACACCTACTTAATGTTATTAACCCCTAATCTGCCGCTCCTGATATCGCCGTCACCTAAATAAAGTTACTAACCCCTATTCCTCCGCACCCTGACATCGCTGCAACTAAATAAAGCTATTAACCCATAAACCTCTGACCTCCCACATCACTACCACTAAATAAATCTATTAACCCCTAAACCCACCAGCCCCCCACATCGCAACAACCTAAATTAAACTATTAACCCCTAAACCTAACCGTAAACCTAACCCTAAAGTAACCATAACCCTAACACCCCCTAACTTTAACATAATTAAAATAGAGCTACATTAAAGTTACAATTATTAACTAACTACCTATTTAAAACTAAATACATACTAACCTGTGAAATAAAACCTAAGGTAGCTACAATATAACAAATAGTTATATTGTAGCTAGCTTAGGTTTTATTTTTATTTCACAGGTAAGTTTGCATTTATTTTAACTAGGTAGACTAGTTAGTAAATAGTTATTAACTATTTAATAACTACCATGTTAAAATAAATACAAACTTACCTGTGAAATAAAACATAAGCTGCTTTACACTAAAACCTAACATTACAAAAATTAAAACTACCATTACAAAAAATTAAAAACACTAAAATTACAAAAAATAAAAAAACCTACCATTACAAAAAATAACAAAGGAAATTATCCAAAATAATAAAAATGATTCCTATTCTAGTACCCTTTTAAATAATAATAATAAAAAATCCACCCCAAAATAAAAAAGCCTAATCTATAATAAACTACCAACGGACCTTTTGTAGGGCATTGCCCTAAAGTTAACAGCTCCTTTTCTACAAAACAAAACAAACACCCCCTAACAGTATACAAACCCCCACTCCCAAAACCTAATCTACCCATTGCAAAGGGCATTTGTATGGGCATTGCCCTTAAAAGAGCATCTGGCTCTTTTTCCTGCCCTTAAAAGGGCATTCAGCTCTTTTATGAAATGCCCAACCCCTAATCTAAAAATAAAAACCCACCCCAAAACAAATTTTTTTTTACACAATATAACAAAGGAATTATCAAAAATAAAAAAGTATTCCTATTCTAATACCCATTTAAAAACCCACCCCAAAATAAAAAACCTAATCTATAATAAACTACCAATAGCCCTTAAAAGGAACTTTTGTAGGGCATTGCCCTAAGTTAAACAGCTCTTTTACCGGAAAAAAAAAATACAAAGTCCCACTAACATTACAAATCCCCAACCCGCCAAACCCACAAAATAAAAAAAACTATCTAACAAAAACCTAAGCTAACCATTGCCCTGAAAAGGGCATTTGTATGGGCATTGCCCTTAAAAGGGTATTTAGCTCTTTTGTATTGCCCTGAAAAGGGCATTTAGTTCATTTACAAATAGCCCAAACCTAAACTAAAAAAAAAACCCACCCAAAAAACCTTTCAAAATCCTAGCACTAACCCCCGAAGATCCACTTACAGTTGTTGAAGTCCCACTTGAAGGATCTTCATTCCAGCGGCTCCATCTTCATCCAGGCGGCTCCATCTTCATCTAGACGGCATCTTCTATATTCATCCTGGCGGCGCGAAGCGGGTCCATCCTGAAGACATCCGGCACGAAACATCCTCTTCATACGGTCGCCGCCGTACACTGAACCTTCAGTGCAAGGTACGCGATTCAAAATGGCGTCCCTTGCATTCCTATTGGCTGATTTGATTTTGAAAATTCAAATCAGCCAATAGGATGAGAGCTACTGAAATCCTATTGGCTGATTTGAATAAATAAATTTCAGGGCAATGCAAAAGAGCTAAATGCCCTTTTCAGGGCAATGGGCATCTTAGGTTTTTGTTAATTTTTTTTGTTAGAGCTAGGTTTTTTATTTTGAGTGGTGGGTTTTACTGTTGGGGGTGTCTTTGTATTATTTTTTTTACAGGTAAAAAAGCTGTTTAACTTAGGGCAATGCCCTACAAAAGGCCCTTTTAAGGGCTATTGGTAGTTTATTGTAGGCTAGGTTTTTTTATTTTGGGTGGGCTTTTTTATTTTATAGGGTTATTAGGTTAGGTGTAATTCTTTTTTATTTTTGATAAAAAAAATTTGTAATTTAGTGTTTGTTATTTTTTGTAATTTAGGCTTTTTAAATTTTTGTAATTAGATATTTTGTAATTTTTATAGCAGTGTTAGGATTTTTTTAATAAGTAATTTAATTGGTAGTTAGTTTAATTTTAGTGTAATAGTGATATTAGTTTAATTGTTAGTTTAAACTTAGTTTTTTAATTTGACAGGTAAGAGTTTTAATTAAATTTAAGATATGGAAATTGTAATTTTAATATAAAGTTAGGGGGGGCGTTTAGGGGCTACTAGTTTAAATTAGTTTATTGCGATATGGGGGCTTTCGGATTAGGGGTTAATAGGTTTATTTAGTATATTTCGTTGTGGGGGGCTTGCGGTTTAGGGGTTATTAGGTTTATTATAGTGGCGGCAAAATTAGGGGTTAATAACTTTAGTATAGTGGGGGCGATGTGGGCGGGCGGCAGATTAGGGGTTAATTATATTTAAATAGTTTCTGCAAAGCTGGAGGGCGGCGGTTTAGGGGTTAATAACTTTATTATAGGGGCAACGATGTTGGGAAATGGCGGAATAGGGGTTAATAAAATTTATTAGTGGCGGCGATGTTGGCAGTGGCAGATTAGGGGTTAATAAGTTTAATATTGTATTTGTGATGTGGGAGGGCCTCGGTTTATGGGTTAATAGGTAGTTTATGGGTGTTAGTGTACTTTGTGACAGTTTAATTAAGAGTTTTATGTAACAGTTTTGTTGCGTAAAACTCATAACTACTGCTCTCAGATTGCGAAACAGATCTTGTCGTTATAGGCTGCAACGCAAGCTTTTTAGCCTCACCGCAAAACTTGTAATACCGGCGCTATGGAAGTCCTATGAGAAAACGTAATTTTTACGTGTGTAGGACTGACATTGCATTGCAGCCTGAAAGGCTTGCGGTATACCGATAAGACTTGTAATGACTGCGGTGCTGTTTTAACGCTGAAATTACATTTTTTTCAGTGTTAAAACACGAACGTAAAACTTGTAATCTAGTTGTATATGTATTATATAAGAAACAAATGAAACCACTAACCTTGAGAAATGTTAAAGGGCCATAATTGTCGAAACATTACATGCTCTAATTCATTAGAGCATGTAATTTTACTACTATTGACCCTACGCTACTGTGTAGAAATGCCACTTGGGAACTGGAACTGCGGAGCACTGCTGGTCCTGAGTGGAACCCCTTTACAGGGGTTAAACACACAGTAGTGCAGGGTCGATATTCATATGAAATTAGAGTATTTAATATTTCAACTATTATGGCCCTTAAAGTTGCAATCTAAATTTACCTTAAAATGGCTAGTTATGCATAGTAAAAAAAAAAAAGAATAAAAAGAATTAATTTTCTTTATTGAGTTTGCTTGCCTTTCATTTACATCTGAAAATTCTAGCCCCCTCCCATTAAAGACCAGATTTCAAGTGGGGCAGTATTTAACTAGTTGAAAGTAAATACTTTTTGTTTGCACGCTAACCTGATGTGTGCAAAAAGCCAAGCACCGTACTCGCGCAAACACGATTGCATATTTCAAAGTGCACTAACTCAAAATGAAAATATGAATATTTCACATAGAAGAATATGTTCTATTTATTCATAAATACATATTTCCGTAAAGTCCTTTTCGCTTGCACGTAACTGTTAACGCACCACTTGTAAACTGCCCCTAAATAGGCTGGAATGTATTGCATAGAATTCAGAAACCTGCATGCTGCACAGTGGTTGTTTGATATGTGCATGATCTCTGTCCCTAACTGGCTACAACACTCAAGATGCTTATCAATGTGTCCTTAGACTACAAAACACAGCAAATTTTGGAAACTGTGAGATTTTTAAAATGCTATTTTGCATGCAGATCTGTTTGTAATACAGTAATTAATTTCTGATGCATATATAAAAGTGTTAATGCCCCTTTAATCATATTTATCATGTTTTTCTCAAAGGGTATATAATATGCTGGAAGGATCATCTAGGGTTAATGTATTTGTGTTCCAAAACAAGTGTCCAAATCATTGTTTTGAAAGTGAGAGAATATGCTGTAGTATTTATATTTTGGTCTTATTGTTACTAATTTTCTTTTTGGCAGCATGTGCACATGATCTGTGATTAAAGTTGAGTGTTTTTGTGGAAGAATTTCGACATGTCACATGTGGCCATGGTGATAAAAGCAGATTGCAGATGTAGCGATATTAACACATAATCCCCAAAGAAGCCATCTGGGATTTTCTGGTTTTAGCTAATTCTGTAGCACTGTGCTTTAGTAATACAGGTCTAGATTGAATTACATTATTGTTTAAACTATACACAGATCTCCAAACTGTCCCTAGGGACAGTCACTTATTTTTCACCCTGTCCCACTGTCCCTCCGAGACCGTCATATGTCCCTATTTGCAGAATTTCCCTTAGCTCATCCACGGAGCACCCAAACACGCCCACAAATGGCCTAGACACACCCACTGACCACCCAAACACAACCAAAATCCTGCCCAATAACCACCTATAACCCCACTCCACCCAACTCAGCTCTAACTACAACAACATGGTGACGGGTGCCCATCAACCTCTTGAGTCCATGATACCCAGCCACAAATGTTGTGAGGTTTGTATACATGATAATGGAACATCAACTCATAGCATATATCAGTAATTAATTATAACACTGCAAAATAATGTTTACTTTACTAGCACAATTTACCAGGTATCTACCAGACGTCTTGAAAAGCCTGGTAGAATTCATGTTCCTTGGTTCTTTTGTTGTGACCAATCAGGGGCAGATGTAAATGAGCTTGGAATCTAAGCTGACCAATCACTGCATAGAATTGTAGTAAATCTTTAATATGTTTAATCCTTTTTCATACCCTTGTGGTAGAGAAGTTTTAAATCGTTCGGCCTTATTTGCAATTACACCTATATTTCACCTTTTTTTTCCTGTTATACATCAGTTTTCTTCCCCAGATGCAGTGTGGCGGTGTCCCCAAGATCCGGATTGGAATTTGAGGACCTCGCGCAAGATGACATCACATGGCAACATCTGGCCATCAAGGGATTGAGTAAAATGGAGGCATAAAAGCAAACTTTTTAGAGGTATTTTACAGCAAAAGCAGGCAGAATAAATAATAAATGTATATTGTAATGGTGTTTTATTTTCCTTTATTAAATATTTTACAAGGATATTAAATGTTTATTTTAATGTCACTTTAAAGGAACATAAAACCCATTTTTTTTCTTTCAGGATTTAGAAACAGCTTTCTAATTTACTTCTATTATCTAATTTGCTTCATTCTTTTGATTTCCTTTGTTGAAAAGCATATCTAGATAGGCTCAGTAGCTGCTGAGTGGAGGCATTGCTATTTCTTTAACAAAGGATATCTAAAGAATAAAGCAAAATAGATAATAGAGGTAGATTTAAAGGTTGTTTAAAATTGTATTCTCTATTTGAATCATGAAAGTAATATTTTGGGTTTAATGTCCCTTTAATGTTGCAAACGGGTCTCTTCACAGATGTGCAGTATAATTTATATGGATTAGTTTAGCATGTGCTGTATTTTTGTATTTATACGAAATAGCCACAGGAAAGTACATTGTTTGGATGGCTGTTCTAACTTGTTATGATCATTGAAATATGATGATTATGTATGTTACATGTGTGAACATTTTCAAGATATTTTTTTTTTAATAAATATCTTGTTAAATGTTTTTTTTTAAACCTTTATGTATTCTCATTCTTATAATAAAGTCAAATAATTTCCAGTTATAAATATCATTCCAGTAAACTATTATTTGGCAATGCTAGTGGAAATTATTAATCAGATGTTCAACTTTTGTTTGTGACCTTATTAAAAGAACACCCATATCCCTCTTTGAAAGTCAAACACAATAATGCCTGAGGTTTTCTATGCTAGTACTTTTGCAATCAAGGCAGTTAATGAAATGCGTTCAGTATTTTTTAAAGAGACATGATACTCAAAAAAAAACAACTATTTTCAATCTAAAATGTAGTATTTCAAAAAGGTATTGCAATCCATTTTTTTAATGAACATTCCTTTGAAGAATAAATCAACTTTTTTTTCAGTGGAAGTTGTCCTGTTAGTGAGCAGCAGAGTCTCTGTTGTACACAATCATACACTTCCTGTTCACGTCAATTTTAAAGGGCCATTATAGTCGAAAATTACATGCTATAATCCGTTAGAGCATGTCATTTTTTTTGACTATCGACCCTGGTCTACTGTGTGTTAAACACAGAGTAGATGTTTTGCTCGGGACCCACCGTGCACTGCTGGTCCGTGAACTTGCCACTGATCCAATCAGGACATGTTAAACTGCAGCTCTTTCATGTAATCTTGTGAGTACAATGTTCATTTAAAGGGACATGAAAACCAAAATTAAGCTTTGCATGCCCTTTCTGAATTATGATTTTTAAATATTTTCTAGTTTATTTCTATTACCAAATTTACGTTGATCTCCTTGCTATGATTTGCTGCAGAGCATACTTAGATACGTCAGGAGCATGCAAGTGTCCTGAGCCCTATATGGTAGCAGTGTTTGCAACAATATTTAACTATGTTATGCACTATTAAGTACTAGAGGTCAGAAGTGTTTGCAGCAATGTACAACATTGTAACAATCATTGCTGCAAACACTGCTAACCTATAGTGCACAGGAAATGTGCATAGTCCTGGCTCTACCTAGGTATGCTTGTCAATAAAGGATAACAAGAGAACAAGTAAATTTGAAAACAGAGGTAAATTGGAGATTTGGAGAATTAGAAAGTTGTTCAAAATAATATGCTCTGTCAGCATTAATTTTCATTTCCACTTAGAGAATACGAAACACAATATTATTCATTCATGACTCAGATAGAGCATACCATTTTAAAAAAGCTTTCCAATTTACTTTTATTTTCAAATCATCTTTTCTTTTTGTATCCTTTGTTGAACAGTATGGAGGTAAGCTCAGGAGCGTGCACATGTCTGCAGTACAATATGCCAGCAGTTTTACAAGAATCGTTTACATTTGCAAGAGCCCAACACAGCACGCTACCTATCTAGTCATCTCTTCAACAAAGAATACCTTGAAGCAAATTTAATAATACAAGTAAAGTGGAAACTTTTTTTTAAAATTGTATACATTGACTAAGTCACAAAAGATACATTTTAGGTTTCATATCCCTTTAAGGGCATAGCAATGCAAACAGTTGCTACATACTATTTTAACTGAATTGTATTCTTTTTAAAACTTTTTGTATCTTTCATTTAACTATTATACAGCGTGAATGCAGAGAGCAATACGCTCTCCGTATTTAGCATTGCACCAGCAGCTCTTGTGAGCTGCTGGTGCAACGCCGCCCCCCTGCAGATTCGCAGCCAATCGGCCGCCAGCAAGGGGGTGTCAATCAACCCGATCATACTAGATCGGGTTGAATTGTGGCGATGTCTGTCCGCCTGCTCAGAGCAGACGGACAGGTTATGGAGCAGCGCCGGAAACACGAGCCCTCAAGCTCCATCCCTATACACAGCTATTCCAAATAATTTAGGCATTAAAACTGTAAAGGTTTTTTGGATAGAGAAATTAATTTTCCTACTAAGGTAAACATTTTTTTTATGTGAGACATTGTAGTTCCTACTGTACCATAACTATTTTATGTTTAATAGAGAATATTTTCTCCAATAGTGCGGCACAGCAATGGGGGCAAAGTTTTCCCCTTCATTTGCCAATTTGTTTGTGGGCTGGTGGGAACTCCAAAATATCTATTCCCCAAAGGAAGAACATGCTGTAATCTGAGATGACAATGGGACACAAGCAGGAATTGTTAGTGCTTTAACTTTGTTGTGCTGTTCCACATTAGACTATTCTTTTCAAACAGAGCTGTGCTCTGGCTGCACTGTGTAAGTTATTATTATTATTATTATTATTAACAGGTATTTGTAGAGCGCCAACAGATTCTGCAGCACTATAAACATAGTTGGTGTACAGGATAACATTTATAGGCATCAAATGGGTAGAGGGCCCTGCCGAGAGTTGAGCTGTTGTAGGCGGCTCTTATGAAGGCGATCTGCAAACAGCTGTGCTCATAAGCTTACATTCTAAGGGGTTCAAGGGGAAAACAATGGAGTTAGGAAAGGTTAGTGTTGATTGTATGCATCCCTGAATAGTAGAGTCTTTAGGGAGTGCTTGAAGCTGTTAAAACTAGGGGAGAGTCTTGTGGAGTGAGGCAGGGAGTTCCACAAGATGGGGGCCAGTCTGGAGAAGTCCTGTAAACGGGAATGTGAGGAAATAACAGGAGAGGAGAGTAGGAGATCGTGAGCAGAGCGAAGGGGACGGGAGGGAGAGTATCTGGAGACAAGGGCATCTACTTATCAAAGCGTCAACTATGGTGCATTCGTGGGCGTCAATACATTCGCCAAACTTCGCTACACATCGCGGCCGTGGATCACAATACGCTCTCCATAATAATAAAAGCAAAGTCAAAAACACGCGCGTCAAGTACGGTGCGAAGAGGATAGGACTGGTGTTAACTAACAGTCACCGATGTCGCAGCTATTCAGGCTTTTCCCAACTTTATTTATATCGTTTCAGTACAGTCCACGAACATAGCACATTTCTTGTCAGCACATTATTGTATATAGATATTGTATTTTTTTTTTGTTTAAATTGACTTTTAAAGATAGCAAGTAGCGACATATTCTTAGCAAAATGGAGAGGGAATTAGAGTTATTTTTAAAATTGTATATACATATTTTAGTATGTATATACACACACATATAAGTTGCAAATATAACGTAATCAGAGTATCATATGTATTTATTTCAAATCTATCGCTATTTGAAAGGGATAGGAAATAAAATATTTAATTTACAATAGTGGGAGCTATCTGCTTATTGAGCCTGTTACGTAGTTCTTTTGTTGTCTCTGTATATCTATTATTGCAACAAGTCAAGTGCAAAACTGTGTACAAAATATGTAATCCCTGATTTTTAAAGAGAGACAAAGTTGGAGCATAATCCATCCAAAGCACTTTTTTATCCCTATATCTAATAATGTATTAAATGTAGATCAATAATATATTTGCATTCTTTTTTAAGGGTATACATATTTAATAATGCTTTACATTGAGTTTTATTAGGTGATATGCTTCACTATAGCAACATCGAACATAAGATTTCAGTTTTCCGATTCCCATTGACTACTATAGCATCCGTGACCTCTAAGGCGGCGGATTGAAAACTACATACGCAGCGTCGAATAAGTGTTCATTTTTTTATAACTTTTGAAAAGCTTCAAATTGTGTCGAATACCACGGCGAATACACAGAATTACACGAGAATTCCAGAGGTTTTCTATTCTCATCGATCTGCGTCGAATTGAGACCGTCGGATTGTATGTTACGTCACAAATTTCTAATTCTTGCGATCTTAAGGCTTTGATAACTACGGTGATTCAATCTCGCGACAAGTATGATGCGGAATTCGGGCGTATTTTCAGTTGACGCTTTGATAAGTAGATGCCAAGGTCTGAAATATAGGGGGGAGCAGTGCAGTTGAGGGCTTTGTATGTCAGAGTGAGGATTTTGTGTTTAATCCTGGAGTCAAGAGGAAGCCAGTGAAGGGATTGGCAGAAAGGTGCAGCAGATGAAGAGAGACGTGTACGTTTTCCTCAACACAGTGCGTCGAGAGCAAAGTATTGTTTGAAGTGAACAGTCAAATAGGGAGTAGCGCTGGAAAGCAGCAATGTATTGATTGTTTTGATTTTTGAATGTAAGACATTCTTATGAGCAGTGCACCTATTTATTAATACATTTCTATGTAAGACCAAGATTTTTTTGCCTGCAGCTAATTTGCAATGCAATTTGCAACCACTGCACTATATTATCTATTCATAGAAATACTTTAATACCTTTGTTCTTGAATTAGAAGAAAATGTTCACCCTCAAACATTTTACTTTCAACTTGTAGTATGAGCACAAGAATAGGAGTGCTAGCTCTCAATAGCGCTAACATTTTTATGCTCCACTTATAATCTAGCCCAATATACAGTAGCAAACTTGCATGAATATGCAAGGTATATTCAATAAAAACACACAAAAATGATTTGTCGGTCATGGCGTCTTATGCTTTTTGACAATATCCAAAGTATTTCTTATTCAGCTCTGAGATTGACGCAAAATAAAACTGAAAACTTTAACAATTGTAGAAGCAACAACACAATGGACCTTGTGATAGTGGAATTAAATCTTGAAAATTACTAGAGCAAGAGGCTAAACTAAATAAAATGTATTTATGAAACCAATATCTTGCTGGAAAACTCACTACAATTTCACTGCTGGGAAATGACGAGATTCCTAAAGATTTATAACTGCCCATCGTTACAAGTTCTGCTCCATTGAAAACAATAAAACCACTTCACCCACTTACTTCTGCCTACACAGATTGAGCTTTACTGCGTAGGATACTGGCAAAAAAAAAAAAAAAAGTGTTACAAACATTACAAAACAAATTCAAATAATTGAACAAAACACACCCTTTTTAAAATAATCCACTCACATATACAAAAAAGGAAACTGGAAAAATAAGTTAGAGAAAATGAAAAGAATAATGAAACAGCCTTGTTAGCTTTGTAGTTGTGAGACAGAAACACAGGGGAAATCCATTTTTCAAGTCTTTAAAAGGTGGTCATTTAGAAAGCTACCAAACAAATTTAGGACTCACCAGTGGGTTCTTGAATCCTAAAGTTGTCACACAACCTGTAAGTTGGGCATCTTTCCATATTTCCTTCAGATTTACATAAATCTCTCTTCATATTAATTCACCTTTGAGGTATTAATCATGCCATGTCTCTATGAAAGGACACCTTCTTTGAAGTACAACTAGATAGGTACTGTAATAGAGTTCCCTTAGGAGTTAAATGGTGGATGGTTTATGAGAATATGTATGTGATTTGCGTACATTCTTTTGGTATACTTTCTGCGATCCAAGCTCAGGTATCAAGATTTCATATTCAGAGTTAGTAGGTAAATAGAGAGTGAGGCTAAATAGTTTTTTGTACTAGAACAAAAGCAGATTTTTAGAAGAATACCTAAGAGTAGTATCACAATCTGGAGTCTTGCACAGGAAGTCCCCATCAATAACAAACAGATGAGTGATGACATGTAACACATCATTCAGTAAGAGAAGCAAATAGAAGCTTGATCAGATTCAAGCAAGACCAAAAAAACAATAGTCCAGCAGCACATCCAAAGAAAAGACTCAAAATGACAGTAAGGGCCCAACCAGACATAATGGTGTTTGTACCTTATTTAAGCGTAATGCCCCATTTGAGCTGTTACAAAAATTCTCTGACACAGAAGGAAGGATCCTGATCCTAGTGGGTCTTTACTACGGGAAGCCCATTACATTGGAAAACATTTATGCCCCAGTGAAACTCACTCCTTCTTTCTTCTGCAAAGTCACTAATAAACTCCTTGATATAGCCAAGGGTCTGATCATAGCAATTTCACACTAAATCCAGCCCTTGATAAATCAACGGGTAACTCTTACCTTAGAAGTACACAGTTCAGAAGTAATAATGATAATAACTACAATCACTTACTTTATTTGACACGTGGAGAACTGTCCACATATCCACTAAAGACTACACGTTTTTCTCTCACCCGCAGCACTCTTATTCGAGACTCGACTATATCTTCTGTGACCAGACATTCCTCACAAACTTAATTGATTCAAAGATTTCACATACATCCTGGTCAGATCATAGCTTGGTAAAATCCACCTTTAAATGGTCAACTAAACCCAAACAAGGGCCTCTAGTTATGAAGGTCTGTCGGACCTGATCCGACAGTGAGGATCAGGTCCGACAGACCTCGCTGAATACGGTGAGCAATACGCTCGCCGTATTGAGCATTGCACCAGCAGCTCACAAGAGCTCCTGGTGCAACGCCACCCCCTGCAGACTCGCGGCCAATAGGCCGCCAGCAAGGGGGGTGTCAATCAACCCGATCGTACTCGATCGGGTTGATTTCTGGCGATGTCTGTCCGCCTGCTCAGAGCAGGCAGACAGGTTATGGAGCAGCGGTCTTTGTGACCGCTGCTTCATAACTGCTGTTTCTGGCGAGCCTGCTCCATTCGGAGCTTGATACATATGCCCCATAGACTGAATTGGAGACTAAACGAACATATTCTTACGGATAGTGATATTCTTGACCAGCTACTCAAATACACAGATGAATATTTTAAATTTAACATATCCTCTGACACTACTGCTATAAATAATTGGGAAACTTATAAGTGCTACATTAGGGGAATTATTATACAACTCACAGCGAAACTCAACAAGCAAAGATCTGCCATGTTCAATTCTTTAACCAGCACCCTTTCTGCTATAGAACGTTCACACAAACAAGATCCACAATCCCCACATAAATTAGCTGAGTTAAAGGAAGCTAGAGACAATCTCAATAAATTTCTCACTGAAAATGCGCATATGCCTGCTTTGACCTCTAAAGCTAATTTTTTTGCTGAATCTAATAAAGCAGGACGCATGCTAGCTAGATCTCTAAAGAAACAAAGGCTAAATTCCTATACCTAATCCATTAAACATCATACTGGGACAGTTCACACCAAAAATGAAGATATAGCCAATAGTTTTGTTTCATATTATTCCTCGTTATATAACCTTCCAAATATAAATGCCCAAGAGAGACGTGATAGAATGCAGTCATATCTTGACTCTGTTATTGTCCCTATGATTCAGGGCAATGACTTAAGCACTTTAGATACCCCAATAACGCTTCAAGAAATAATAGATACAATAAAATCCCTGCCTGTAGTCAAATCTCCTGGACCGGTTGGCCTTACTGCTAAATTCTATTAATTACTTATAGGCAATATTAGCCCCATTTGCACGACTTATTTCAGTCCATAGACCAGGGCCTCTCATTTTTCCAACCTCTTTTAGACGCTATGATCACAGTAATTCCCAAACCTGATAGACCAAAGGATATAGTCAGTAATTATAGACCGATATCATTGATAAACGTTGACATTAAGATTTATGCTAAGATATTAGCAAACCGTCTATACCTCGTTCTACCGAAGATCATCCATCCAGACCAGGTTGGATTCATTAAAGGCCGAGAGGCCAAAGATAATACCACTAGAGTACTCCATACACTGCAAACCTCATATGACAACAAGAGCCCCCTTGTCCTTCTTTCCACCGACGATGAGAAGGCCTTTGACAGGGTTGATTGGCAGTTCATGTGGTCGGCCCTGTCAAAATTTGGTCTCTCAAACAAATTCATAACCAGAATGCAAGCCTTATATAACAATCCCCGCGTTACGGTCAAAGTCAATAACACGGTTTCCCAATCTTTCCCAATATCGAATGGTACCCGACAGGGTTGTCCACTTTATCCCTTGTTGTTTGTCATTACAGTAGAGATACTGGCAATTCAGATTAGAAATGACCTGGCTATTGCCAGAACTTTATTTGGAAATATCTCGCAAAAGTGTCTCCTTTTTGTGGACGATATAATTTTTACACTACAATCACCATCGACTTCCATTCCGGCTCTAATACAAGTGCTAGAGACATATAGACAGTTCTTCAACTACTCCATAAATATGGAGAAATCGGGTATTATCCCTATTCATGTAAATTCCAAAGACATGGACTTCCTTTTACATAATACTCCCTTCACTATCTCAAATTCTCTTAGGTATTTGGGGCTGACCATTTCAAAGGATCCCAGAGATTTGTATCATGAGAATTACCTGAATCTCCAATCTAGTGTCTTTTCTTTACTACACTCTTGGCATAAACAGGGCCAACTATCTTGGATAGGCCAAATTAATACGATCAAAATGATGGTCATCCCTAAATATCTATATTTATTTCAGGCACTCCCTATCCCAGTGCCAAATCACTACCTACACACCCAGCAACGAATGCTGGAATCTTTTATCTGGGCCTACAAAAAACCTAGAGTGTCCTATCACACTCTCTATTTGAGTAAGGAGGAGGGAGGACTGAATGTACCCAACTTAACACTGTACTATAAGGCAGCACACCTTGCACAAATAGTAGCATGGAACCACAATTTCCCATTTAAAATATGGATCCAAATTGAAGCCATCCTACTTAATCAGCGCTCCATGAGGGATCTCTGTTGGACCCCTAAGTCTCATAGACCCCCATTAGCTACACAAAATGCTTGCATCAGAGCGACACTCGCTATCTGGGACACGCTCATTCAACGTCCTAACACTCTCTCTACCCCAATCTCGCCTATACCCCATTATTGAATAATTCCCTATTTTTTAATCAGTGTCAGTTTAAATGCGGAATAGAATATGAGTTGTATAAAAACCTACCTATATTCCTTCTAACAGATTCATCCCAGGTGAAAGATAGACTAATTATGAGGGACACGTTAGGACCTCCATTTCATAGTTGGTTCTCCTATTTCCAAATATGACAAGCTATACATGACTGCCCACACAGAAATGACTGCCTTCGTCCACTTAATCCCTTTGAAAAACTATGCCTTAACCTTGATATTCATAAAGCACACCTCTCCATCACATATAAGATTCTCAGGGGCTCTTCCCCTTATATAACACCTACTTACATCACCAGGTGGGAACTGGAGTTACGGACTCAGATCCCGAACGATATCTGGAAACAAAGTTTTCGCCTGACACACTCTTCTTCTATCTCCCTGGCCCTAGCTGAACTAAATTATAAAATCCTCTCACGCTGGTATCTTACCCCCCAGAGATTACATGAAATATTTCCAGGAGCTAACTCTAGCTGTTGGAGACGTAGTGGTGAGATTGGTACACTCTCTCATATATGGTGGTCTTGCCCCAAGTTGGCGGCATTTTGGTCTCAGTTAGAGCGTTGTGTTAATCTCACATTGAATACACAGCTTACCCTCTCAGCCCCTATGATTCTACTAAACCAAGTGCCCAGTGTGAGGTGTATATACCGCAAAAAATGACTACAATTAATGCTCACATGTGCTAAACTCCTTATACCTAGACTCTGGAAACAGCAGCATCCCCCCACTTTCCAACAATGGGAAGCCGAGCTAAACCATATCTTGTCCTTAGAAAAAAGACACTATTGTTTTGTGGGTAAAAAAGACTTTATACTAGATGTCTTTTTTATTTGGGAACAAAGAACAGGTTAATATGGAGAAATATTCTTCTTCAATTTGGTTTCGCAGATCTCTCAACTATTAGCGTTGAAGATTATATTGATGTATACCCTTAACAGTATGGATGTCCACAGTAATAAATAAGCCATGTGCAAAGAGGCTCTTACACCTTACCCTTTTCTATTCTACCCCCCTTTATTCTCTTTTCTTTCTTATATACCAAGGCATTATGGGTCAACATTTACTTTATTTATTTGATTTTGATTTCTCCCTCTATACCTAAACAATGTTAATCACTGTGAACATACGGTGTACTGCAATTTCTGACTACCTTTATTTTCTTGTACTCAATGGGGCTTATCTATCAAGCTCCGAAAGGAGCTTGACGGCCTGTGTTTCTGACGAGTCTTCAGACTCGCCAGGAACAGCAGTTATGAAGCAGCGTTCACAAAGACCGCTGCTCCATAACCTGTCCGTCTGCTCTGAGCAGGCGGACAGACATTGCTGGAAATCAACCTGATCGAGTATGATCGGGTTGATTGACACCTCCCTGCTGGCGGCCAATTGGCCCCGAGTCAGCAGGGGACGGCGTTGCAATGCTGAATACGAAGAGCTTATTGCTCTCTGCATTCAGCGAGGTCTTGTGGACCTGATCCGCACTGTCGGATCAGGTCCGCAAGACCTTTCATAAATAGAGGCCCGTGTGTCCATTGTGTGTTTACTCATGCTGATATTGTATATGAAAAATTGTTAATAAAAATTATTTACACAAAAAAAAATGACAGTAAGGATGTAATGGAGTTCAAATCCTGTGAGGGAAAAAAGCCTTTTTTAGCTATATTTTCATTCAAGCTGTGTCTCTATCTTGAGGAGAGAAATAATAGAAGTTAATTGATTTATTCCCCTTGGCAAGAAATGGTTGGTGCGGCTTAGTCATGGAGGCCGAATTATCAAGCCGTCAACTAAGCTGCATTTGACGGCACCTATATGCTCACCTAACATCGCCTAACATTGCGGCCGCGGACCTGAATACGCTCTCCTTATTTATAAAAAAGCTGTCAAAAAGCCGCGCACCAATGGGGCGATGAGCAGCGGACTGTTGTTAACTAACAGTCATCGATCTCGCTGCTATTCGGCTTTTTCCCAAGTTTATATATACCCTGTCACTAAACACCGCCACTATACTACTAAAATGTTTAACCCCTATCCCGCCGCTCCCTGTCCCCGCCGTAACAAAATAAAATTATTAACCCCTATCCCGCTGCTACTGGAGCCCACCGCAACTCTAATAAAGTTATTAACTCCTATCCCTCTGCTCCCGGAGCCCACTGCAACTCTAATAAAGTTATTAACCCCTATCCCTCCACTCCGGGAGCCCACAGCAACTCTAAAAAAGTTATTAACCCCTATCCCGCCGCTCCCGGACCCCTCCGCAACTAAATAAATGTATTAATCCCTAAACCCCTGGCCTCCCACATCACTACCACTAACTAAACCGATTAACCCCTAAACCGCCAGCCCCCCACATCGCCATAAACTAAATTAAGCTATTAACCCCTAAACCTAACAACCCGCTAACTTTACATTATAATTACCTCATCCCTATCTTATAATAAATTTCAAATTACCTTTAGAATTAAAATAAACTATATTAAACTATTAATTAACCTACCCTAACTATTAGACTAAAATTACATTAAACTATATTAAACTAATAATTAATCTACCCTATTATACTAAAATTACATTAAACTAAAAATTAAATTAACTATATTACATTTATAAAAACCTAACCCTACTCAAGTTATTTAAATCTACTATTAAAAATTACTAAGTTACAAAAAAATAACTAAGTTACACAAAATAAAAAATAAATGATCAAATATTTAAACTAATTACACCTAATCAAATAGCCCTATCAAAATTAAAAAGCCCCCCCAAAATAAAAAAAAACCCCTAGCCTACACTAAACTACCAATGGCCCTTAAAAGGGCCTTTTGCGGGGCATTGCCCCAAAGAAATCAGCTCTTTTACCTGTTAAAAAAAAATACAAATACCCCCCCAAACAGTAAAACCCACCACGCACACAACCAACCCCCCAAATAAAAACCTATCTAAAAAACCTAAGCTCCCCATTGCCCTGAAAAGAGCATTTGTATGGGCATTGCCCTTAAAAGGGCATTCAGCTCTTTTACTGCCCAAAGTCCCTAACCTAAAATTAAATCCCACCCAATAAACCCTTGAAAAACCTAACACTAACCCCCGAAGATCCACTTACAGTTTTTGAAGACCGGACATTCATCCTCATCCAAGCGGCAGAAGTCCTCATCGAAGCCGGCAGAAGTCTTCATCCAAGCGGGCCAAAGTCTTCATCCAAGCGGGCAGAAGTCTTCATCCATGTGTGAGTGGTTGTACACTAATACTTGGAATGGCAGTGCTGGCTTCCTAACGTTTCTAATTCCTCACAAATTAGAATGAAGAGGTGTATTGGAGTGACGTTGTGTTAGGAGCGCCCCTAGAGGCTGACTGTGAAAGTGGCTTAACTTGTAATAAACTAGAATTATATCTTTAGTAAGAATATATTAAAACTTTTAATAGACTAGAATTATATCTTTAATAAGAAAATATATCAAGTGCAATTTTCACTGGTGAAGAGAATTTTTTATATTATAACTTTATGTTGGTGTTCTTAATATTGTATGACGTTACTATAGAGAATACACTTAAGGACCCAATGTTCACTCAATGAGAAATAATGTAATGCGAGGGTCTATATAAATAAAATTTAATGTTTAACAAATAAAAAGAATGACACAAATTGACATTTCAATATAAATTATAAAATTTAGACACCGGTGTCACTATCAATAAAATATACTATATAAGTAACTTTCCATAAAAACATTGATACAATTTGTCTGATGATAGAGGTATTTCATTAATGTTGCTAATGGCAGCCACGTTTACATGTATAAAGATACAATAAGATACTGGGGATTAGTTTTCAATCTCAATCAGTACATTTTGATATACGGTGTAATCATGAGCAATATATCAGTCCATTATTTTCCTTTAGCGTGTGTATAATGGATATAGAAAAGTTCAGGGTTTGGGTAAAATGATATTTCTGGTATGGTTTGTTTGTATTCCAAATAGTTGCTATATTGTGATTTTAATATGTACTCACTGTTGGTTCTTCGGCTTCAGAGCTGGTAATAGTGTATGCTTACTCACAGTTCTTAGAAGCTACTTTGTTTCACTTGATGCTTCTACCGACTGGTCTATTTACAGTCTGTTTGGCTGTGTCCAGTTTTATCCAATCCATGTAGAGTATGATCAGTGCGCGCACTGAAGCCGAAGAACCAACAGTGAGTACATATTAAAATCACAATATAACAACTATTTGGAATACAAACAAACCATACCAGAAATATCATTTTACCCAAACCCTGAACTTTTCTATATCCATTATACACACGCTAAAGGAAAATAATGGACTGATATATTGCTCATGATTACACCGTATATCAGAATGTACTGATTGAGATTGAAAACTAATCCCCAGTATCTTATTGTATCTTTATACATGTAAACGTGGCTGCCATTAGCAACATTAATGAAATACCTCTATCATCAGACAAATTGTATCAATGTTTTTATGGAAAGTTACTTATATAGTATATTTTATTGATAGTGACACCGGTGTCTAAATTTTATAATTTATATTGAAATGTCAATTTGTGTCATTCTTTTTATTTGTTAAACATTAAATTTTATTTATATAGACCCTCGTATTACATTATTTCTCATTGAGTGAACATTGGGTCCGTAAGTGTATTCTCTATAGTAACGTCATACAATATTAAGAACACCAACATAAAGTTATAATATAAAAAATTCTCTTCACCAGTGAAAATTGCACTTGATATATTTTCTTATTAAAGATATAATTCTAGTCTATTAAAAGTTTCAATATATTCTTACTAAAGATATAATTCTAGTTTATTACAAGTTAAGTCACTTTCACAGTCAGCCTCTAGGGGCGCTCCTAACACAACGTCACTCCAAGAAGTCTTCATCCAGATGGCATCTTCTATCTTCATCCATCCGGCGCGTAACGGCTCCATCTTCAAGACATCGGGCGCGGAGCATCCTCTTCTTACAACGTCTCTTGAAGAATGAAGTTTCCTTTAAATGACGTCATCCAAGATGGCGTCTCTTACATTCCGATTGGCTGATAGAATTCTATCAGCCAATCGGAATTAAAGGGGAAAAAATCCTATTGGCTGTTGCAATCAGCCAATAGGATTGAACTTTCATCCTATTGGCTGATCCAATCAGCCAATAGGATTGAGCTCGCATTCTATTGGCTGATTGGAATAGCAAGCAGTAAAAGAGCTGAATGCCCTTTTAAGGGCAGTGCCCATAGAAATGCCCTTTTCAGGGCAATGGGGAGCTTAGGTTTTTTTTAGATAGGTTTTTATTTGGGGGGTTGGTTGTGTGGGTGGTGGGTTTTACTGTTGGAGGGGTATTTGTATTTTTTTAACAGGTAAAAGAGCTGATTTCTTTGGGGCAATGCCCCGCAAAAGGCCCTTTTAAGGGCCATTGGTAGTTTAGTGAAGGCTAGGGTTTTTTTTATGTTGGGGGGGCTTTTATATTTAAATAGGGCTATTAGATTAGGTATAATTAGTTTAATTATTTGATAATTATTTTTTATTTTGTGTAACTTAGTTGTTATTTTTTTGTAACTTAGTAATTTCTAATAGTAGATTTAAATAACTTGAGTAGGGTTAGGTTTTTAGAAATGTAATATAGTTAATTTAATTTTTAGTTTAATGTAATTTTAGTATAATAGTTAGGGTAGGTTAATTAATAGTTTAATATAGTTTAATGTAATTGTAGAATAATAGTTAGGGTAGTTTTATTAATAGTTTAATATAGTTTAATGTAATTTTAGTATAATAGTTAGGGTAGGTTAATTAATAGTTTAATATAGTTTAATGTAATTTTAGTCTAATAGTTAGGGTAGGTTAATTAATAGTTTAATATAGTTTAATTTAATTCTAATCGTAAGTTTAAATTTATTATAAGATAGGGATGAGGTAATTTTAATGTAAAGTTAGCGGGTTGTTAGGTTTAGGGGTTAATAGCTTAATTTAGTTTATGGCAATGTGTGGGGCTGGCGGTTTAGGGGTTAATTGGTTTAGTTAGTGCTAGTGATGTGGGAGGCCAGGGTTTTAGGGGTTAATAATTTTATTACAGTTGCGGCGGGGTCCGGGAGCGGCGGGATAGGGGTTAATATATTTATTTAGTTGTGGCGGGGTCCGGGAGCAGCGGGATAGGGGTTAATATATTTTTTTAGTTGCGGTGGGCTCTGGGAGCGGCATAATAGGGGTTAATATATTTAATTAGTTGTGGTGGGCTCCGGGAGCGGCGGGATAGGGGTTAATAACATTATGTAGGTGGCGGCGATGTCGGGGCGGCAGATTAGGGGTGTTTAGACTCGGGGTTTATGTTAGGGTGTTAGGTGTAAACATAACTTTTATTCTAGCATAGAAATCAATGGGATATCTGGCAGCGTCGAACATGAGCTTTCGCTGCTTTCAGACTCCCATTGATTCCTATGGCATCCGCGGCCTCCAGGGTGGTGGATTGAAAACCAGGTACGCTGGGCCGGAATAGTGGCGAGCGTACCTGTTAGAAATTTGATAACTTGTAAAAGTTGTCAGATAGTGCCGAATTTGTATTCGGAACATCTGTAATGACGAAAGCATCGATTTGTGTCGTATTGAGACCGGCGGATCGTATGTTACGTCACAAATTTCAACTTTTGCCAGTCTGTAGGCTTTTTATAAATGGGTCGAATCAGGCTCGCCACAATTACGCTGCGGAATTCTTGCATATTTGCGGTTAACAGCTTGATAAATATCCCTCATGGAGTCTGTTTTTGTCTCTTGTGTTCTTTTGGAGAATACTGCTTTTAATTTATTTACATTGGTCAGGAGGGACTAAAAAATAAGAGAATACAAATGATGGTTTTATGAATTCATGAAGCTCTAGAAACAAAAAGAAAATTCATAAAAGTATACAGGTCAGGGGCGTATTAAGGCATAGGCCAACAAGGCCGGTGCCTAGGGCAGCAGATTTTTAAGGGGCAGCAGAATTTTGAGTCTCTAGGGCCACTCTACTGAACTCAGGGCCGGGTGGCTAAATCAACCAGGGCCCGGCTATTGCTATCCTATGGGATTGTATGTGGGTGTGCATGACGTGGTGACAGTGGAGGCGGAGCTCACTTGCGCTGCCTGGCCTGGACTGAGAGGAAATGCGGTATTCTTCCTGGCTCCACTGCGTGATTGAGACTCACACAGACTACACAGTGCAGTGTGCACTACACCGTGACCACTGTGACACAGCATATGCCTTTCTCTCCCTTCAATACATCTTCATTAGGCATTAAAATACTTAAACGGATTAGTCACTAAATACTTGTACATTTACTGTTTGTCTATCTGTCATACATGCAAAGAATAAGTATTTATTGCTGAATCTATACAACTATGTGACTTAAAACACAACTTAAAATATGTTGTATGCATTTAATACATTCAGAAACAATACAAGTATATACTTTATTATGATTGTATCATGTGACTTTATCCCCTAGGATACAATTCCTAAACCTATCATAACTACTGTTGTATTTTTTAAGTACTTTTAAAGGCCAGTTTGGATATTCATTACATATTTATCCAAGCAGATATTTTGCTTAAATAACTGTCAATCACCAAAGAAGATATTTAAGGTTAAACAACTACCTACTGACAAACTATTAAACAGTGAAGGATAATTTTTTCTGATATAAACACTTTAATCATCTGACTTGCAAAATAATGTCTTAATAATATATATATATATATATATATATATATATATATATATATATATATATATATATATATGTATATGTATATATATGTGTGTGTGTGCGTGTGTGAGACCAGAGTGAATGCAAGCCCTGGTGAACATCTACTTAAAAAGACATTATTTTTTAAATTTTTTACACCCTGCCCCAAAAATATGTCTAAAAAAAGGCCTTAAACCTGGGGTGGGGTGGGGGGTGGTAGGGGGGCAGCAGAATTTTGAGTGCCTAGGGCAGCACAAAACCTAAATACGCCCCTGATACAGGTTAATTAAAAGTAGTGCTGACACTATATCCTATAGCCAAGTTCTAGAATAACTACTCCTCCCTAGTAGTTCCAAATGTCAAGAAGTTGTCTAAAAAAGAAAAAGAACGGGCACTATTGGTTGCTAGGATATAGACTATAAATGTGATATTACTAAATCTTAGAATGTATATAAAAACAAGTTGATAAATATAGCTGTTACACAATTGATATGCATAAAATATATTTAGTAATAAGGCCTGTGACCAAAAATAAATAAAATGACAAGAGTTAAAAAAGTCCTTTGGTAACTATTAATAGTGCTGAAAGGGACGTCTCCCATGAATGTATTGTACAATTAGTTCAAACTGTTTGGCATATATTAACAGATATCTAGAATCTGTAAGGTACCTTATTTTTCCTAAATGATTAGGTTTGTGGCTCTCAAGATGATCCCAACTGTCTTATAAAGAGGGCAATGTACACACTCCAGTGCAGCCTCACGCTCTGTAGATGCAGCGTGTTTATCCTTATGATTGACACACCTCTCTTCCGATTGGCTTTGGGTTACACACTTCTCTTTGGCTCACAGATTGGCCTGTTGGATGTGAAGCTCCTTGTTTGCTGTTAGCGGCTTCCCTTTATTGCCGATAGAAGAAAGGCTCTTTGCTGAAAATCCCAAATGTTAATGAGATGTTTATTGTAGTGTTGGTAATCTGAAAAACTTTGTAGAAGGTGGTATTTGAGATTTCTGTTTATCACGGGTCTTTTCGTGTCCCAATTCCGTGTATCACGGGTCTTTTCGTGTCCCTGGTAAGTACTTTGGTTGCTGAAAACTCCTTGGTCCTGATATCATATCCTCCAAAGCTGAAAAAACAATAGAGTCAAAGACAGGGGCTGGAGTATAGCTAATTGTATTGCTTTGCATCTCAGGGTATATCCTGCTTTAATTGTGGCGTATGTCTACAGGTTTCACCTGTTAAGGGCTTTATCAAGCTACTCCATGGATTGCAGTTTGCCTTTTTAAAGGGTGTATAGGTCACCTATTGTTGAATTTTCTTGTTTGTGATTGGGCATTTCCATACGCCTCCATTTATTTTAAGGTGGATCACTTAGTTATTTGTTCAATGCATTTAAGGAGATATTGTATAATTGATAATAATACAACATCATTCATTCGGTAGTAGCTAAAAACAAAGAAATAGATGATTTTTAAATAGATGATTTTTATATTGGGTATAGCAAAGACTAAAAACTTTGAATACAACAATATATACAACTCACAATCAGAATTAGTATATCAAACAATTGGATGAATACCGTAGATAATTAGATAAATATCATAAATATATAATAAGTATAATAAAATAAATATATACAGTGTGTCAATTGGTTAAAACCATGTACTTATATATAGAAATATATTCTTGTTCAATAGTTGCTGTTATGGGGAAATATAATGATTCCCACATTGATACTATTGTCGTAGTCTATATTTGTGAATTATAGGAAGGCTGAGTTCTGAATTTAGCCCTTGAGGTTGTAATGTTTGTAGTGTATATATAGTTTCAGCTTCTGTTTATAACAGTTCTGCCTCTAGATTCCCACCCCTCGAACTTACTTCTATTTTCTTAATTTCCCAGAACTTAAAATCAGTGAGTTTATTGGCATGCTTTTCTTAAAAATGTTGATATAGGTAGGTATCTTTTTTGCCTTTCTCAATAGTCCACAAATTTTCCCTGATCCTCTCCCTAAGGGTTCTAGTGGTTTCGCAAATGTACTGTTTATTACATGTACATTGTATCATGTAAATCACCCCTTTGCCTTGACACCTGATGGTTCCATTAATACTATATGTTCTCCCTGTTTGTTGTGATTTGTATTCTTTAATCTTGGAGCTATATTGACATGATTTGCATCCAAAACATGGAATGAATTATTTTAACTCATTACCAGATAAATCTATTTGTCTACTATTTCTTGTGTCAGTCTTTAGCTCACTAGGTGCTAATATTGTTTTTAGATTTTTTTGCTCCCTATAGATTATATTTGGATATGGTGTGATCATATTTCCAATAACAGGATCATTTTGCACAAGGTGCCAGTGTTTATGCATTATTTTCATTAGTACCCTGAAGTCATCATTATAATTAGTTATTATTGATACATTAATCATGTCAACTCCCATCTGATTCCCATTTTTTTTGTCTTTATATTGAAGGAGTTCCTTTCTATCTATAGTTTCTACTTAATATTTTGCTTTTATTATTAGATCTTTTTTATACCCCTTCTCTAAAAATTTCCTTTCTAAAACATCAGCTTGTTCCATATAATCCTCTATTTTAACATAGAAACATAGATATTGATGGCAGATAAGAGCCATAAGCCCAGCAAGTCTGCCTGATATTACCTAACAGGATTTCAAACATTTCCTACGTAATCTCAGGCATTGTCCTTTTGGGAGATTTTTTTTCCATCTTTTCAGATGGCAACTATCTGAGTGTATTAGACTATTTGCATCGACTGTTTTGAAGTGGGTGTTTGTTTTCAATAGGTCATTACTTACTTCAATTTCTAAATCTAGAAAAATGATTTTTTCTTTACTTATCACATTGGTGAATTTTAGACCCACTATGTTCTAATTCATGTCCATTAAGAACCGCTCTAGATTCACTAAGTCACCATTCCACACCATTATGATGTCATCGATATAGCGTTTGTAGAGCATGAGGTTTACACCAAATTCATGGTCTTGGATAAAATTCTGTTCCCAAGCACCTATGAATAATTTTGCATAACTTGGCACAAACCTTGTGCCCATAGCCGTACCTGTTTTTTGCAGAAAAAAATTCCCATTAAATGAAAAATACTTTTGATTCAATATAAAAGAAATTCTATCCATAATAAATTTTGATTGTTCCTTGTGTAAATGTTTGTCATTGTTCACATACTTTTCGACTGCATTTAAACCCCATTCATGCTTTATACTTGTGTACCAGGACAAAACATCACTTCTTACTAAGATATACTCCTTCTTCCATTCAATATTTTCTAAAATTTGTAACACATATGTGGTGTCTTTAAAAAAGAGAAGGCAAAACTCTAACATATTTTTGTAAAAACTTGTTGATGTACTCAGACTGTGTACATTGCCCTCTTTATAAGACGGTTGGGACCATCTTGAGAGCCACAAACCTAACCATTCAGGAAAGTAAGGTACCTTATAGATTCTAGATATCTGTTAATATATGTCAAACAGTTTGGACTAATATAATACATTCAAGGGAGACGTCCCTTTCAGCACTATTAATAGTTACCAAATGACTTTTTAACTCTTGTCATTTAATTTATTTTTGGCCACAGGCCTTATTATGAAATATATTTTATGCACATCAATTGTGTAACAGATATATTTATCAACTTGTTTTTATATAAATTCTAAGATTTAGTAATATCACAATTGTAGTCTATATCCTAGCTACCAATAGCGCCCGTTCTTTTTCTTTTTTAGACAACTTCATAAAAGTATACAGG
This sequence comes from Bombina bombina, assembly GCF_027579735.1. Lineage (NCBI taxonomy): Eukaryota > Metazoa > Chordata > Amphibia > Anura > Bombinatoridae > Bombina > Bombina bombina. The sequence continues at coordinate 979,731,237 of NC_069502.1, forward strand.
TTGTGTGATTTTTGGTACTTGCCATATGCCTCCATGAATCTAGAACGCTGGTTTTCAAACCTGTCCCCAGGTCTCCCTAACAGGCCACATTTTGATATCTGAACTGTAGCACAGGTGATATAATAAGCTGATAAGTAAACATGGTTATTTTACCTGCTCTCATCCAAGGTAATCCTGAAAACCTGGCTTGTTGGGGAGGCCTGAGGACAGGTTTGAAAAAAAGTGAGCGGGGCTATCAAAGTATCAGTCAGACAAATGAATAATGCTCAGCAGTAACATATGAATAACCTTCAGGTCTAGATACTGTAAATATGTATGATGAGTACTTGTCTTGTTACTGGATTTACTACACACTTCTTAAATCTTGCATGTAGAATATGTAACTAAAAGACAAATAGTACACAAATATCATTTTTTTTTCATCAGTAGTGTTACATGTGCCTAAGATACAGGCAGGGGCGTATTAAGGCATAGGCCAACAAGGCCGGTGCCTAGGGCAGCAGATTTTTAAGGGGCAGCAGAATTTTGAGTCTCTAGGGCCACTCTACTGAACTCAGGGCTGGGTGGCTAAATCAACCAGGGCCCGGCTATTGCTATCCTATGGGATTGTATGTGGGTGTGCATGACGTGGTGACAGTGGAGGCGGAGCTCACTTGCGCTGCCTGGCCTGGACTGAGAGCGAATGCGGTATTCTTCCTGGCTCCACTGCGTGATTGAGACTCACACAGACTACACAGTGCAGTGTGCACTACACCGTGACCACTGTGACACAGCATATGCCTTTCTCTCCCTTCAATACATCTTCATTAGGCATTAAAATACTTAAACGGATTAGTCACTAAATACTTGTACATTTACTGTTTGTCTATCTGTCATACATGCAAAGAATAAGTATTTATTGCTGAATCTATACAACTATGTGACTTAAAACACAACTTAAAATATGTTGTATGCATTTAATACATTCAGAAACAATACAAGTATATACTTTATTATGATTGTATCATGTGACTTTATCCCCTAGGATACAATTCCTAAACCTATCATAACTACTGTTGTATTTTTTAAGTACTTTTAAAGGCCAGTTTGGATATTCATTACATATTTATCCAAGCAGATATTTTGCTTAAATAACTGTCAATCACCAAAGAAGATATTTAAGGTTAAACAACTACCTACTGACAAACTATTAAACAGTGAAGGATAATTTTTTCTGATATAAACACTTTAATCACCTGACTTGCAAAATAATGTCTTAATTATATATATATATATATATATATATATATATATATATATATATATATATATATATATATATATATATATATATTGTAATGTGTAATATAACAAGAGAACTCATCCTGGAAAATAGCCAGGTTGAAAAAAGACAGGGAAACAGCACTCTTTTGAAAATAGTCAATATTTTACTAGCACAATTTATATACATTAGTAGTAAAGGAGATGGCATTTGGGAGTCCTGCCTCCACCCTTGCACCGCAAGGATAGGCAAAATACACCGTGTGTAAAGATACAAAATCAGTTTGCAACAGTAATATTTACCAAAAGAAACAAATACTATGGGACCTTCCGAGTCCAATAGACAGAACCTGACCGGTCAGGGGATGTGCGGAGCAAGTTGCCAAATATATAAATACAGCACAAAACAAAGCTGACTTCAGTAAAGCCTGTCACACTTCCTACACCCGGCTGCACACAGCACCTCTGTGAAGAGGTAGTTGCTGGGCAGGTAAAGCGTAGTAAGGGATCTAAGAAAGTGATGACAGCCTTATTACAAGCGGGATATGCTAGTCAGACATACCTTGCAATCTGTACATTGAAGAAATTATATTCAGAGGGGAAGTGTATACCAGAGATCAACTACACCCTGCTGCATCCGACACCTCACTCAGGAGGTATAGCGGTCGGGCAGGTAGAGAAATGGGATCTAAGTGATCAAATGGAGACACGCCCTCAGGATATGTACATAAGTAGATAAACCAGACATTTCAATCTTCATATATAGATAACATGTTTTGCAGACAAGGTATTAATAAGCACATTTAAGCAAATAGCATTAATGCATGCTATGCAGGGAAGCAGATGAGTGTGTTAGTATTCAGCATGTATCTGTCCATTTGTTATTAGATGAACTATAATCCTTGTAAGTTCCTAGAGAAAGCTGCGCCCCCTCTCGACAGAGTGGCGTTTGCCAGGTGCGAAATTCATGCACATAAGCCAGAGCTGATTAATACAGTTAGCGGCAAGGATTTTGAGTGCCTAGGGCAGCACAAAACCGAAATACGCCCCTGGATACAGGCCCTAATAGAAGAGGTAGGATATGCACAATGACTGGATGACAAGGTTTTCCATTCAAAAGAGAAAATGTTGAGGATAATATGGCCCCATATACTAATCTGCGGGTGGGCAAGGGTCTTGACTTGGGGGCCTGTCCACTGCCCACGTGTTCTATTACATTTGCTTGTACAGCATTGACCATAATCAAGTGAGAGCAGGGCCTGTAGTCACATGACTGCTGCTTCTTACATTGGGGTAACCAGGCTTGCATGAGCTCCAAAGCATTTTTCACTGCTTATTACATGGAGCCCAATGTGTGTAGAATGAATGGTTAGAATCCTACAAATGGAAGTATCATTATATACATATGCCACTGAATAAAATGGTAAATTAATAAACTAAATTAATAAACAGGCATTTATCACTTTAGGGTTTTTTGACTATGTGCTTCGAACATAAGTACAATATTGTTTAATATACAGTTAGTTATCAAATAACAATAAATAAATATTATTCTTGATTTGTATTAAATAGTAAATATAAGTTAAAAAAATGATGGTTTAATCACAATCCTAATATTTTTCAACAGAAAATCACCATTAATGTCTACGGGGATTTTTTGTAGATAAAGCATTTGATACATTTTTCTAAACGATTGTGATCAACCCCTTAGTCCTTCTTTAAACTCTTTAAGAATTCTGTTCCATTATTTTTAGTCAACAATGGTACAACTTATATTATAGCATCTTTTTTCTCATGTAGTCTTACAAATGTCTAAAACACCCATGTAGATCTATTGCATTCTCTCCTCATGCGAAAGTGGAAAAATATGTTAATAAAACAAAAAACAAAAAACTAGATGTGTGAGTAACCACATTTTATTTACTAAAACTTTGTCAAGTATATTTATTTTAAAATGTGGAAATCTTGTATTGCGTAACAATGATATGATTAGCTAATCTCATCCGCAAGTGACATGTTATGATTCAAACATTTTTAATCTGATCTTTTGGGAGAAACCTCCTACAACATTAAACCAGATGAAACCATTTACTGATGTTATAAATTCCATAAAATGGTGTCAATCTGCCATGGAGATAATTTTCATGGGAGACCCTGTGTCTTCTGAGCATATTTATGTATTCTGTTTTCTCTCACAAAGGATTTTACAGAAGTAAACATAATTGTGGCATAGAACATGTTCCAGGTTTGATAAGCTACAATGTTTAATGTGTCACTAAGGAATAGTTTAACATGTAAAGTTTTTGTTTTCTTTAACAACTAACAGAGTTTACTTTTCAATAGTTATGAATGTTTTTTGCTGTAAAGCTAACATAAAAATATGGAACAGCTGTTGCACTGATGACATATTTTTCCTATTCCGTTCACTGGGGACTAAGTCCACTGTTAACACTAGAAAATAATTTTACGCCCTTACATTTCTAATACACAGCATCATCTCTGCTCGACGGTGACTTTCTGCAATTATCGGCTGAAGGGACACCTGCCTAGCGCACATTTAACGGTTGTGCAGCTGGCAGCAAAAAAAGATTCATAATACTCATAATCAGCTAGAGTTTTATGCTGTTCATAAATTATGCATTGTTGGAAGATCTTATTGATGTGTGTGTTTGATTTCCATTTTAATTGTGCGCAGGTGTGAAAACAAATCATTTATATTCTAAAGATCAAAAGAAAAAAGATCAGCAAAATATTGTTTTCATTATAATGCTGAGAGAATTGGGTCTCCTCCTAGAATCAAATAGATTACAACAAGTTCCAAGATAGAGTTCTGATAGGAATAGTTTCCAAAGATTTGAACTTGGTATCAAATAAGGTTTCAGAAAATAAATGGAAAATATTTAAAGGGAAATGAAACCCACATTTTTCCTTTCGTGATTCACAGTGCATTAAATTTTAAATAACTTTCTAATTATTTCTATTACCAAATTTTATTCATTCTCTCAGTATCTTTTGTTGAAAAACAGGGATGTGAGTGCAGGAGTGTGCATGTGTCTGAAGTACTATGGGCCTGATGATTTAAAGGTCTCTGGGTTGGCAAGATTATTTATGAATGCTCGCCTTTTTCCCTGGTGGAATTATCTAAAGCCACTTTTTACTCCAAAATTGGGGTGTCTCACTAGGGGGTATATATGGGGTTGCAAGATGTCCTTCAAAAAAATACTGGACAGGCAACAGATAACTCAGAAAGTGGGGAAGGGGGTTGAAGCGTGGTAAGTGGTCCGACAAAAAAGGCACACAAATAATTTTAGATTTCTTTTTAATATATATATATATGACTGTTATGTGATGAAGAAGCCGCACCGGAACACGTGTAACTTATTTTCAAACATCACTCGGGGTGGCTCAAGGGAAATTGAGACAGCTGCAGCACAAAAAGCGGATTGGAAGTGGCGATTATTGCAACGGAGGTCACGCAGAGAATTGGTTTCACATAACCCAGGAGGTGGTGAGAGTGTATAAGGGACCCTTAGTGGAAGTATATCTTTCAGTAGGATTATCCCTAGTACCGATAACTGTGAACCTGTATATCATTGCTATATATATGACCGTATTTGCAAAGACTGCTTTCTTACAACCTACAGCTATATGTGACTGCTGAACTGTGTCCTGAGTCTAACGCCATGTGCATGAACTGCTTATACTAATCAATTGGTTCTTTTGCATTCACTATGCTCGCATGACATATCAACTAGCATATGTGTATATTGCTTGCTTTCAACTTAACTAACATTGAGCAATATGATAGACTGCTTTAATGCAAGAATGCTTGGATTACACTGACTGGTTAACAACTACGCATTGATACCAACTCACATGCATGTACTGTTTGTAATCATCTATGATTGCATTTAATTTTGTCGTTTATACCTTGCTGCTTATTGCATTATTTGCTTATTAATGTACATGACGTACAGGTACACTATTGTATCTGTCTCTCATCTTATTTGTCTGTAGTCCTTATACCATTTAGGAATGTCATACTCAATTATGACATTTTCACGATAGTGATATTGAATCTAAAATGGTATAGTTATACAGACTTTTAGTCTTTTCCTATGGCCATAGGTCTGTTTTAATTAATATTCTATGTATACATTCTATGTATATTTAGGGTATTATCTGTATGTCTTTTCTCCTATGTGTAGGTGATCAATAAATATATTTGTATTATAAATGGACATGTGCATTTGTGAATCTTTGCTGTGTATTTGGTTCTATGTATCCCCTTGGTGCTATGCTTTCCCAGTATAGATTATATTAGAATAGGATAGTGCTGGCTTTGGAATCCTAGTAATTTTCTGACTTTCTTTCTTACCTGGTATTTCTTACTGTTCTTTAGAGTAATTATTTAATTTTTTTGATTCCACCGTGCACCCTGGACTCATACATTAGTAGTCACAGGTAATCCTATCTTGGAATTTAGATTATTTCAGGTACTCTTAGAGCTGGTTTGACCAAACCAATTGGAATTTTATATATATATATATATATATATATATATATATATATATATATATACACACAGTATATATATATATATATATATATATATATATATATATATATAAGTATATATATATATTAACACATATTAATGTCATTAACAGGTTACAACAGCAAACAACAAATTGTTCAACAGATAAGTGGCACACTGTCATAGTGTTATATTGACAACTTGGTGTCAAAGATCATAATTCTTGAAGGCAGGCTGTGTTAATACACTTCTCACTGATTCCACGTGCATTCTGTTTAGTTTATCTGACCACATTGTTCATGCTACTAAACAGGCCCGGACTGAACGTCGGGCATACCAGGCAAATGCCGGTAGGCCACACGGTAGTTTAGCCCCGTCCACAGAGACCACATTATTTTATTTATTAATTATTATGTATTCAAATATAGACAATATATTATGTTAGGCTCAGGCTGCAACATATAATAACAGCCAGCGGCCACACACTGTGTGGTGGTGAGGTCAGGTGGCTGAATCACTGTGGCACTGACACACGGCCCATGGCCCGTGGCCCGGCCGCACTAGTGTAGTGGCCAGCTGGCTGCTGTGGGCATGGCTCTTTTTTCCCCTCACACACTCGCAGTCAATTCTGCATGAATGATGGCCGCAAGCGGGGCACTATTCCTATCCCGCACTTGCTTTGGGGGGCCGCCCGGGGCCTTGCATGCAGAGATGCTGTGAGGTTGAGCTGAAGGCAGCGACCTGACCCAGTTGATCAAAGAGCCTGCAGGTAATGCACACAATATTTCTGATATCACGCTTCGCTAAATTTAAAATAAAGTCACAGCAAGCTCTAGGGAGAGACACCTCAGAGAGTGTGCAGTTTATGTTAGAGTAAGAGACACCTCAATCAGACAGTGTGCAGTCTATGTAAGAGTAAGAGACACCTCAGTCACAGTATGCAATCTATGAGACACTTTAATCAGGCAGTGTGCAGTCTATGAGACACCTCAGCCAGACAGCATGCAGTCTATGTTAGAGACACCTCAGTCAGATAGTGTGCAGTCTATGAGACACCTTAATGAGGCAGTGTGCAGTCTATGAGACACCTCAGTCAGACAGCGTGCATTCTATGTAAAATACACTATAGTCTATGAGACACCACAGTGAGACAGTGTGGTCATTGAGATACCACAGTGAGACCACATGGTCTGAGACACCTCACTGAGACTGAATGCTGCCTGAGACACCTCAGTGAGACTGTGTGCTGTCTATGAGACACCTCTGTGTGACCATGTGCTGTCTATGAGACACCTCAGTGAGACCGTGTGCTCTCTATGAGACTTTTCAGTGTGACCATGTGCTGTCTATAAGACACCTCAGTGAGACTGCATGCTGTCTATGCGACACCTCAGTGTGACCATGTGTCCTCTTTTAGAAACCTCAGTGAGACTGCATGCTGTCTATGAGACACCTCAGTGAGACTGCATGCTGTCTATGAGACACCTCAGTGAGACTGTGTGCTGTCTATGAGACACCTCAGCATGTGCTGTCTATGAGACACCTCAGCCAGACAGTGTACAGTCTATGAGACACCTCAGTTTGACCATGTGCTGTATATGAGACACCTCAGTCAGACAGCGTGCAGTCTATGAGATACCTCAGTGAGACTGCATGCTCTATTTTCCCCAAAAATGCCCAGGCCTTTTTTTTTGGTCCCAGTCCAGCCCTGCCACTAAAAATACTTTCCATTCTAGAATTTAAGACAAGAATTGATGCACAGTACTGAAATAACTTTAATAAACTTGGGGCAGATTCTTGAAGAAATGCTAAAACAAGGGATGTTGTACCCTGCAGAGAATTGAATACTTCAAACAGAGCATTCACTTCATCAAATAGTGAATCAGGAGGAAGCTCTTTTTTCCAAGGTCAGCCAATTTTTTTTTTTATTTCTTCCAAGCATGGAGATTTCTTTTGATTTTCAAGACTCAAAACATTTAAAGCCCTATATATTGGATTGCCAAAAGGATACTATTTCTCTAGATAATGAAGAGCTCTTATGCAAACATCTAGCGAACCATGTCCGCCCGACATCGCTAAATGCTGATGCACCATTTTGGGTGTCTGTGGAGGATTCCTTTTAACTTTTACATTCAAGCCATTTGATAAAGGTGCCAGTTAGGCACTGAAATGTCTTGGGATTTTAACGGTTGAACCAATAAAGGTTATGTTTTATGCAAAAATCCAGAGAGTGCTGTCCCAAATCCTGATGCTTTATATATATATATATATACAGTATCTCACGAAAGTGAATACACCCCTCACATTTTTGTAAATATTTTATTATATCTTTTCATGTGACACAACTAAAGAAATGACACTTTTCTACAATGTAAAGTAGTGAGTGTACAGCCTGTATAACAGTGTAAATTTGCTGCCCCCTCAAAATAACTCAACACACAGCCATTAATGTCTAAACCGTTGGTAACAAAAGTGAGTACACCCCTAAGTGGAAGTGTCCAAATTGGGCCCAAAGTGTCAATATTTTGTGTGGCCACCATTATTTTCCAGCACTGCTTAAACCCTCTTGGGCATGGAGTTCACCAGAGTTTCACAGGTTGCCACTGGAGTCCTCTTCCACTCCTCCATGATGACATCACAGAGCTGGTGGATGTTAGAGACCTTGCGCTCCCTTATCTTCTGTTTGAGGATGCCCCACAGATGCTCAATAGTAGATATGTGTGATTCGTTTCGTTCCGAATTAGAATTCGTCTGAATTTGGTAGAATTCGGAGCTTCGGACCGATTCAAATATCCGAATGAAATGGTTTCCGAAAGAAACTAACCCGAATGTATTTGCTCCAAAATCTTCGAATTGTTCGGACGTATTCGTTGTCATTCGGATGTGTGTGGCGCATTTTTTTATTTTATTTTAGTTACATGTGACGTCACGTGACTACTAATCCGAATGCATTTGTTCCGAAATCTTCGAATCGTTCGGACGTATTCTTTTTCATTCGGATGTGTATGTCGCAGTTCGATTTTATTTTAGTTACACGTGACGTGACTACTAATCCGAATGCATGTGTTCTGAAAAATTTGAATCGTTCCAATAAATTCATTTTCATTCGGACGTGCGCGTGGCGCAGTTTTAAAATGATTTCTTAAAATAAATCTCATTATTAAATCCAAAGAACCACAAAATAGTTAGAAGAAAGTGAGATCTGAATGATTATGTAATTATTTATTGAACAAATGAAAAGATAAAATATTTATTTAGGTTTTTGGACTAGCATGGTATACTACTAACGAGTGACAACGAATCAATTCAAATTCATTAGTTTATTAAAATGAGTGTCATATATCTTCTTGTCCAATCAGATCATTCCTTTTGTTTTGGGGGTTGGATTACTGTCACAGTGATAGTTTTCTGGTCCAATAATTATATTTTTTAAATGTTGTGGGTTGGATTACTGTCACACGCAGTGCAATGTGCTATAGCTTTTCCTCAAGGGCTGTGCTTTATCTGTGCTGTTGTGTTAAGCAGAAGGCAGACATTATCAGACTTGCATTCTGTCAGCATTGTAGCAGAAGACAATCCCTGAACTTGTGAAGTTGAACAGTTACAGAAGAAGAGAAGAAGGCACAGTGTCCTAGAGATTTACTGGTCTGCATATTTTTGCTTATTATATTATTATTTTTGGCTGAAATTGTGACTCAAGGGAGAGGAGAAAGTTTTACAACAGTCAAATATATATTTCTTTATCATATAGTTCTTGCATTAATAATTGTTATTATTTTGAACTTCTAACTAGAGTACTAGTTAGTTAGTAGTTAGTTAAAAATAAATGTTATAATTGTGTACTATTGTATTGATTGTCTTGTGTGACTTTTTTGGAGTTCTATCTGTATGAGCTGAGCTGAGCTCACTGCATTTTTTTTGTTTAAGACAGAGATTTAGTTATTGCTGTGTGTGTGCTGTCTTAAACTTAGATAACAGGCACACAGGTTGGTGAATGATGATAGGATTTTTTTGATTTTTGAACACATCAGCAAAAGACACAGACATCACCCTTATTTACTCTTTCTTTGTGGATAAATCTAATTATTATTTGTTGTGTGTGTGTGTGTATGTATACTATTCATCATTGTAGATAGATATCCCCACACAGCATTTAATTACATTTTTTTTTGTTTGTTTAACTGTAGTTTAATTTATTTTCTGCGCTGTAACCTATATTACATTACAGGCACATTTGTTCTTTTTGCATAGGATTTTTTTTGTGTATGTATACTATTCATCATTGTAGATAGATATCAACACACAATTTAATTACATTTTTTTTTGTTTGTTTATCAGAGTTCTTTATTTTCTGTGCTGTAAATGTAAAACTATATTACATTACAGGCACATTTGTTCTTTTTGCATAGGATTTTCTTTGGTGTGTGTGTATGTATACTATTCATCATTTTTGATAGATATCCACACACAATTTAATTACATTTTTTGTTTGTTTATCGGAGTTCTTTATTTGCTTTGCTGTCTTCCTATATTACATTACAGGCACACTTGTCCTTTAGCATAGGTTTTTTTTTTTGGAACACATCAGCATCATCAGAAGACACGTTATCCAATCTCTATTATTGGCTAAATCTATAGTAATAATTAGTATTATTTAATTTTTCAATTTTTATTTTTTAAATATATATAATTAGTAGACAACTACCTAACTATTTATAATGGATAGTCCTCCCCCACCTCATGTTCCTCAAACAACCAGTAGCAGTGACACAGTAACCACCAGTGACAACACATGTGTGCTGTTATTGTCTGTGTCAAATCCTTCCACAGAATCCACATCCTCATTGCCAGAAACAGACATTTGTCATCCACCCTCCACACGTGAAACCTCATTTAGGTATCACAATAGACCTGAAACTACAAAGGAGAGGCAAATGAAGCAGCCTCAGGTAAATTTTATTGGTTCAAGCAGAGCTAGCAGCAGCAGTAGTCAAAGCACTCGTAGACTCACTAGCGGTAGTACTAGTAGTCATCTGAGTCCACCCTCTAAATTTCAAAGGGCTGTAAGTAAAAATTCATGTTCACAATCCTCTAGCAGGGTTGATAGGTCCTCCTCTGAGACCAGGAAGCAGTCCGCATGTCGGCGGCGTCTTAATTTTCCAGAGCTTCCCCCCAAAACAACTAGTACAATCACTAGTGCCAGTTGTGTCACCACCTCTGCTATGTCCAGTTCTAGTACCGTGTTGCCAACTAAAATGTTTTACAGTAGAAGCCAAACAGTACCAATGCAGGCTTTTTCCAGTGAACATTCATTTAAGCAGCCCAAACGTGAAGTATTTGAGTATGAGGAAGAAAAAATTTCTCATGCTGATACTGCCGCCACCACCACTGCTACTGCCAGTGCCAACATTACTGATAGCCCATCTGCTATTGATATATGTGAAGAGGGCACCAGTAGTCACCATGGAGAAGAGGGCTCCCCAACATATCTCGCTAGTGATAAATCCATGTTTACTGACATGGACGAATCAGCATCATCTTATAATTTTGAACCAGATGATCAAATTCACTATTCACTTACCCAGCATTCACAGTATTCTATAGATTTGTATTCCTCTCCGTCTCCAACATCGTCACCACGAGTGTTACCGAGCTCTCCAATAGCTTGTGTTGAGTCTCCCAGCCAGATTGTAGTTAGTGCACCCGCCACTACTGGTAGGCCACTAACCTCCTCCATTCCCACCATTCCTTCAATGTTTAGGCCTCCTCCTGTTACATCACAGAGAGAAGTCCATGCGAATAACAAAAACAAAAGAAGTTGCTACAGCATGTACGGCCAAAGAAACTGTCACAAAAGATTCTTCACTGCACAGTGGCAAAGGTACCCGTCGTGCACAAGTGTAGGAGCATTTTGAGGCTATTGGTGATGGTAGCCAAGCCAAATGCAAATTGTGTGGTAGGGAAGTCAGCCGGGGTAGAGTGTTGGGGCATCTGACCAATTCAAGAATGAACCAACACCTTCGCACCCATCACAAGCCAGTGGTGTTAAGGGAAGAAAGTGGTGTCTCTGCTCCAGCCAGCACTACTAGGGGAACTACTACTAGCAGTGTCCCAGTCACCACCAGTAGGAATCACAAGGGGCATGGTGGCCATGCCTCTTCTGGTGCAGCTGCTATCTGTGTCAGCCAACATCCCATGAAATCCACCCAGCCCACAATGGAGCAATTTGGTGTATTTCATTCCAGTCGGATGTCAAGACAGCAGTTGCGAAAAATTACACGCCTCATTGGCCAGCTCATAGCGGTTGGAGGGGCTCCTTTTAATATGGTGGAAGGCGACCCCTTTAAACAACTTATGGAGTCAGTTGCACCCCATTATAAAGTTCCTGCTTGTACCACATTCAGTAGATCTGTAATTCCCTCACTTTACCGATTATGCATTGTTGTTTTGAAGGAGGAGCTGGTAAAGGCTGCTGGACAGACATTTTGGAATCACAGGCTCTTTCCTCAGATTGATACAATTGATATATAAAGAGCCTCAGGCAAATATCTTGATAAATGGAAATATAACACAAAACTTTACTTTACAGAAAGGAACCAGACAAGGGTGTCCGTTATCCCCTTATTTATTCAACTTAGCGATTGAACCTCTAGCGATACTACTGAGAAAGGAAATAGATGGGATTTGGCTAGGGAAGAGAAGAACTACGCTTTTATTATACGCTGATGATTTACTGGTCTTCTTAAGAGATACTCAAAAAAATATTCCTCTGTTAATTCAAATTCTAGATGAATTCGGTAAGTTTGCAGGTTATAAAGTAAATATCAATAAATCAGAGATTTTCTGGTTAAAAGAAAAAGCAGATGGCTATAAGAATGCGCCATTTAAAAATGCAAATGGTAAATTAAAATATCTAGGCATTGTATTATCTAGAGACCCTGAAAACTGGTATGCATTAAATTACCCTCAAATTTGGGCAAAATTGTCTAAGGATATGGCCAGATGGGCCAATTTCCCACTGACTTTGTCGGGTAAAATAAACTTAATTAAAATGGTCCTATTTCCTAAAATCCTGTACCTACTACAAAATTTACCCATATTTATTAATCGTAAAGATATAACATCATTCAAGCGGGATGTTTTAAAATTTTTATGGGGCAACAAACGTAAAGCGATTGCATTACATAATTTGTCACTATTTAAAACAGGGGGTGGTTTATCTTTTCCAGACATAGAGCTATATAATCTATTATGTATAGGCAAATTCGCATTAGAATGGCTAACAGAGGCAAATTACGTTGCCACAAATGACATAGAAGAATTCTTAGTGGCCCCATATGGCTTAAAAGCTTTACTACATTACAAAGGGAAGTTGCCAGACAAAGTTAAAAAATTATCCACTGTTAAGAATATAATTATCGCATGGCATAAGTTGCTGAAATTGTTACGAGCTAGCCCGGAATATTCAAAATATTTGACTATAGTGGGGAACCCCAATTTTATACCAGCAATTGAGTCAAAAGTCTTTCATAGATGGAAGAGGAAGGGTCTAACTTTCATACAACAATTGCAAGACAGGGACACTAAAACTTGTAGAACGTTTCAGGATCTAAGAAGTGAGTTTGGAATCCCAAATAATGAATTTTACGTGTACCTGCAAATACGGCATTTTCTAGAAACTTTTAACAAAGAATCTATACGAGAGGGTTTAGGCGAAAAGATGAATATGGTAGTGAATATGTATAGTCAAGGAAACTACTCCATTTCCTTTTGGTATAAGATAATCAAAAAGTCTCAAGAAACAACAAGAATAGGGGCTTTAGCAGCAAGCTGGCGACAGCCAGTCATGAGACTACAAAAAAGTTTCAATTTAGTAGACAAAGCAACACTAGCAATAGGTTGGAGAGAGTCGCATATGAAAGTGATAAATAAGGTATATATTACACCTGCCGTAAAAGCCAAATGGGATAAAAATAGCGAAAATAAATGTACTAGATGTAGCTTCCCTTTAGCGGATTTGACCCATTGTCTGTGGTCCTGCCCAAAGATTAAAAATTTTTGGAGTAGGTTGAATTTCTGGTTGAATAGAATTAACGAGAAAAAGATTAAATTAGAAAAAGAGGATATAATCTTTATGTACCAAACTCCCAGACAACAGATTAATTTTAAATTTGTGAATACAGTAATATTAATAGGAAGGTCATTAATCCTGAAATATTGGAAGTCCATGAAAGCCCCCAGTTTAACAGAATGTATTAACAAAATTAAGGGACAATTAATAGTGGAGCAATTTGATACGACAGTTAATTCGGAAACGCAGATAAAACGCTTCCTTGATAAGTGGAAGAGATTTATACAGGCTTTCCCGGAAACGGAACAGAAACGGTTAATATACCCTTTTCGGGAGTCAGTAACATTGCTCAATGCGATTGCTAGAGAGGAATTTCCCAATTTGAATTAACTCTGGGGGGTCCCTCCCCTCTCTTTTCCAGTTGTGGGGTGTTTTTTTTTTTTTTTTTTTTTTTTTTCTCTCTCTCTCTCCTTCTCTCGCCCTCTTTTTCTTTGTTGATTGTATATAACGGTAACTATGTATGCAAAATTGAAGCATGAAAATTATATTTGCAACAAGAATGTGATGATTGCCTTGTATGGCGAATTGTTTATTTTGTTTTCAGGATGTCGGGAATGCCCTGACATGTTTGTATTTGTTATTTTATGTATAATAAAACTTTAAAAAAAAAAAAAAAAAAGGGAAGAACATGGTGTCTCTGCTCCAGATTGCACTACTAGGGGAACTACTACTAGCAGTGTCCCAGTCACCACCAGTAGGAATCACAAGGGGCATGGTGGCCATGCCTCTTCTGGTGCAGCTGCTATCTGTGTCAGCCAACATCCCATGAAATCCACCCAGCCCACAATGGAGCAATTTGGTGTATTTCATTCCAGTCGGATGTCAAGACAGCAGTTGCGAAAAATTACACGCCTCATTGGCCAGCTCATAGCGGTTGGAGGGGCTCCTTTTAATATGGTGGAAGGCGACCCCTTTAAACAACTTATGGAGTCAGTTGCACACCATTATAAAGTTCCTGCTTGTACCACATTCAGTAGATCTGTAATTCCCTCACTTTACCGATCATGCATTGTTGTTTTGAAGGAGGAGCTGGTAAAGGCTGCTGGACAGTCAGTGCACTTCACCACTGACCTATGGAGTGCTCCTAGTGGCCAACATGCCTTCCTGTCTTTGACGGCACATTGGTGGCTGCCAAATGTGTCACCTCACCACCAGTTATATCAGCCAAAAGTTCAGGCTCAAAAACCTCAGACTTAGTGACTGGTGCAGTAGCCAAGGGGTACCGCTCCTTTCTCCGGCATGCTGAGGTGATGGATCATCAGCACACCTCACAGAACATCCTACATGCACTGAATAATATGGTGGCTCAGTGGCTAGGAGAGCAGGCAGGGACAAAGGCACAAATTGGTTTTGTTGTCACCGATGCGGCAGCCAATATGCTAAAGGCACTACGGGATGGCGGGTTTGTGGGTATATGCTGTTCGGAACATGTACTGCATCTTGTTGTTAAGGCTGCCCTCGATCACGACACCGGAAGGTTGGCAATACTTTTGGAGTGTTGCCGAAAAATAGCTGGCCACTTCCATCATAGTGTCAAAGATAGCCATCTCCTTAGGCAGGAACAGAAAAATTTTGGACTTGCAGAGCACCGGCTCAAACAAGATGTGAGTACTTGATGGAACTCCCCATTAGATATGCTGGAGCATATATTAGAACAGCAAAAGGCAATCCATGCAATGGCATACAAACATTCCATTGGCATTGACAGACCACTGGGCAGGGATGACTGGGCCATGATTGAACAGGTAGTGGCAGTCCTCACACCTTTTCGGGCGGTGACAGAAAATTTAAGTCAAGAGAACGCTAGCCTGGCACAAGTCATTCCCCTCTTTACTCACCTCTCGAACCTATTAGATAATTTCCTTACTAATAGGGAAGTATTGCCTGGTGGTAATCTTCATGATGATGTTGCTGCCCTTGTAAGGAGGTTGAAGGAGCAACTGACTCGGCGCGTAAAAGAGTGCATCGACATTAGCCCTGACTACATGCTAGCCACACTTTGTGATCCTAGAGTAAAGGGAAAGATAGCACTCCGTACAAATAGCTTGACCTCATGGAGGGACAAATTGATACAGAGGGTGAGTGATAGACAAAAAAAAATGTCACCTGTAGAGGAAGATGAAGAGATGACAGAGTCTGATAGTGATACTCTTTCACCTAAAACCAAAAGCTCTAGCACTGCTGCTTGTCCTCGTCCCACCACAGCAGCTACTTTTTGAGCTGATACACTGGGCACATTGGTTGGAGACATTAGAGATCCCCCGATGAAAGAGAGCAATGCTGCCGACATGGTTAAGCTTTACCTATCTCAACCTCCCCTGCCCCCCAGTACAGATCCATTGACATTTTGGGATGAAAAGAGGTATTTGTGGCCTGTCCTGTCTGTGGTAGCCCAAGAGCTAGTTTCCTGTCCCCCAACCAGCGTCCACAGTGAACGTGTATTTTCAATCACAGGAAATACACTTTCACCTCATTGTTCACAGTTGTCCCCCCAGCTCCTGGAGCAGATCACATTTTTAAAAATAAATCTACCAAAGCTGGGTTACCCAGCTCTCAGCTTTGATTCTGATTAAAAAGTGGATATAATCTCCTGCTGACCCACTTGTGCAGTGTGCCAGTCAGTACTGGACTGCGAATTAAAATCATCCCTGGAAAATTGGGCGAACAGCCCTATTTTCCGTTCACTCAGTATAATGCACACATTCAATTTTTCTCAAAGGTGATATTACTGGGATACTCCTTCCCCCCAATATTTAGTTTCAGAATTATAGTATATTATTTTTTAATTAATTTTTTCCCCATATTCTTGCTATATGCACTGTAAAGCCCAATTACATCCATTAATCAGCACTTTAAATTGTAGCTTTTCTAGCCATAGCTGCTGCCGCCCACCAATACATTTACTGGTATCCCGTTAGGCTAATCCGGCTTTGCTGGTTGTCATTACATGACAAATCATCATGGCTCCTAAAGCAAAAGATCTCTTATTTTGATGATATTTTGTAGTTAGCTAGATATATTTTATTCCCACTACAGCAGAGTATTCATCCAAAAATGTAAAACAAATTCCAAATAATTTAAACTTAAAAGCTAAGGCCAAAAAATACAATTATTTTGATTTATATTAGTAATTTGAAGGTAACGTCATGTGACCTTCAACCTTAAATATTTCATAATAAACATTGAAATGTTATGTGATGATTTGTCATTGAATGGCGACCAAAAAATTACTTTCTATGTCACAGCGATTTTACTTCCCAAGGGTGTGATGGTTGATTTTATTACAATTTCAACTTTGTATTAACTTTCTTTATATTTTTTGTTATTATTTTTTTTTTTATATCTTGATTTAGCCTAAACAAGCTTGCTCAAGCATTTGTATTAGTGTATCCATTTTTTTTAAATTGTTTATAATTAATAAGTGCACCTTAATCATAATTTTACAATTGTTAACACATATTTACACGTTACACGAAAAGTTTCTGTTGTAAGCATTGTCACACATTAGTTACAGTTCGAGTTAAGCCACATTTTTTTTTATTAGTTAGTGGGAGTTTTGGAGACTGTTATCCAAAATTATTGTCTTAATTTTTAATAAAAAAAACTTTGAATTCTAACTATGAATAATATTTTTGAGCACTAAGAAAAAATATTAGTGCTACAAACAAATATAGATTTAACAATCAGCCAGCTGCTACCATACGCAAAAAAATACGGTTAATCTCTAGGACAGTGTTGTCAATCTGGAAGTCTGCTCCTTATAAGAAGTTAATAAAATAATAATTTTAATGCTTTGCACAGAGGCACAAACAAGTGAGTGACTTTTAAATTTACCACTTAATCCACATTCCATCATTTATTTCCATTTATTAATAAAATATTCTGTTTCTTTCTAATATTTTTAAGAGAATACTAAAGAAAAACTGTAGACTTGACTTTGAGGGAGGAGACAGACCTTAAAAAAGAGGATGCTACATGGAGTTCACGGGTAAGTATTATCAATACATGTGTACTTCTAAATAATTTTTATTAAACCGGCATGGAGTGCTCATAAAGAAGGTTTTAATTTAATTTTCAATTGAAACCTCTGTAAAATAATAAGTATCACAGCTAGTAATTTTGAGACATAAAATTAAGTAATATAATAAACTTCTATCTATGTTTCATGTGATGAAACATTGTGTTGATTTAGATAAATTGCATCCAAAATGGATTCGTGCATGTGATCTATTGCTTGCCTCTGTTCTTTGTTGACACGGGCTAATGCCCTCTCTATGTGTCTATGTAAATCCTTTCTCATATTGTTGACCGCTTTTGTCAATTTTTTTGTTGCAAGTAAATTTTCAAGAAGTAATTCTTCTGTCCGGCTATACCGATGTTGTGTTTCCGGTTCTGTTGGCTTGTCTTGTTCCAGTTGAGGTGGTTGATTCTGGGCTGTCTGCTCATCCACAATGGGGGCATGATGTTCTGTTGATGGTTGGACAACGCTGACAGATGACGATGGTGAGAAGCATGTTTGTTCAATATTTACTACAGGACTTTCCTCTACACTAATAACAGGTGAATGCAGTTGACTGCTATGGCTTCCACCTGCAGACATGCCTCGTAGTTCTGAAATAGATGAAACAGTAATCAAATGTTATTTTGTTGTATGAAAACCAATGTATTTGTGGACATGTTGTACAGACATAGAAAGACTCTCGCTAAAAGATTTCTTCCATAATATCTAAGAAAAAGACAGCAACAGACTATCCACAAACTTTTATTATACATTATTCGCTCAAATATATTTTAATATCCAGGATTGACAGATTTTATCTCTCTGTCTAATCTAAATAAAAGTTATATTCAATTAACAAATTTATTTGTAGAAAAATTGCGTAATTAATCATTTGTAGCTGATTATTTTTGCTATAGTAAAAGCTTAATTACATAAAATGTCCAGATAATTATTGCCTGTCTTGTTTGTTTATATTTTCAGTTTGTTATAACTTACGTGGAGGAGTAGTGGGCATCTCTCCACTTCCAGAGGCTGCTACTGGTGGGATCTGAATCCGAGTTACTAACACTGTTAAATATAGAATAAAATCAGCACAAGCCAAGGTATACTAAATTATAGATAATAAGTTTGTGTGAAGACATCAATATTTATTTTGAATATTAAATTTTTTTTTAAATGGTAAAGCATAGCAAAAAAAAATTATTTAATGAAAAGGTGAATAGTGTGCCATACATTTGGCTGAGAATGGTCAGCTGATAGTCGCAACAAGTCGATGGACGGCAGAATCATTATCAGGCTGATGAAAGTCATTATATGAAAATCGCGATACAATGGATAATAAAACAAATATTTGACTTTCAATATTTTGAAAGAGCAGGAAATATAAAGCAGCATTATAAATTTATAGTCCTATCATAACATTTGTTTTGTTGTCTTCTTATTATTGTTATTTTATAAATCAAGAATGTAAGCAAGCACTATGCCGCTATGCATGGTTTGGAAAGAAAAAAAATAAACGAGGACCAGGCTTACATTATTGGTTTGTAAAATAAAGATAATAATAGAACAAAGAAAAATTGAGTATCAAATAATTGAGTAGATTAATTTGCTGTTCTAGCAGATTCTAGTATGAAATCATGAAAGAAAAATGTTTGGTTCATTATATCTTTAAGCACAACACTTGATCATGGAAAGTAACTTGCCAAGAAAAAGGTAACAGGGCTAGTTAACTGGGACAGGATACATTTTGAATGTAATACTCTGGGAGTAGATATCTAATCTTCAATCCATTTTTTTTTCTAAAACCGATGTTTGTACTAGGTTTTTTATTTAGGTACTTACCACCAGAACTAGGCTGAGGCGTGCTTGGGGCTGATCGCCCTGCAGAGTATTTTCGGTGATCTGGAAAATATCAAGGATAAGAGACAGGTAAGTCTAACACGTGTATTAGTGAACAATAGTTATTAGTGATGGGCTAGGGAACTGGGACAGGGTACTATTTGAATGTAATACTCTGGGAGTAGAAATCTAATCTTCAATCCATTTTTTTTTCTAAAACCTATGTTTGTATTCCTTATTTAGGTACTTGCCAGAACTAGGCTGAGACGTGCTTGGGGCTGATCGCCCTGCAGAGTATTTTCGGTGATCTGGAAAACATCAAGGATAAGAGACAGGTAAGTCTAACACGTGTATTAGTGAACAAAAGTTATTAGTGATGAATGAATCATAATTTTAAAAAAAAACCTATACAGGCCAGGTAGTGAAATATATATAGAAAATCTTGTCAGCAGCCCATAATAGGCATTTAAATGTGATGGTCGATTTTTTATATTTTAAATATTTGAAGTCACATTACAGAAAAAAGGATGCAAAGGCCACAGCGTATAAAATTCAGGTATTGGTGAGGAAGGGAAAGACAAAAAAAAGGGCCTTGGGAGGGAAAGAGAAGAAAGGTGACATGAGGAAAAAGGATATAGAGGAACAACAAATGAAGGGGCATAGGGGAGTGAGGGGAACACAACAGAAGGGCCATGGTGAAGGAGAAGGATGATATATATATATATATATATATATATATATATAATAACTAGTATTTATATAGCGCCTTTCTCACAGTGGGACTCACTCTTGAAGTGCATTTTCAGCGCTCGCTCTCAAAATTAAAAAAAATCGGCAGGTGAATAGTTATAGTTGTTATTATTAAGAAATTTAATGGTAGTTATTTGAGCGACATCAGAAGGATTAAGGGCTGAGTTGGCCCTGCTGGGATTTGAACCTTTATATCTTTGAACAGGCTTTTGTAGTCAGGGCATTTTGACAATCGAGCTACCTCACCGGCCTTATATAAAGTGTGATTTTGATTCTGTCATATACAACTATGCCAGATGCATTCATATTGCATCTTTCACATACACAATTCACATACACAAGAAATGTATGTGGATGATGGAAATTGAGTTATGACATATGTGTATGTAACTATGTATGCTGCCTAGAATGCAACTCCCGTCATACATGATTTTTGCCTTACAAATATGGGTCTTTCTTTATTTGTTTAAAACAACAAAAAAAAAAAAGTAAATTGTAATAGCTAAAGGATAAATCGATTGTCTTGTCTTCCACTTTATTCCCTTTTTTTTTTTTTTTATATTTCCACACCCATGCAAAGTAATCAAAGTAATCATATATTTAATTTTACTCACCAGCTCTCTTTTGCCTGACAGATTTGTCTCTCCTACTTGAGCTTCCGTCACCAGTGACAACAGACTCTTCAAGAAGCTTGTCCCGCACCTCCATCTCCCAACTGTTGAAACGCACTCTCTTTGTGGAGTGCATCAATGACATCTTCTTTTTGACAATTGCCCTGCAATCATAATACCTATAAATCAAATAAAAACATATTTTTGGTTAGAAAATAATAAAAAAAAAAAAAAAAATTGAAAAACTATACTGACTTTATTTGAAAATAAGGATTTCTTAGATTTTGCATCTGATACATCCAAAGAATACCAGCGGAGCTATTGGAAATGACTGACAGTGCCTGACCTTTACCACAGATTTTTATAGTTTTAAAAAGTTAGATTATAGAGATGGATAGATTAATAGAAATACATATATATATATATATATATATATATATATATATATATATATATATATATATAAATAAATAAATATATATATAAATTCACAGGTTATTGTTGTTTTATATGCATGTAAAATTTAGTTATGTAACAAATAATTTTTAATTTTTTTTTTAAAGTTAGTACAGTGTTTGCTTATCTGGTATACATTGAAATGGACTATAAAGTCAAAATAAAGTTTTATGATTCTGAATCAGCTAGATCAGATAATTGGAAAGTTAAGGGGACATGAAAAGAAAACCAAATATTTTGCCTGATTCAGATAGAGGATATCATTTAAAAAAAAAATTTGCATTTACTTTGATTTTCTAATTTATTTCATTCTCTTGGTATCATTTATTGAAGGAGCAGCAATGCATGAATAATTTCTAACAAAACACCTGGATGAGCCAATCAAAATTGAAATATATGTATATGCACTGTGCAGCCACCAATCAACAGCGAGAAAATAGCTTCTCTGCTGCTCCAAAGCTTGCCTAGAAAAACATTTCAACAAATGATAACAAGAGAAGGAAGATAATCAAATAATATACGTTATTTTGAAAGTTATTAAAATTGAATTATCTATATGAATCGTGGAAGAAACATTGATTCATGTCCTTTTAAGTATATACATTTAATAATTTACTTCATTTATATAAATTTACAGTCTTTTTATGTAATAACTTCCTGAGCATGTGCAGAAGCTCACAGGGTATACATATAGGGCATATTTATCAAGGTCTGGCGGATCTGATCCGACAGTGCGGATCAGGTCCGACAGACCTCGCTGAATACGGCGAGCAATACGCTCGACCTATTCAGCATTGCACAAGCAGCTCACAAGAGCCGCTGGTGCAACGCAGCCCCTGCATACTCGCGGACAATAGGACGCCAGCAGGAGGGTGTCAATCAACCCGATCGTACTTGTTGCAAGTTTTGTCCGCCTGCTCAGAGCAGGCGGACAGGTTATGGAACAGTGGTCTTTGTGACCACTGCTTCATAACTACTGTTTCTGGTGAGCCTGCAGGCTCGCCAGAAACACGGGGCATCAAGCTCTATTCGGAGCTTGATACAACATATGCCCCATAGTCTGTGATTGGATGATATCTGTCACATATACAGGTGACCATAAACAAATAATTGGTATAAAAATAATTATATACATTTTAATGAAGTGTTAGAATTGCATTGTATTTTTATTAGCTATAGCTACTTCTTAATTATGTTATTTATTAAACAGCATGAGCGGTCCTTTAACAATAAGATATTTATATTATAAGGACAGGTATGTTTAGCTGATGCTGTCATGCACATACTAGAGAGTGAGACTGCAGCATGAGCGGTCCTTTAACAATAAGATATTTATATTATAAGGACAGGTATGTTTGGCTGATGCAGTCATGCACATACTAGAGAGTGAGACTGCAGCATGAGCGGTCCTTTAACAATAAGATATTTATATTATAAGGACAGGTATGTTTGGCTGATGCTGTCATGCACATACTAGAGAGTGAGACTGCAGCATGAGCGGTCCTCTAACAATAAGATATTTATATTATAAGGACAGGTATGTTTGGCTGATGCTGTCATGCACATACTAGAAAGAGTGAGACTGCAGCATGAGAAAAACATACCTGGACTTAAAAAATATTACAACCAACGCTGAATGTGCAGTGGAGAGTAGAGGAAACTGCGCAAGAAAAGCATGAGGACGGCGCTGCTCAAAGTGAATTTGATAATAAATTGATAAGTAAAACATTTTTTATAAATGAATATTTAAAGGCACATTGAAAACAATTTTTTTCTTTCACGATTCAGGTAGAGCATGGAATTTTAATAAAATTTAAAATTTAATACTATTATTTTTTTTCCTTTAGTCAGTCTCCTTGGAGCTTGATTTGAAAAAGAAGGAATGTAATTGTAAAGCTTAAGAAATGGAACAATTTTTGGTTCAGCATCTTGGATAGCGATTGCTTATTGGTGGCAACATTTAGCCAACAATCATCAAGCACTACCCAGGTACTGACCCAAGGATGGGCTGGCTCATAGGCTTACATTCATTCTTTTTCCAATAAAGATAGTTACCAAGGGGTTAATTTATCAAGCTCAATACGGGGCTTCATGCCCCTGAGGCTCGCCTATGAAGCAGCTGTCATTTATCGATGTGCGGCGGACATAATACGCTACATCGTATCATTTCCCCTCGCACATTAATAAAATAAAATAAAATAAAATACCTACAATTATCTACAATTAAACCTAACACTACACTATCAATAAATAAATTAAATACAATTCCTACAAATAAATACAATTAAATAAACTAACTAAAGTACAAAAAATAAAAAAGAACTGTTACAAAAAATAAAAAAATATTTACAAACATTAGAAAAAAATTACAACAATTTTAAACTAATTACACCTACTCTAAGCCCCCTAATAAAATAACAAAGACCCCCAAAATAAAAAAATGCCCTACCCTATTCTAAATTACAAAAGTTCAAAGCTCTTTTACCTTACCAGCCCTTAAAAGGGCCCTTTGCGGGGCATGCCCCAAAGAATTCAGCTCTTTTGCCTGTAAAAAATAAACATACAATACCCCCCCCCCAACATTACAACCCACCACCCACATACCCCTAATCTAACCCAAACCCCCCTTAAATAAACCTAACACTAAGCCCCTGAGCTGTTCCGATCAGCCAATAGAATGCGAGCTCAATCTGATTGGATCAGCCAATCGGATTGAACTTGATTCTGAGTGGCTGATTCCATCAGCCAATCAGAATTTTCCTACCTTAATTCCGATTGGCTGATAGAATCCTATCAGCCAATTGGAATTCGAGGGACGCCATCTTGGATGACGTCATTTAAAGGAACCGTCATTCGGCTAGTAGGCGTCGCTTGAAGAGGTTGGAAAGAAGAGAAGAAGATGGCTCCGCTCCGCTCCGGAAGAAAGAAGATTGAAGATGCGGCTTGATAGAAGACTTCATCCCGATGATGGACTTCCGACTTCATCCCGATGATGGATTTCTTCAGCCGCCGCTTGGATCCAGACTTCAGCCCGAGGATGGACGTCACTTTTCAGCCCCCCCCGCTTGGGCTTGGATCAAGACTTCGGACCCTCTTCTGGACCGATCGGTGAACCCGGCGAGGTGAAGACAAGGTAGGAAGATCTTCAGGGGCTTAGTGTTAGGTTTATTTAAGGGGGGTTTGGGTTAGATTAGGTGTATGTGGGTGGTGGGTTGTAATGTTGGGGGGGGTATTGTATGTTTTTTTTTTACAGGCAAAAGAGCTGAATTCTTTGGGGCATGCCCCGCAAAGGGCCCTTTTAAGGGCTGGTAAGGTAAAAGAGCTTTGAACTTTTGTAATTTAGAATAGGGTAGGGCATTTTTTTATTTTGGGGGTCTTTGTTATTTTATTAGGGGGCTTAGAGTAGGTGTAATTAGTTTAAAATTGTTGTAATTTTTTTCTAATGTTTGTAAATATTTTTTTATTTTTTGTAACTTAGTTCTTTTTTATTTTTTGTACTTTAGTTAGTTTATTTAATTGTATTTATTTGTAGGAATTGTATTTAATTTATTTATTGATAGTGTAGTGTTAGGTTTAATTGTAGATAATTGTAGGTATTTTATTTAATTAATTTATTGATAGTGTAGTGTTAGGTTTAATTGTAACTTAGGTTAGGATTTATTTTACAGGTAATTTTGTTATTATTTTAACTAGGTAACTATTAAATAGTTATTAACTATTTAATAGCTATTGTACCTGGTTAAAATAATTACAAAGTTGCCTGTAAAATAAATATTAATCCTAAAATAGCTACAATATAATTATAATTTATATTGTAGCTATATTAGGGTTTATTTTACAGGTAAGTATTTAGCTTTAAATAGGAATAAGTTATTTAATAAGAGTTAATTTATTTTGTTAGAATAAAATTATATTTAACTTAGGGGGGTGTTTGGGTTAGGGTTAGAATTAGCTTTAGGGGTTAAAAATTTATTAGAGTAGCGGTGAGCTCCGATCGGCAGATTAGGGGTTAATACTTGAAGTTAGGTGTCGGCAATGTTAGGGAGGGCAGATTAGGGGTTAATACTATTTATTATAGGGTTATTGAGGCGGGAGTGAGGCGGATTAGGGGTTAATAACTTTATTATAATAGCGGCGCGGTCCGGTCGGCAGATTAGGGGTTAATAAGTATAGGTAGGTAGCGGCGACGTTGTGGGCAGCATATTAGGGGTTAATAAATATAATATAGGGGTCGGCGGTGTTAGGGGCAGCAGATTAGGGGTTCATAGGGATAACGTAGGTGGCAGCAGTGTGCGGTCGGCAGATTAGGGGTTAAAAAAATTTAATAGAGTGGTGGCGATGTGGGGGGACCTCGGTTTAGCGGTACATAGGTAGTTTATGGGTGTCAGTGTACTTTAGAGCACAGTAGTTAAGAGCTTTATGAACCGGCGTTAGCCCAGAAAGCTCTTAACTACTGACTTTTTTCTGCGGCTGGAGTTTTGTCGTTAGATTTCTAACTCTCACTCCAGCCACGACTCTAAATACCGGCGTTAGAAAGATCCCATTAAAAAGATAGGATATGCAATTGACGTAAGGGGATCTGCGGTATGGAAAAGTCGCGGCTGGAAAGTGAGCGTTAGACCCTTTAATGACTGACTCTAAATACCGGCGGTAGCCCAAAACCAGCGTTAGGAGCCTCTAACGCTGGTTTTGACGGCTACCGCCCAACTCTAAATCTAGCCGTTAGAAAGTTGATAAAAAAAAAACATTGATGCTCTATCGGAATCATGAAAGAAATAATTTGGGTTAAGTGTCCCTTTACGTTTGAATCTGACTTTGTGCCCCATAAAGTTGATTAAAGTTTATCCCTTGCCTTTATTTATAAATCATGAGAAGACAAATATATACAATCCAAAAAATGAATATATTTGGTATTCGTTGGGCAAAGTTTCCATCTTTAATTCTGTAAATATTATAAAAAAGGCCTTAAATGGATAATAAATAGTAAACACAAACATTTTATTTAAAGATAGAGATAAAAATTTAAACTATTATATAATTTAATAGTAAGTCATTATTTCTTCATTCACATGGAATCTTTATTTGAAAGCAGGAATGAGCATTTTTTAGGTGCAGAACCTGGGTTGCACTTGCTTATTGGTTTGTTAAATGTTGCCACCAATCTCAAAAGCTCGCCAGGGTACTAAAACAAAAAATGGCCAGGCTCTGTCCTGTCCTTAACTTATCAAACTACAATTTCAAATAAAGATAACAAGAGAAAAAAGACAAATTCATAATAAAATAGGAGTAATTTAGAAAGTTGATTAAAAAATAAATGCCCTAGCAGAATCATGAAATCAATTTTCAGAGTTTACTATCCCTTTAAGCTTGACTTACATTCCTGCTTTTTCAAATAAAGATGCCATGACAATGAAAAATAATATTAATTGAATGTATTTCTTTAGTTTACACATTTTGGCCTGTGTAGTATGTACACACAGGCTAACACACACTAGAGTTAGTTTTTTACTATAAAAGAATTTTTGTTTTGAAAACTTACCGGTGCTTGACACAGGTGGCTGTCCGCTCCACTGCTCCAACTGCGAAGAGAGCATCACGAACAGTGTTTCATGCCGCTTGCTTGGCCGAGGAGGAAACACTTGACGAAAACACAGCAGCAGACACTAGACACAAATTTTCATCTGCTGTAAACATTGGCCCTCTATGCCTTGGTGATGTGACACGCTCTTCAGCAGCACTAGAGTCAGACTCCTCAGAGGAACTTGTAAGTGGCCTCCTCCTCTTACAATGTTTTTTGGCACTGGTGTGCTTACCATGCCTCTCCTTGTCCCTACCTACCCTCTCCCTAGTACTACCAAGGTCCCTAAGCCTATGATGAATCCTCCTATGCCTATCCCTACCTCTATCACTATCCCTATTATTATTACTAGTACTCTCCATAGCTCCACGGTCCATATCCCTACGTCCACTATCACTACCTCTATTACTCTCCCTAGCTACACTGTCCCTATCTCTACTGTCCCTATCACCTCCATGAACAATACCAATTTCTCTACAAGACATTCTCTCTCCAACAAACTGCTCTCTTCAACTCACAAAAATTATAAGAATCAGATATTAGTTACATGGGTGTGGCTATAGTGTGCAGGAGTGATGCAAGCATAATTGTCAACCAGGCTGCCTGATTGGCTGCACAGTGCACACACACTGCACACTGCACAGTCTAAATAATTATAAAGATAATGTTTAAATGACATATTACATTTATTTATTATTAATATATTACAGTCATTTAAAAGTGGAATACAATACATTTCATTTATGAATAATATTTGATATGATTAAATAATATCTAATTGATTAGAAAAACAAATCGAATGTATCCGAAATAACCGAACCGTATACGAAATTAAAAAAACTTCATAAATTACTATTCGGACCGAAATTAAATTTGGACCGAAATTACGTATCGGTCCGAAATTACGATACGGTCCGAAATTTGAATGGCAGTTTCGAATGAATCCGAAAAAACAAATTAACTAAATTACGAATGTTACCGAAAAGAATAAGTACGCATACCGAATTAATTTGACCGAACCGAGACGAAAAAAAAAAACTACTCGAAACGAAACAAAACAAATTTTTCGACCGCGCACATGTCTACTCAATAGGGTTTAGGTCTGGAGACATGCTTGGCCAGTCCATCACCTTTACCCTCAGCTTCTTTAGAAAGGCAGTGGTCGTCTTGGAGGTGTGTTTGGGCTGATTATCATGTTGGAATACTGCCCTGCGGCCCAGTCTCCGAAGGGAGGAAAAAATGCTCTGCTTCAGTATGTCACAGTACATGTTGGCATTCATGGATCCCTCTATGAACTGTAGCTCCCCAGTGTCGGCAGCACTCATACAGGCCCAGAGCATGACACTCCCACCACCATGCTTGACTGCAGGCAAGACACACTTGTCTTTGTACTCCTCACCTGGTTGCCGCCACACACGCTTGACACCATCTGAAACAAATACGTTTATCTTGGTCTCATCAGACCACAGGACATGGTTCCAGTAATCCATGTCCTTAGTCTGCTTGTCTTCAGCAAAATGTTTGCAGGCTTTCTTGTGCATCATCTTTAGAAGAGGCTTCCTTCTGGTATGACAGCCATGCAGACCAATTTGATGCAGTGTGCGGCGTATGGTCTGAGCACTGACAGGCTTAACCCCCCCCACCCCTTCAACCTCTGCAGCAATGCGGGCAGCACTCATACGTCTATTTTCCAAAGACAACCTCTGGATATGATGCTGAGCACATGCACTCAACTTCGACCATGGCGAAGCCTGTTCTGAGTGGAACATGTCCTTTGAAACCGCTGTATGGTCTTGCCCACCATGCTGCAGCTCAGTTTCAGGGTCTTGGCAATCTTTCTTATAGCCTAGGCCATCTTTATGTAGAGCAGCAATCCTTTTTTTCAGATCCTCAGAGAGTTCTTTGCCATGAGGTACAATGTTGAACTTCCAGTGACCAGTATAAGAGAGTGTGAGAGAGAAAACACCAAATTTAACACACCTGCTCCCCATTCACACCTGAGACCTTGTAACACTAACGAGTCACATGACACTGGGGTGGGAAAATGGCCCAATTTGGACATTTCTACTTAGGGGTGTACTCACTTTTGTTGCCAACGGTTTAGACATTAATGGCTGTGTGTTGAGTTATTTTGAGGGGACAGCAAATTTACACTGTTATACAGGCTATACACTCACTACTTTACATTGTAGCAAAGTGTCATTTCTTCAGTGTTGCCACATGAAAAGATATAATAAAATATTTACAAAAATGTGAGGGGTGTACTCACTTTTGTGAGATACTGTATATATATATATATATATATATATACAAAAAACGGAAGGGAACTGCACTCTCATACCGGACCGGGTACACATCCCATGACCCTGCAACATGCTCAGCCCTGGGTGCCACTGGCACTCACAGGAAGCTGTGCTGTCCCCAGAGCCACAAGCAGTTAACCCCAGACAGGTCTGGGTGCAAGAACCATAGGGAAAATTACAAAACAAATTAATACAACACACAGAGAAAACCCAGCACTCACTTACAAGCTCTCAGCTAAGATTTAAAAGCAAAATTGGAAAGGTTAGTCACCGCATCTGGCCAAATGGGACAAGCTCAGGTACCACGTCAAGGTCCTTTCCAATACCTGAGACCCTAAAACAGCCACACAATGCAAGCTTTCAAATCCAAACAAACTGAAAACAAGGGAAGGGTGCACAGGAATATGTAACCACCCTAGACATATACAAAACACGGAAGGGAACTGCACTCTCATACCGGACCGGGTACACATCCCATGACCCTGCAACATGCTCAGCCCTGGGTGCCACTGGCACTCACAGGAAGCTGTGCTGTCCCCAGAGCCACAAGCAGTTAACCCCAGACAGGTCTGGGTGCAAGAACCATAGGGAAAATTACAAAAAAAATTAATACAACACACAGAGAAAACCCAGCACTCACTTACAAGCTCTCAGCTAAGATTTAAAAACAAAAATGGAAAGGTTAGTCACTGCATCTGGCCAAATGGGACAAGCTCAGGTACCACGTCAAGGTCCTTTCCAATACCTGAGACCCTAAAACAGCCACACAATGCAAGCTTTCAAATCCAAACAAACTGAAAACAAGGAAAGGGTGCACAGGAATATGTAACCACCCTAGACATATACAAAACACGGAAGGGAACTGCACTCTCATACCGGACCGGGTACACATCCCATGACCCTGCAACATGCTCAGCCCTGGGTGCCACTGGCACTCACAGGAAGCTGTGCTGTCCCCAGAGCCACAAGCAGTTAACCCCAGACAGGTCTGGGTGCAAGAACCATAGGGAAAATTACAAAACAAATTAATACAACACACAGAGAAAACCCAGCACTCACTTACAAGCTCTCAGCTAAGATTTAAAAGCAAAAATGGAAAGGTTAGTCACTGCATCTGGCCAAATGGGACAAGCTCAGGTACCACGTCAAGGTCCTTTCCAATACCTGAGACCCTAAAACAGCCACACAATGCAAGCTTTCAAATCCAAACAAACTGAAAACAAGGGAAGGGTGCACAGGAATATGTAACCACCCTAGACATATACAAAACACGGAAGGGAACTGCACTCTCATACCGGACCGGGTACACATCCCATGACCCTGCAACATGCTCAGCCCTGGGTGCCACTGGCACTCACAGGAAGCTGTGCTGTCCCCAGAGCCACAAGCAGTTAACCCCAGACAGGTCTGGGTGCAAGAACCATAGGGAAAATTACAAAAAAATTAATACAACACACAGAGAAAACCCAGCACTCACTTACAAGCTCTCAGCTAAGATTTAAAAGCAAAAATGGAAAGGTTAGTCACCGCATCTGGCCACATGGGACAAGCTCAGGTACCACGTCAAGGTCCTTTCCAATACCTGAGAACCTAAAACAGCCACACAATGCAAGCTTTCAAATCCAAACAAACTGAAAACAAGGGAAGGGTGCATAGGAATATGTAACCACCCTAGACATATACAAAACACGGAAGGGAACTGCACTCTCATACCGGACCGGGTACACATCCCATGACCCTGCAACATGCTCAGCCCTGGGTGCCACTGGCACTCACAGGAAGCTGTGCTGTCCCCAGAGCCACAAGCAATTAACCCCAGACAGGTCTAGGTGCAAGAACCATAGGGAAAATTACAAAACAAATTAATACAACACACAGAGAAAACCCAGCACTCACTTACAAGCTCTCAGCTAAGATTTAAAAGCAAAATTGGAAAGGTTAGTCACCGCATCTGGCCAAATGGGACAAGCTCAGGTACCACGTCAAGGTCCTTTCCAATACCTGAGACCCTAAAACAGCCACACAATGCAAGCTTTCAAATCCAAACAAACTGAAAACAAGGGAAGGGTGCACAGGAATATGTAACCACCCTAGACATATACAAAACACGGAAGGGAACTGCACTCTCATACCGGACCGGGTACACATCCCATGACCCTGCAACATGCTCAGCCCTGGGTGCCACTGGCACTCACAGGAAGCTGTGCTGTCCCCAGAGCCACAAGCAGTTAACCCCAGACAGGTCTGGGTGCAAGAACCATAGGGAAAATTACAAAAAAAATTAATACAACACACAGAGAAAACCCAGCACTCACTTACAAGCTCTCAGCTAAGATTTAAAAACAAAAATGGAAAGGTTAGTCACTGCATCTGGCCAAATGGGACAAGCTCAGGTACCACGTCAAGGTCCTTTCCAATACCTGAGACCCTAAAACAGCCACACAATGCAAGCTTTCAAATCCAAACAAACTGAAAACAAGGAAAGGGTGCACAGGAATATGTAACCACCCTAGACATATACAAAACACGGAAGGGAACTGCACTCTCATACCGGACCGGGTACACATCCCATGACCCTGCAACATGCTTAGCCCTGGGTGCCACTGGCACTCACAGGAAGCTGTGCTGTCCCCAGAGCCACAAGCAGTTAACCCCAGACAGGTCTGGGTGCAAGAACCATAGGGAAAATTACAAAACAAATTAATACAACACACAGAGAAAACCCAGCACTCACTTACAAGCTCTCAGCTAAGATTTAAAAGCAAAAATGGAAAGGTTAGTCACTGCATCTGGCCAAATGGGACAAGCTCAGGTACCACGTCAAGGTCCTTTCCAATACCTGAGACCCTAAAACAGCCACACAATGCAAGCTTTCAAATCCAAACAAACTGAAAACAAGGGAAGGGTGCACAGGAATATGTAACCACCCTAGACATATACAAAACACGGAAGGGAACTGCACTCTCATACCGGACCGGGTACACATCCCATGACCCTGCAACATGCTCAGCCCTGGGTGCCACTGGCACTCACAGGAAGCTGTGCTGTCCCCAGAGCCACAAGCAGTTAACCCCAGACAGGTCTGGGTGCAAGAACCATAGGGAAAATTACAAAAAAATTAATACAACACACAGAGAAAACCCAGCACTCACTTACAAGCTCTCAGCTAAGATTTAAAAGCAAAAATGGAAAGGTTAGTCACCGCATCTGGCCACATGGGACAAGCTCAGGTACCACGTCAAGGTCCTTTCCAATACCTGAGAACCTAAAACAGCCACACAATGCAAGCTTTCAAATCCAAACAAACTGAAAACAAGGGAAGGGTGCATAGGAATATGTAACCACCCTAGACATATACAAAACACGGAAGGGAACTGCACTCTCATACCGGACCGGGTACACATCCTATGACCCTGCAACATGCTCAGCCCTGGGTGCCACTGGCACTCACAGGAAGCTGTGCTGTCCCCAGAGCCACAAGCAATTAACCCCAGACAGGTCTAGGTGCAAGAACCATAGGGAAAATTACAAAACAAATTAATACAACACACAAAGAAAACCCAGCACTCACTTACAAGCTCTTAGATAAGATTTAAAAGCAAAAATGGAAAGGTTAGTCACCGCATCTGGCCAAATGGGACAAGCTCAGGTACCATGTCAAGGTCCTTTCCAATACCTGAGACCCTAAAACAGCCACACAATGCAAGCTTTCAAATCCAAACAAACTGAAAACAAGGGAAGGGTGCACAGGAATATGTAACCACCCTAGACATATACAAAACACGGAAGGGAACTGCACTCTCATACCGGGCTGGGTACACATCCCATGACCCTGCAACATGCTCAGCCCTGGGTGCCACTGGCACTCACAGGAAGCTGTGCTGTCCCCAGAGCCACAAGCAGTTAACCCCAGACAGGTCTAGGTGCAAGAACCATAGGGAAAATTACAAAACAAATTAATACAACACACAAAGAAAACCCAGCACTCACTTACAAGCTCTTAGATAAGATTTAAAAGCAAAAATGGAAAGGTTAGTCACCGCATCTGGCCAAATGGGACAAGCTCAGGTACCATGTCAAGGTCCTTTCCAATACCTGAGACCCTAAAACAGCCACACAATGCAAGCTTTCAAATCCAAACAAACTGAAAACAAGGGAAGGGTGCACAGGAATATGTAACCACCCTAGACATATACAAAACACGGAAGGGAACTGCACTCTCATACCGGCCTGGGTACACATCCCATGACCCTGCAACATGCTCAGCCCTGGGTGCCACTGGCACTCACAGGAAGCTGTGCTGTCCCCAGAGCCACAAGCAGTTAACCCCAGACAGGTCTGGGTGCAAGAACCATAGGGAAAATTACAAAACAAATTAATACAACACACAGAGAAAACCCAGCACTCACTTACAAGCTCTCAGCTAAGATTTAAAAGCAAACATGGAAAGGTTAGTCACCGCATCTGGCCAAATGGGACAAGCTCAGGTACCACGTCAAGGTCCTTTCCAATACCTGAGACCCTAAAACAGCCACACAATGCAAGCTTTCAAATCCAAACAAACTGAAAACAAGGGAAGGGTGCACAGGAATATCTAGCCACCCTAGACATATACAAAACACGCAAGGGAACTGCACTCTCATACCGGACCGGGTACACATCCCATGACCCTGCAACATGCTCAGCCCTGGGTGCCACTGGCACTCACAGGAAGCTGTGCTGTCCCCAGAGCCACAAGCAGTTAACCCCAGACAGGTCTGGGTGCAAGAACCATAGGGAAAATTACAAAAAAAATTAATACAACACACAGAGAAAACCCAGCACTCACTTACAAGCTCTCAGCTAAGATTTAAAAGCAAAAATGGAAAGGTTAGTCACCGCATCTGGCCACATGGGACAAGCTCAGGTACCACGTCAAGGTCCTTTCCAATACCTGAGAACCTAAAACAGCCACACAATGCAAGCTTTCAAATCCAAACAAACTGAAAACAAGGGAAGGGTGCATAGGAATATGTAACCACCCTAGACATATACAAAACACGGAAGGGAACTGCACTCTCATACCGGACCGGGTACACATCCCATGACCCTGCAACATGCTCAGCCCTGGGTGCCACTGGCACTCACAGGAAGCTGTGCTGTCCCCAGAGCCACAAGCAGTTAACCCCAGACAGGTCTGGGTGCAAGAACCATAGGGAAAATTACAAAACAAATTAATACAACACACAGAGAAAACCCAGCACTCACTTACAAGCTCTTAGCTAAGATTTAAAAGCAAAAATGGAAAGGTTAGTCACCGCATCTGGCCAAATGGGACAAGCTCAGGTACCATGTCAAGGTCCTTTCCAATACCTGAGACCCTAAAACAGCCACACAATGCAAGCTTTCAAATCCAAACAAACTGAAAACAAGGGAAGGGTGCACAGGAATATGTAACCACCCTAGACATATACAAAACACGGAAGGGAACTGCACTCTCATACCGGACTGGGTACACATCCCATGACCCTGCAACATGCTCAGCCCTGGGTGCCACTGGCACTCACAGGAAGCTGTGCTGTCCCCAGAGCCACAAGCAGTTAACCCCAGACAGGTCTGGGTGCAAGAACCATAGGGAAAATTACAAAACAAATTAATACAACACAGAGAGAAAACCCAGCACTCACAAGCTCTTAGCTAAGATTTAAAAGCAAAAATGGAAAGGTTAGTCACCGCATCTGGCCAAATGGGACAAGCTCAGGTACCACGTCAAGGTCCTTTCCAATACCTGAGACCCTAAAACAGCCACACAATGCAAGCTTTCAAATCCAAACAAACTGAAAACAAGGAAAGGGTGCACAGGAATATGTAACCACCCTAGACATATACAAAACACGGAAGGGAACTGCACTCTCATACCGGACCGGGTACACATCCCATGACCCTGCAACATGCTCAGCCCTGGGTGTCACTGGCACTCACAGGAAGCTGTGCTGTCCCCAGAGCCACAAGCAGTTAACCCCAGACAGGTCTGGGTGCAAGAACCATAGGGAAAATTACAAAAAAAATTAATACAACACACAGAGAAAACCCAGCACTCACTTACAAGCTCTCAGCTAAGATTTAAAAGCAAAAATGGAAAGGTTAGTCACCGCATCTGGCCAAATGGGACAAGCTCAGGTACCACGTCAAGGTCCTTTCCAATACCTGAGAACCTAAAACAGCCACACAATGCAAGCTTTCAAATCCAAACAAACTGAAAACAAGGGAAGGGTGCACAGGAATATGTAACCACCCTAGACATATACAAAACACGGAAGGGAACTACACTCTCATACCGGACCGGGTACACATCCCATGACCCTGCAACATGCTCAGCCCTGGGTGCAACTGGCACTCACAGGAAGCTGTGCTGTCCCCAGAGCCACAAGCAGTTAACTCCAGACAGGTCTGGGTGCAAGAACCATAGGGAAAATTACAAAACAAATTAATACAACACACAGAGAAAACCCAGCACTCACTTACAAGCTCTCAGCTAAGATTTAAAAGCAAAAATGGAAAGGTTAGTCACCGCATCTGGCCAAATGGGACAAGCTCAGGTACCACGTCAAGGTCCTTTCCAATACCCGAGACCCTAAAACAGCCACACAATGCAAGCTTTCAAATCCAAACAAACTGAAAACAAGGGAAGGGTGCACAGGAATATGTAACCACCCTAGACATATACAAAACACGGAAGGGAACTGCACTCTCATACCGGACCGGGTACACATCCCATGACCCTGCAACATGCTCAGCCCTGGGTGCCACTGGCACTCACAGGAAGCTGTGCTGTCCCCAGAGCCACAAGCAGTTAACCCCAGACAGGTCTGGGTGCATGAACCATAGGGAAAATTACAAAAAAAATTAATACAACACACAGAGAAAACCCAGCACTCACTTACAAGCTCTCAGCTAAGATTTAAAAGCAAAAATGGAAAGGTTAGTCACCGCATCTGGCCAAATGGGACAAGCTCAGGTACCACGTCAAGGTCCTTTCCAATACCTGAGACCCTAAAACAGCCACACAATGCAAGCTTTCAAATCCAAACAAACTGAAAACAAGGGAAGGGTGCACAGGAATATGTAACCACCCTAGACATATACAAAACACGGAAGGGAACTGCACTCTCATACCGGACTGGGTACACATCCCATGACCCTGCAACATGCTCAGCCCTGGGTGCCACTGGCACTCACAGGAAGCTGTGCTGTCCCCAGAGCCACAAGCAGTTAACCCCAGACAGGTCTGGGTGCAAGAACCATAGGGAAAATTACAAAACATATTAACCGGACCGGGTACACATCCTATGACCCTGCAACATGCTCAGCCCTGGGTGCCACTGGCACTCACAGGAAGCTGTGCTGTCCCCAGAGCCACAAGCAGTTAACCCCAGACAGGTCTGGGTGCAAGAACCATAGGGAAAATTACAAAAAAAATTAATACAACACACAGAGAAAACCCAGCACTCACTTACAAGCTCTCAGCTAAGATTTAAAAGCAAAAATGGAAAGGTTAGTCACCGCATCTGGCCAAATGGGACAAGCTCAGGTACCACGTCAAGGTCCTTTCCAATACCTGAGACCCTAAAACAGCCACACAATGCAAGCTTTCAAATCCAAACAAACTGAAAACAAGGGAAGGGTGCACAGGAATATGTAACCACCCTAGACATATACAAAACACGGAAGGGAACTGCACTCTCATACCGGACTGGGTACACATCCCATGACCCTGCAACATGCTCAGCCCTGGGTGCCACTGGCACTCACAGGAAGCTGTGCTGTCCCCAGAGCCACAAGCAGTTAACCCCAGACAGATCTGGGTGCAAGAACCATAGGGAAAATTACAAAACAAATTAATACAACACACAGAGAAAACCCAGCACTCACTTACAAGCTCTCAGCTAAGATTTAAAAGCAAAAATGGAAAGGTTAGTCACCGCATCTGGCCAAATGGGACAAGCTCAGGTACCACGTCAAGGTCCTTTCCAATACCTGAGACCCTAAAACAGCCACACAATGCAAGCTTTCAAATCCAAACAAACTGAAAACAAGGGAAGGGTGCACAGGAATATGTAACCACCCTAGACATATACAAAACACGGAAGGGAACTGCACTCTCATACCGGACCGGGTACACATCCTATGACCCTGCAACATGCTCAGCCCTGGGTGCCACTGGCACTCACAGGAAGCTGTGCTGTCCCCAGAGCCACAAGCAGTTTACCCCAAACAGGTCTGGGTGCAAGAACCATAGGGAAAATTACAAAACAAATTAATACAATACACAGAGAAAACCCAGCACTCACTTACAAGCTCTCAGCTAAGATTTAAAAGCAAAAATGGAAAGGTTAGTCACCGCATCTGGCCAAATGGGACAAGCTCAGGTACCACGTCAAGATCCTTTCCAATACCTGAGACCCTAAAACAGCCACACAATGCAAGCTTTCAAATCCAAACAAACTGAAAACAAGGGAAGGGTGCACAGGAATATGTAACCACCCTAGACATATACAAAACACGGAAGGGAACTGCACTCTCATACCGTACCGGGTACACATCCCATGACCCTGCAACATGCTCAGCCCTGGGTGCCACTGGCACTCACAGGAAGCTGTGCTGTCCCCAGAGCCACAAGCAGTTAACCCCAGACAGGTCTGGGTGCAAGAACCATAGGGTTTTCTCTGTGTGTTGTATTAATTTGTTTTGTAATTTTCCCTATGGTTCTTGCACCCAGACCTGTCTGGGGTTAACTGCTTGTGGCTCTGGGGACAGCACAGCTTCCTGTGAGTGCCAGTGGCACCCAGGGCTGAGCATGTTGCAGGGTCATGGGATGTGTACCCGGTCCGGTATGAGAGTGCAGTTCCCTTCCGTGTTTTGCATATGTCTAGGGTGGTTACATATTCCTGTACACCCTTCCCTTGTTTTCAGTTTGTTTGGATTTGAAATCTTGAATTGTGTGGCTGTTTTAGGGTCTCAGGTATTGGAAAGGACCTTGACGTGGTACCTGAGCTTGTCCCATTTGGCCAGATGCGGTGACTAACCTTTCCATTTTTGCTTTTAAATCTTAGCTGAGAGCTTGTAAGTGAGTGCTGGGTTTTCTCTGTGTGTTGTATTAATTTGTTTTGTAATTTTCCCTATGGTTCTTGCACCCAGACCTGTCTGGGGTTAACTGCTTGTGGCTCTGGGGACAGCACAGCTTCCTGTGAGTGCCAGTGGCACCCAGGGCTGAGCATGCTGCAGGGTCATGGGATGTGTACCCGGTCCGGTATGAGAGTGCAGTTCCCTTCCGTGTTTTGTATATGTCTAGGGTGGTTACATATTCCTGTGCACCCTTCCCTTGTTTTCAGTTTGTTTGGATTTGAAAGCTTGCATTGTGTGGCTGTTTTAGGGTCTCAGGTATTGGAAAGGACCTTGACGTGGTACCTGAGCTTGTTCCATTTGGCCAGATGCGGTGACTAACCTTTCCATTTTTGCTTTTAAATCTTAGCTGAGAGCTTATAAGTGAGTGCTGGGTTTTCTCTGTGTGTTGTATTAATTTGTTTTGTAATTTTCCCTTTGGTTCTTGCACCCAGACCTGTCTGGGGTTAACTGCTTGTGGCTCTGGGGACAACACAGCTTCCTGTGAGTGCCAGTGGCACCCAGGGCTGAGCATGTTGCAGGGTCATGGGATGTGTACCCGGTCCGGTATGAGAGTGCAGTTCCCTTCCGTGTTTTGTATATGTCTAGGGTGGTTACATATTCCTGTGCACCCTTCCCTTGTTTTCAGTTTGTTTGGATTTGAAAGCTTGCATTGTGTGGCTGTTTTAGGGTCTCAGGTATTGGAAAGGACCTTGACGTGGTACCTGAGCTTGTCC
The DNA here is from genome assembly GCF_027579735.1 of Bombina bombina. Classification (NCBI taxonomy): domain Eukaryota; kingdom Metazoa; phylum Chordata; class Amphibia; order Anura; family Bombinatoridae; genus Bombina; species Bombina bombina. The sequence goes on from NC_069502.1 coordinate 979,770,580, forward strand.
CATTTGGCCAGATGCGGTGACTAACCTTTCCATTTTTGCTTTTAAATCTTAGCTGAGAGCTTGTAAGTGAGTGCTGGGTTTTCTCTGTGTGTTTTATATATATATATATATATATATATATATATATATATATATATATATATATATATATATATATATATATACACTGAGGGGTATATTTACCAATGTGCGAGCGGACATGATACGAAGTAGTGTACCATGTTTGCTGCACATTGTGGCACATCAATAAATGCCGACAGCATACGGATAAGTTATGGAGCAGCGGTTTTTTAGACCGCTGCTTCATTACTTTTTCATAACTTCTGTTTCCGGCAAGACTGAAGGCTCACCGGAAACAAGGGGCATCAAGCTCCATACGGAGCTTGATAAATATGTCCCCAAAACTACGTTCTAAATGGATACCTGTGGAATCTGATATTGTAACAAATGTTCGGTTACCACTCCATATCTCATGCATCTGGTTTGGGAATGCTCTAAACTACATTGGTATTGAGGCAAAGTAATGTTTTGGCTTACAAAAATAATCATAGATAGGATAACATTGTCAGCGGTTTGTGAATATGGTCATTCTAATGGCAAGAAAACTCATACTTCAATACTGGGTTAACAGCAGGGATATAAAGAGAGATCTAGAAAAGAGGATTAAGATGTTTATTCATAAGTGGAAAGCCTTCTTACTATACATCCCAGAACAGCTGAAAAATCGGACATTGCACCCATTTAGACAATCTACATTTTTGTTGAATGAAAACCTGCATGGTAAATGGTGTCTACCAACTCTTCCATGAAGCCTAAGAGTGATGCAGGGTTCTTCTATTTATGGCCTCACTTTAGCCCAGGTTGAGGGTTGGTAGTTTGTGGGTACACTCACTGATCCGTGATCCATGCTCAGGTAATAGATACTTGTTTTTTCTTTTGGTTTTAGGACTCTTTAGTTTTTACAAGTTTTGTTTTATTAGTGTTTTAGTTTTGTTTTACTTATATTGTTTATTTTATTTATGTTAGAAGAGAATTCCTCAATAAGGTTAAAATGCAAAATGTACTTGTGTCACATTGTATTGGTGGATTTTATTTCCTTTCATTATTGTGGACATTGGAATGAAATGTAAACTGTGACAATGAGTCTGCATGCGATTGTAACATTGACTGTTTGTCTTTCAGCATCTTAGGCACCAGTGTTGGCACTTTCAATAAATTAAGAAATAAAAAAAAAAATATTAATGAAATCTTGTGAGTGTGGATACTTCTGTTATTTATTTTATACCTTTTATTTTTACAGCCAGCTGGTTTTCCTTTATTTGCTAAGGATGATAGTGATGCCTATTATAATTTTCTAACCAAGGAGTTAAAGTTACTCAAATCCTGATTTTGCTTTATATATAAGCCAAACCCCAAACAATAATGCTTATTGAGCTACAAGTCAGTTATTTCTGTATGAATTTTAACACCATTTTATTTTTTTTTAAAAGTAAGAAAAATATGTTCTGCCTTTAGTGTGTTTTGAACCTGTAAATTTAAATGTAGGAAGAAGATACTCTATAGCCAAAGCCAGCTGGATTTTTAAAAAGTCCTGTTAATGCAAATAAAATAAGCTGTGAATATTTTGCATTACCACTTAAATAAAATATATTTGTGTTTAATATATATATATTTATACACTATATATGGCCTGTCTAGATGTGTTAATGAACTAAACAATGAGTTATTTTCTCTATTTTGTGCGTAGTGGAGGATTTTAAACTCACCTTTTACCTCCCCCTAATTTTAAATGTTGTTGTATATATATATATGTATAGTGTATGTATATATATATATATATATATATATATATATATACAGTATATACATATATATATATACACACACACACAAACACTATATATATAACATATAGTGTCCATTTAACCACATCCGGGCGGACATGGGTAGACATCTCTGCCCATGCCCGCTGCCTTCGCAGCTAGCAAGCAGCAATGCACTGCCCGCAATTATGATTGCGTAAGCAGCTGATTGTGAAATGGTGGCCCCTGCTCACTTTCGGCCAATTGAATGCAAGGAGGGCCTTTCAGTCACCCCTGTAGGAGAAGTCCAGGGGATTGAGGAACTCCACTTTATAGTTGATATAGCTGGTTAGGAAGCAGTTCATGACCCCTGCATGTCAACTATCAGTTACAGATTGTATATATATATATATATATATATATATATATATATATATATATATATATATATATATATATATATACTGTATATATATAAATAAATATATATTTATATATACAGCTAGCCTTAGGTTTACGTTGGTTCAGTTTGTGCTAATGCACAACAGCCCCAGTGTTGGGTAGTCATGTGAACGCTTCCGAGTAAACAGTGTGTGTGAAAATGAATCGTTTACATTTTTCCCAAATTAATTTTTAGAGTGCCTCTGGAGCCTCAATCCACCCCCCCTCCCCCCTTATCAGAACTTACTCAGCTTATCAGCACTTACCAGCTTTGCTCTTGGTTCTGAAGCATTGTTTTGCGCAGAAAAAATAGTGATGCGCTATGTCACATGTGACATCAACGCACCCTACCTCACTTTTTTGGGAAAATGCAGAGCTTGAATTGCTGCATCATGATATGGTAAATATTAGGGGAGTTAGTGTAAAAGAACTCTGGCACAAATTTGAAGGGGTTTATTGGTGGTTTATAAAGACACATTTTTAAAATGTTATGTTTATTTCCTGTTTCCCTTTAATTCTAGAGCCTTTTTATAGAAATAAGAGAGTGAGAAACAATTGATATTTTGCGCCTTGTACACTTCAAGTGAATACAGTACTTTACAGGTACAGTACAGTAGAGTTTGATGATACCGTGTTATGTGATTATTTTATACTGTTTATAATGCTGTGTAGCAGTGACGTGCGGTGAGGTCTGAGGCTGGTGAGGCACTAGATATTTTACGCTGAAGCAAGACATATACCGCGGGCCACACGTACCCCCAACAGGCCAGGTTTTATTTTTATGCTGAACCAGTGCATAGATTAAATAATAAGCTGATAGCTGAGAGCATGTTATTAACCATGGTGTTAGTGATCAGATGATTATTTTACTTTTGCGCTGGTTTACCTATAATGAAAACCTTACCTGTTGGGGGTACTTGAGGACCACAATTAAGATACATTTCACTAAAGCACCAGCTCATCTGCAATATGTTGATTACCTGACAAATAAAGCAGGTTGTAATAGTGTGATCATATATTACAGAAGTGGAAAATTGTATTGCAAATTAACTTCAGAGAAAAACAAAACAAAAACTTTTGTTCTTTTTAAAATCTTTCTTTAATAAATAAATTCCAAAGTTTGAACTGCAACATATACTTTAATAAATAACTTCTATATTTTTAACTTTAAAAACATATACTTTAATAAATACCTTCTACAGTTTTCACTGTCACATATACTTTAATAAATACCTTCTACAGTTTTCAATGTAAGATATACTTTAATAAATTCAACAGGTTAAACTAACATATACTTTAATAAATACCTTCTACAGTTTGCACTGTAACATATACTTTAATAAATAAATTCAACAGTTTTCACTGTAGCATACTTTTATAAATACATTCAAGTGTTAACTGTAACATATACTTTTATAAATAAATTCAACAGTTTTCACTGTAGCATACTTTTATAAATACATTCAAGTGTTAACTGTAACATATACTTTTATAAATAAATTCAACAGTTTTAACTGTAACATAAACTTTTATAAATAACTTCAACCGTTTAAACATCTAACCAAAAGTTGTTTTCTATTTGAATAGCTTTACTCCGCTCCCTTATTTATAAACAAAGTCCATTCGGCGGTCTTTTTTTACAAAATTTTCAATCACTTTATTCATAAAGCCTTCATTGTCTTTGTCATGAAACTCTACCAATCTTCTGCGCTCAATGGCTAAAATTGCCAGGGATGATAGTCGTCCCTGATCAGTTCTATTCCTGGTGTGTGTTTTAATTCTCTTTAAAGCAGAGAATGAGCGCTCAACAGAGGCTGTTGTAGCTGGTATTGTGTGAACAAGATGCAGTAGTTTAACAGCCTCTGGAACAGTCTGCATCAGATCGTTTTTGGCCAAAAATTTCATGAGATCTCCAGGTGATTTGCATTCAGTCCTTAAAACTTCAGAACCATACAATCCAACTAGATCACATTTTAGTCTAACCAAGTCAAAATATTTGGCATATTTTCTAAGGCTCTGCAGTTTTTCGTCATCAATATTTTTTGACATCTCGAGCAGTTTGGTGCAATCGACCAAACTAAGGAATTCAAGCTCACTAAATTTATCAAAGCGAACTCTCATTTGAACAGTGACATTGTCTATAATGTTGTAAAACAATCTTCTCCTCACATCTTTAATTGGCTCTCTACTTCTTGTTCTTTCGTTATCTGTCAGCCCCAGTCTGACGCATTTCTCCTCAAATTCCCCATAGAAAGTGTCAAACTCTTGTCTCTTGCTTTCCAGAAATTTCATAGTGTCATCAATTCGCCGACAGCAGAATCCAACATCCATCAGTTTGTTCTGCAGCAAACGAAAGAGTATGTCAGTTTGTAGGAAAATGGCCTCATATGCCATTAGCAAGAAGCAGGTTGAAGATTTATAAAGAAAGCTATTATAGCCTTTTGCCATTATATAGGCCTCATTGTCCCAATCAGCTGGATTTTGTCGGATAAACTGGAACATAGCACGCAGATCAATTTGGAACATGTTGACTGTATGCACTAGTCTGGAATGTGAACTCCATCTGGTGGGTGCTGATCTTGGTAAACGTCGCTTCACAAAGTCGTCCAGTACTTGAGTGCGCTTGGTTGACTTACTGAAAAACGTGGCCATTCCCTCAAGTGTTGAAAAAAAAACTTTACACTCAGGTATAGATTTGGCAGAATGGGAGAGCACCAGGTTTAACTTGTGGGCATAACAATGTATAAAAGTGGCTTCTGGTATTTTTTCTTTAATCTTGGCCTGCACCCCATTAAGATCTGATGCCATCACAGAGGCTCCGTCGTAAGTCTGAGCTACCAGCTTTTCAAGACAATTGTATTTCTCCAACACTCCCAATACATAATTTGCAATAGCTGGTGCTCTTCTGTCAACGATTTGATCAAAGCCTAAGAATGCCTCCTTCACCTCACAAGTCTCCTCCCTTGTACACACATAACGCAAAATTACAGATATCTGTGTTATGTTTGTTATATCAGTTGTCTCGTCTACTTGAACAGCAACAAATGGGGCTGCATCAATCTC